>NC_141137.1:44146074-44501074 GCF_053477565.2 Lygodium microphyllum | reverse complement strand
AGGGATCGAAATTACAAGGGGTGGAGGCCACCGCAAGCTTGGAGCCCGCATCGGCTAACAATGATGGAAATACAGAAGTCGTAGAATTTTTTGAGAACGAGGCAGACTCGTTCTTTTGTGGTGACATGTCTATCGACCTTCCAGTGTATGGAGAGTTGTGTCAGGAGATTAACATGGGACCATAGAATACTTCATTCTTGGAGAATTGTATTACTCAATTCGTTGTTTAGATCTTCCATAAAGGTAGATAAGATATGCATTTTAAGAGGGATTTTTCAAAAATGATTTATATTAATGTGCTTTGTATAGTTTAAATTGATTATTCTAACATTATTTTTATCTGTGCAGGTATCGACATTTTCAGGATGAGTCGAGGGATGAGCGATGAGGAGTTTCAGGAGATGATGGCACGTATGTCTCCAGATCAGCTCAGAGATTCAGAGAGATGGCAGATCAGGAGCTGTCTCGTTCTTCGTCAGGGCGCTCTGCTAGATCAGCTTCAGCGCGATCAGATGCTTCAGCTTCAAGCAGACGATCTCGACGCTCGCGACTTGGGCCAGAGGGAGGGACTGCGACTACAGGAGGATCAGGGGGGTGCTGCTGTGGAGACACGGACGCGGTGTCTACATCTCGTCGTTCAGCTGGAGCTCGGTCACCTCCAGGATTTGTCACACCTATGGGGACGTCCATTCCAGTTACTCCGGCTTTTGCACAGCCGTCGGCAGATGTCACGCCTTTTGGTGACACTCCTTTTGGTGGCACCCCTTTGAGTGGCACTCCGGGAGAGGGTACCCCCGTCGGTACACCGGATGTTCAGGGGTCTCCTGGATATGCCCAGGAGCGTGGACGGAGATGGGAGAGGGCCCATACAAGGCACACTCCTAGGGATTATGGATACCTAGTGGATGGCAGGTCAGGAGCCATCATCATGAATGATGAGGGGAGGAGGGTGATGGCTCGCATGAGGGAGTTGTGCCAACAAGTTTTTCGGCACAACGTCCTGGATCATTGGAGGAACATACCGGAGGGAGCAAGGACTACATAGTAGCATCCTTGCACGAGGAGTTCCCGGTGCCAGCCGCAGTGCATAGATTCTCTACGGGCTGGATGATGGATTGCATGCGTGCATATATGTCACATAGACGATCCGACGCACGTAAGGCAATCAAGAGTGGGGCTCCAAAGCCCGAGTGGTTAGATGCAGACGACTGGCGCCGACTGAGGGAGGAGGCTACAAATTCACCAAGACGTTGGAGTCAGCAGCGGGAGGCGGCGAGGGCACGAATCGAGGCCGGATCGGTACATCATCTTGGGAGTGGCGGCCACAGGACATATTTGGAGGACTTTGTAAGTTGCTCTTTTGTTTTGCTTATTTGTTTTTTTGAGATATTCTTTGTACTGACAATCATGTTTCTAACAGTTAGCATTTTGTTTTCTTTGCAGCACTCCATTACAAATCGCGATCCGCAAGGCCTTGACACTCGATATGCAGAGAGGCACGGTCTCAGATCATTGATCGACCGATTGTATAGACGCGGCGGCCCAGTAAGTCACTCATCTTTCTTGTCCGTAGTTACCATGAGATATTTGAATGCATTCTTGTATGGTGGATTGATATGTTGTTTCTTTTTCTGCAGAATCCGTTTGATGCTCCTTTACAGCGGGAAGAGCTTTCGGGGGACGACGATTTGTAGCTTGCCCTTGGATCCTTAGAGCTCACATACCTTTAGTTTTTAGTCGCCCGATCTATGTAGACATTTTCTATGTATTAGTGATATTGTTTTATGATTCTACCAATCGCATTTTATGAGACATCATGTATTTATTTCATCTATCAGTTTTATGATTTCAGTATACATTCTTTTTGTTTGCAAACGCTTTGTATGCAGCAGTGCAGAAACTATTTTGTATGGCTCTCATACAGCACACAGTAAAAAAAAAAATTATCTGTTACCGTCGCTATTTGCGTCGCAAATTTACTGCACGCATCGCTATTGTCGTCGCTATCAGCGTCGCAAATTCTCTGTAACCGTCATATAGCGACACATATAGCGACGCATATAGTGACGATTCTATGGCGTCGTCAATAACGACGCTTTTTGCGATGACGGGGGCAAATTTTGTTGTTTGTATTTTCGTCGCTTTAAACATCGCTATAAGGTCTATATCTTGTAGTGAGACTGTCTAAGTCTAGCCCCTATAAAGGCCAATGTCACTGATAGCCAACAGAAGGTACAAGAGCTTGCCTCCAATTTAGTAGAGCTGGAAGTTGCTACTGTCACGTGCATCAAGAAGAAGGAACCAGTTGTTCAGAACGAAAATAACTCTCCTGCCAAGACTGTGAAGTTCAACCTGCCAATAGAGGGATAGAGCAGTACAAAACAGTGCAGTACAGAGCACTACAGTGCCATAGAGAGTCATAGAGACAGTCCCAGAAACAGGACTAGAGGCCCAAGAGATAGAAGAGCCAGAAGCACTTCCAAAAATAGAAGAAGTGCCGATGCTGCAATTATTAGAAGAAAAATGAAAAATGAAAATGGATGTAGCCCCATTCCCCAGCCAGCTGGAGAAGCATGTAGATCCTATCAAAGATTATGACTTGGTCAAAGACCTAGATACTTTTAAACTAAACTTAACATTCCAACAGTTACTGATGTTGTCTCCTAGCTGCCGAAAGAGATTCAAAAGCATCTTGACAAGAAGACGTGGATTAAGGATCTCTCCTTTAACAACGACCAAGACTAATAAGGCCCCGGAGCCTGTAAAGGAAGTAGATGTGGCTAATGCTTTCCTAGATCTTGGAACCCCCGATATTAGTGTATGGATAGAAGGATGCTTCATTTCAGATGCATTGATTGATGGAGGCTCATCAGTAAACATAATGACAAATGTGACAATGAAGGACTTAGGGTTGCAAGGAATTCAACCTACACAGTGGCTTATCAGATTGGCAGACTAAAGCAGAGTCAAACCGTTGGGCATCCTCCCGTACGTAAAAATAACCCTTGTAGGAAGAGATTATTGGCTGACATATCTGGTGGTCAAACCAAATTCTTATGGGACCTCATACCCTGTGCTATTGGGAAGACCTTGGCTTTTTGAAGCAAGAGCCAAGACGGCGGACTGGTTCAAAGGAACCCTAACCCTAGGCAGAGGACCCAACAAAGTGGTGTTAAAGCTGTATGGATAGCAAAAAGGCAATGGATCCACATCCATTGAAGTCATAACTGACTCCTCCAATGAGGTAACAGATGGTACATCAAGAGAGGAAGAGGCTGTTAAGCATATCTTTCCTAAGAAAACAGATGCACAGTCTCTAACAGTGGGTATTGTAAGCCAATTGCCAAGGGAAGTAAAATCCTTGTCCATAGGAGAATACCTCCTGTCTCAACTAGAATTAACTTCTGAAATCGAGGTGACAATGAAATAGAAGCATGGATGTACTGTTCTCCCTGTTACATGACAGTCGCAGAGACAGTACAGAGGCAAAACAGTTACAGAGCAGAGACAGTACAGAGGCAGAACAGATACAGAGCGGATACAGAACAGAGACAGAGCCGATACAGAGACAGTCACAGAGACAGTAACAGACACAGAGCTAGAGGCTGAAGCAGATTCAAAAGCTATGACAGAAGCAGAAGTAGATGCAGAGGCAGAATATCTGTTCTTCTCCTATAGAGCCTCTACAGAAGCAGAGACAGAGCCTCCAGAGGAAGAGGATGAAAATGATGAGAAAGAAAGTGAAGCAGGTTATGAGAGTGCAGATGAAGAATTTTCTGTGATAGAGGATGATCTTGTTGATGTCCCTACAGAGACCTCAGAGGCCGAAGATCTCAAGGTGCTGGATGGAATGACCATGGTTCCATTTGGGTTTATTAATGGACCACAAAGTATACAGAATCTGTATAAGCAATGAATTAGAGGCATAAAAATTAAGTTTACCAGTGGCTCTTGTCGCCCTAACTATTCAGTCCAGAGAAAAGATGATGATGATGCCCCCTGCAAACAGAAGCTAAAGTCCTCAGAGCCACGGCCTCTAGAAGGTCCGTGCTATGTGACATTCGTGGACGCATCCTCTGAAGATGAATCCCTAAGTCCAGAAGAAATCACCACTCAAACAGAAGTAGACAAAGCTCTGATACCCTTCCAACAATCTCAACAGACGAATGAGTCATCTGTTCAGAAGGACGACACTGGTTCTAGCGGAATATCAAACGAGGCTACTACTCTCTTGAAAGAGTCAGACCTCTATCTGGAAGCAATCCGTGGGACATTTATCCACGAAGTGGAAGGTGAAAGATAAGTAACATTCCTGGATACTGACTGTACTGAACATCACCTGAAAGTGGGTCTCAATCTTCGAGAAGAAGAACTAGTGGTCCTGCAAGACTTATTAAAAGAGAACTTAGATGTGTTTGCTTGGTCATATAAAGACCTAAAGGGGATTGATCCCATTATATGCCAACATCACATTGACCTAGAGCCTGATGCCAAACCTGTAAGGCAAAGACAAAGGCGTATGAATCCTAATTACTCTGCTCTGGTGAAGACTGAATTATTGAAACTTCTTGAAGCAGAGTTCATTTATCCCGTAGCTAACAGTGAATGGGTTTCGCCCATTGTGGTAGTACCTAAGAAGAACGGGAAACTTCGAATATGTGTCTACTTTCGGAAGCTGAATTCGAAGATGAAGAAGGATCATTTCCCTATCCCTTTTACAGACCATGAGCTATATTCCCTCTTAGATACAATGGCCGGCCATGAGCTGTATTCCCTCTTGGATGGATTCAGCAAATATAACCAAGTCCAAATTGCAAAAGAGGACCAATCCAAAACAACCTTCACCACAGAATGGGGGACCTATGCCTATAGAGTGATGCCATTTGGGCTCTGTAATGCTCCTGTCCCCTTTCAACGAGTAATGATGGCTGCCTTCCAGAATCATCTGCATGATTTCATTGAGGTGTATCTTGATGACTTCTATGTCTATAGCTTAATCTGCGAGCACTGGGGACACCTAGAGCAATGTTTTGACAGATGACGCGAGTATGGGATTTCTCTCAACCCCGACAAATGTGTCTTTGGCGTCTCCTCAGGAGTTCTTTTGGGCCATATTGTCTCAGCACAAGGGATTGCAACAGACCCGGCGAAGATTGAGAAGATTGCCGCCTTGACAGCACCAACAAACCTCAAGCAATTGAGAGGATTTCTTGGCCATGTGGGCTACTACATAAGATTTATTGCACATTTTGCAACCAAGGCAGCCCCTCTACACAAGCTCCTAAGGAAAAATGTGGATTTCCTTTGGACTAATGACTGTGAAGAAGCCTTTAATACCCTAAAATAGTGCCTTATCAAAGCACCTATCTTACAGCCTCCTGATTGGACAAAGGAGTTCCATGTGCACATAGATGCATCAGTTGAAGGGCTAGGTGTTGTCCTATGTCAAAAGGGCCCCTCTAAATTAGATCAACCAATTTATTATGCAAGTCAAAAGGTCACTAATAGAGGACGGAACTACACAGTGGCAGAGCTTGAATGCTTAGCAATAGTGTTTGCACTGGAGAAGTTTTGACACTATCTACTGTCAATGCATTTCAAGTTCTATGTGGATCATGAAGCCTTGTCCTTCCTAATGAACAAAGCAGATGTCAAAGGACGACTGATGAGATGGTTGCTCCTCTTCTAAGAGTTCGATTTTCAAGTGGTCACTAAGCCTGGCCATTTCCATGTCCTAACTAATCATCTATCACGGATCTCTCAACCAGAAGAAGAGGAACAGGATGATCTAGACCTTCCTAATGCTTCCCTATTTCTAGTTGAAATAGTTACTCCCTAGTATGCAGACATAGCCAATCTCCTAGCAACTCAATAGTATCCCCCTGGCATCTCAAGCCGTGAGAAGAAGAAGCTTCTGTTAGAATCAGCCCCCTACACCTTGCTAGGCGATGCATTGTACAAGAGAGGCAAAGATGAAGTATTGTGAAGATGTGTTGCAAGGGATGAAATTGGTATAGTATTGAAAGCACGCCATGACGAACCCTGTGGTTGACACTTCGCAAGAGAAGCGACAGCCAGGAAGGCTCTATTAGTAGCAGGATACCGGTGGCCGACCCTCCACAAGGATGCATACGATTACTACAAGAGATGTGTTGCTTGTCAGCGACGAATGGAAAAGCCCACCAAAATAAGTGCCATGCCACTGCAACCCGTTCTTTCCCTAAAGCCATTCCAGAAGTGGGGGATTGATTTTGTGGGTCCCATTGATCCACCCACCAGACGAAAGTAGAACAGATACATCCTAGTATGTACGGATTATGTCACAAAGTGGTGTGAAGCTAAAGCTCTGAAACGGGACGATGGTAACAGCATAGCCCTGTTCATGTACGAGAATATTATCACCCGTTTTGGCAATCCCCTTGAGCTGGTGAGTGACAGAGTTACTCATTTCCTTAACAAAATTATGGAGGAGCTGACGGAACTGTATAAGATCCGCCATCGCAAGTCCACTCCTTATTACCCCAGAGCCAATGGCCAAGTTGAAGTCACCAATCTCATCCTTTGCTCGATCCTAACAAGAACGATTGCCGCACATCGTCGCGACTAGGATGATCGACTTACAGAGGCACTCTGGGCATACAGAACCTCCCATAAGGCAGCTACAGAACAGACCCCTTTCCAACTAGTGTATGGTACAGAAGCCATCTTCCTTGTTGAGCTGGAATTGCCCTCTTTGCGAGTGGCAGTTAAAGAACGCTTGGGAGATAATAAGTCACTACAACGTCGTCTCCTACACTTGCAATGCTTGGATGAGATACGGCGGATGACCCTACAGTGCATGGAAACCACTCAAGCGCGACACAAGGCCTATCATGACAGTTTCATCAAGCACAAGGAGTTCAAAGAAGGTGATCTTGTTCTTGCCTATGATTCGAGATTTGGCAAGTTTTCTGGCAAGCTTCAACAACAGTGGATGGGTCCATACAAGGTACTTGCTGTCAATCCTAATGGCTCTGTTCAGGTACAAACCGTTGATGCCTTTGATGATCCTTTCTTGATCAATGGTTATCGTCTGAAGATGTACTTTCCTCCCTGGGGATCTTGACAATCACAGTCGACCTACCCTTTCCCTTTTGGGCATCGTACTATCCTTCTTGTTGTGCTTCTGATAGCCCTTATGATTCTCCTCATGAGGCGGTCTCGTTCTGCTACCCCCTCGCAGAAACATCTCAACCCAACATTGTTCTCTTCTCATCTAATCCAACAACGATGGCGAGGTTGGTCCTAACATATGGTATTTCTACCATTTTCTTTCTTAAACGGAAAAAAAAAAGGGGGAAAAAACAACAACAAAAACAAAAAGGAAAAAATAAACGAAACTGTTATGGGAGAAAAGGAAGAAATTCCCTGTAATAACAGGCCTCGTTCCAAGAAAAGGTGGAAACACCCTTGGGCGGGAAGCTAGCTGTGGAAAAGGTGGTAACACCCCGCAGTTCAGGTTAGCTGACTCACCAGCAGAACCTCTTTAGAAAGAAATTTGAAGCCACCTCCCTTGGTGTACTGTCTCTACAATATCAGTCCGTCTGTCCTTCTTAACGGACGACTCTTCTTACAAGTCATGAAAGTATGAGATTTGTTGGCTGCCTCTCTGGGTATGCCTCGTCTTCAAGATCCTCATGACAACAACAGCCGACATGATCTTCATCACCAACCCCTTGAGTGATGTGAGATTTCATCCTAACAGGATGGGGACGTGAGCATGGGTTGCCCTCTGTATCTATCAAAGAGCATGAGACAGAGGGTGGGCTGTGTGACCAGTCTTTTCCTTCAAATCAAATGAGAGGTGAGATGTGTGAATGGAGTGTTGCACGCATAGGATGGGCCTCTCAATGCACAATGCATGATTTAATCATGTACACTGCACCATAACGCTCCCTGGCCTTCGTTCTTGCACTGTATGCCGGCACAGGGCAGGATGCACAGTTACACCATCAATGCGCACAAGGCATACAACCTCTGCACAAGTGACAATGAGGATTACATCAATGGGTTTCAGGAAAGGGTTGCCCTCTGTATCTATCAACCGAGCGTGAGACAGAGGGTGGGCTGAGTGTGACTAGTGTTTTTCAATCAATTATTGAGAGGTGAGGATTGAGGGACGTTATGACCCTTGGAGTCATGTGCATTTCTGTTTCCCTCTGCACCCACGGGATGGGTTTCTGCCATCAGCACAAAACACGTCATTCTATTCTGTACACTGTACTGCAAGGCTCCCTGGCCTTCCTCCTTACACCTATGCCAGACGGGTTGAACGCACTAATGTACCATTAATTGTGCAACCTGGCATACTCCCTCTGCACCACTCCCTTGTCGATTTCTAAACCGGATGTGAGCTCTGGATTTTCATCATTATTTCCTCGAGTGATGTTAGTAATGGGGCGAGTGACTGCTCTTTCATTCCATTTGAGTGATCGTGAGTTGAGTGCAATATCCCTCGCCATCGCCGAATTTCCTGCGATTCCTTCATGTTACCTCCTGCAGTCGACAACGATACAAGATGCAACCTCGATCGTCGACATTCCTCCTCGGCAATATGGGCCAAGTTTTTCTAAACCTACACCTTCTGTTTCTCAGTACCGGTCATGTCATAAGTGTGGGGACGTTCGTGGTTGGTTTGATGTTGGGTGCTAGGTTCTTGATGTTCGGTTTGCCCTTCCTACTAAGGTTCTAAGTGTGGGGACGCGTCCCTGCGCATCTATGTTGTATACCCCCATGCATATACCATGTTCTGATCATGCATCTATGCCATGACTTCATTTTACCCTGATGAGGTCCCTTCCCCACTCCTCCATTCTATTTCACCCTATCCTCAGAGCTATTCCTTGACCATTTGCCTTTATTCTTTGTTTTGTGATTTTTCCATACGAACGTACCCTACGTTCAATGCGACTCACATCCAACCTTAGAGCCATGTTCGTCCCTTTGAACTGCTTATTTTTCCTTTTAACCAATCCCTATTCTGACACACGGTTCTAAAGTTATTAATTTTTGAAGCAATTCTTGTAAAATGGATCATTTTCCATGTGAACGTGTCTTCATTGCTTCGAAACCCTGGTCTAATGTGCCAGCCTTGTCCTACCCCTTCCCTCTGACATTTTTCCTTTTTACTCCGTGTCATTCTGAAGCATGGTTCATCCGTTATGAATTTTTGCGGGTTTTCGAGTCCTTTTTGTGTCTATTTTTTACATTTTTCCATGTGAACCTGCCCTATTTTCACCGGAATTCCAGTTTGATTTGACAGCCGTGTCTTGCCAGCTTTTTCCCACTTTTTTCTTTTTTCTCCCCCCTCTTCCGACTATCAGATTTTTAGTTATTAATTTTTCCAAGTGTTTTCGGATACATTTTTTATATTTTTTTCACATGAACCCCTCCTAATTTCCCCCAAAATGAGTTTTGATGTGGCAGCCCTATGAATCCCTTTCTTTTGGATATTTTTCATTTTTAATGTCCTCTATTCCGGCGCACGGTTCTTCCCATATTAATTTTCGAGTTCATTTTCAAACCCATTTTTGGGGTTTTTTCCATGAGAACGCATCCTATCTCAATCAGAACTGTGTTTTGCCATGATAGGGTTGTTGGCAACCTTGTTGTGCACAATATTTCTTCTTCTCGCACTTTGTTTCGATATGCGGATTTTTCGTTATTAATACCTATATGTGTTTTCGAACTTATTTTTTGCTTTTTTCCCCATGTGAACACCCTGATTTTGCCCCGGAACCCGTGTTGCATGTTTCTATCAATTTTCCCTCGTCTCCCAGTACATTAGGGTTTTTCGATCCGACGTATAGTTTGGATTTTATTAATTTTTATTGCTTTTTTTACCGTATGACCACATTTCTCGTATTGCGCGTGAACGCACCTGTTTCTGGTTTTACGCGCCTCGGGACGCCCCCGTGGCATATGTGGCTCGCGCATTGCCGTCCCTGCCCCGTTTGATCCTGTCACTACAAATTTGTTTCCTCCCGCCCCGCACATGCGCACGGAACGGGGATGCATTTTTTTTGCCCACCCATCTTCCATTTTTTATTTTATTTTTATTTTTCCCAAAAAAATGAAAAAGCATAAAAAAAAGAAAAAAACAAACAATAAGAACACAAAAAGAAAAAAAACAAATAATACTAATAATAATAAATCAAACAAAAAAGAAAAAAAAGAAAAAAAAAGAAAAAAGAAAAAAAACAAACAAAGAACGGCATTTTAATTATTTATATCCTCCTTCTCCTCCTCCTTCTCTCCCCCCTTGGCCATTGTCTCTAGCTGCCTTATGGAGTCGTTGCCACCCTCCCGTCCATCACCGCCGTACTCACCGTCGCCGCCCGCCACAGTCGCTGCAATCGACATCGTCGCTGCCCGCCGCAGTCGCCGCCTCCACCTCTTCTTTCGCCATGCTCCTCCTCCTCCACCTCTTCTTTCGCCATCATCCTCCTCCTCCTCCTCCTCCTCCTCCTCCTCCTCCTCCTCCTCCTCCTCCTCCTCCTCCTCCTCCTCCTCCTCCTCCTCCTCCTCCTCCTCCTCCTCCTCCTCCTCCTCCTCCTCCTCCTTCGCCATCCTAGTGGCCCACCCCCCTCCAACCACCCTAACCACTCTGGTTAGTTTATCTAACCCTAATTCAATTAATTAACTTTAGTTAGTTTGACTAACCCACAGTTAGATTCACTTAATCACAGTTAGATTCACTTAATCACAGTTAGATTAACTTAATCAAAGTTCGACAACCTTAACCTTGGTTAGATTCACCTAACTCTAGTTACCCAACTAACCCTAGTTAGATGATTCTAACCCTAATTAGACTAACTAACCCCTAGTTAATCTAAACTAACCTCTAGTTCAACTAACTCACCCTTAGTTAGATTGACTAACCATAGTTAGATTGACTAACCATAGTTACCTAAACTCACCCCTAGTTAGCCTAACTCACCTCTAGTTAGCCTACCCTCACCCCCAGTTCACTTAACTTACCCCCAATTAGACTAACCTAACCATTGTTAGAACTAACCCTAGTTAGACTTACTTAATCCTTAGTTAACCTGACTAACCCTAGCTTAGTTAACTTATATTACTTCCACTAACCAGACTAACCTAATTTACCAGACTTAACCTAACTAACTAGCCTAACCTAGTTAACTAGATTAACCAAATTTACCAGACTTAACCTAATTAACCAGACTGACCTAACTAACCTAACTTAACAAACTAAACTCACCTAACTAACCTAATTGATTTACCTCACTAAACTAACTTAATCAACTTCTCAGACTAAGCTCACTTAATTCACTTAACCTACTCAATTAGCCCCCGTTCCTGCCGTTTCTCCTCCATTGTTTTCCCGCTGTGTACGGGTCTGCTAGTGAGCATTCACGCGCGAGGACACGCTTTCGACTTGTCCGTGCAGTGGAGTATTGCGGTCAGCCGTTCACATGCAGTCATCCTTCGTTGTTCACATACAACCCGAGTACCGCCTTTTATTTTCCAATCCGCAAAATACATAAAAATTAGTAAAATTCATTAAAAATTAGTAAAAATTCAAAAATAAATCCAAAAAATTTTCCAAAAAATTCCACAAACCCCCTTGCCCTTTTTGTTAATAATTTTCCAATTAAAAATATTTTCATGAATGGCAAAATATTATTTGAAGCCAAAAATCCTAATTTTAATACTTTACTTTATAAAAACTCATTTTAAATTCCAAAAAATCAATTGGAAAATCATGGATGAATTAACACACATTTTTGACACTTACTAGATAGCTAAAAATTCACTCTTACACTTCATAACATATTCATGTGTCATATATCCTAATTTAATTATTTTAAAAAATAATAGAAAAAAATAAAAAATAACAAAACAAATAAACCAAACCAAACAATATACACAAAACAAATACACCTAAAATGCAAATGAAAAAAAACCATAAACAAACAAAATACAAAAAAATAAAAATGAGATAAAAATCAACAAAAACACTAAGATGCTGTATTTTTTTCAGTCCAGTGGTGTTTGTTTTTGTTTGACTGGATTCATTGCATTTGGAGGACAACCCCGTGCGCCTTCAGTCCATTGCATACACACTCCTACCAGGTATTTATTTTGTGAGCTTTATTCATTTTCATTATCCCTTAACCATATTTGATTGCTAAAATGAACTATATTCTCCCACCTTTCCACGCACATTTGTGCTAAACACACCATTTTTTTTAATTTAAAAATCAACCAGCCATTCAGTTTGCACGCGCTACGTGCGCTTAAGAGGCATCTTAATTTTTAATAAAAATTAACCAACCGTCATAAACAAGCATGTGCTGGCAAAAAAAACGCTCCACGTCACTATTACTTTTTAATTAATGAATTTGCATTTAGAGACCCAGTCTAGAAATCGTAGTTCGGGTTTCGTTTAAGCACCGTTTCACCCTAATAAATTGTAATTAAGATTTTAAGAACTAACCGCCATTTTCTTATTAAGGTTTATAACCTAATAAAACGTCACCCATTATTAATAATTTCTTAAAATGAATCCTTCATTAAAACCATTTCTCCTCGCTGCACTTTTTTTTCCTTTTTTAATAAACACACTTCGTGGGATGGGCGCATAAAGTCCTTTAAGTTGAACTTGTTATCAAAGTTATGGTCAGGTCTTGATTTATATTTTTATGATATTATGGTTTGTCTATTTGCTACGATTACAGGTACGGTTTGCAGTTTTTCTTTTCTTGCCTGATATGGGGTTTTGGGTGCCTGTTTGTTGCATCGCATGAAGTTTTCGATCGCATATGTGTAGAGATCATGCCAAATTTTTTTGTAAGATGTGTATTGTTTGGGGTGGTAAATTGGTTAGCTACGTTTGTGTGTGTGTCTCCTTCTTTTTAATTGACTTCTTTTTTATAGCCCTTTGGTTGTTTTGTAGGCATTCTTTGTGATTGTCTCTGTTGTGCTATGTGTATTTTCTATCTAAATGGCACCTCACGCTCCTCCTCCTATCGATTATGTCCCGCTGATCAGTAGGGATTATTCTTCCCTAATGGCTTTTGAGCCTATAGCGAAAGCAGGACTTGTGACTTTTGTGGCTGCTTCATTCCCACTGATTCCAGATGATCCATCCCTGTGTGATGAGCTCCTTGCATTATACAGCAAGAAGTCGGGCCTGGTCCATGGTGCTTCCATGATATTGACACCCCGAGGGTTAGGGAAGGCTTTGTCTCTTCCCTACAAAGGAGAGCCCTTTGTTACAGCTAGACAATTATTCTCCAATGATGAGATTTTCAAGTTGTTACAGAAGCAGACCAAGGAAATTATGGATGTCAAGAAAGTGATCAACACTTCAGGAGTATCTTTTTCCATGATCAATGATCCTCTTTAGAAGTTAGTCTACCAATTTCTCCAAGACAGGTTTATGCCTGCAAAACACCATCCCATTACTTGTCTTAAGAGCTCTTTACAACTTTCAAGATGGTATTAAAAGGGGTGGCTATTGATTGGAGTACTTACCTGCTTACAAAGATGGACCAACATTTTGTCAAAGTAACCAGAGGAAATGTCATAAATGTCACCTATGGTTCCTACATGTATGCTTTCTTGACGTACTCAGGCCTAAAGAAGGGTGTACTACCACCTCCTCCATCTGATCTAGTACCTCTCCCTCCACCTTCAAAAGAGTCAAAACCTATTGATATAGAGGATCTTGATTCCCCTCCTCCATTGGTCATTCAGCGGAAGCGCTTGAATCATGTGGCAGATAAAACTCCTTCAGTTCTTCCTTCAATCACAATTCCTGCTACATCTAGCAATGACCTCCCTGCTTACCTCACATGTAACAATTTGTTCAGGGCACATAGAGAGGGTTCTTTGGAGATATCAGTCCCTTCCCTGAACTGTTTAGTGTCGGGAGATGCCATTCCATTCCTCTGTAAAGACATCCAGAGTTCGATTGAACTTTCAATGACAGCCTGTGCTCAATAGCTATATGCTTCTTTCTATGAAGAACTGATGCAATCCAAAGACCAGTTGCATAAGGCAACCTCAGAGTTAGCCTCTGTTAAAGACACACTTGCAGATCTATTTAAGCAGATGGAGCAACAAACCCAAATGATTGAGACTCAAAGAGAAGAGATATCTTCTTTGAAGATTCAGTTAACAGAAGCTCAATCAGAGGTCACTAAAGTCTTAAAGGAGAAGGAGAGAATATCCAAAGAAGCTCAAGAGTTTCAGACTCTTTTAGATGCAAAACTGTCAGCCTTACAGACTGCTCATAACACAATGGAATCACAAGCTTCCCAAATTAAGTAGTTGCAAGACCAACTGACGTAGTCACGGTCTGTTCCTCCAAGCCCCAATGTTCCTATGATTCCTTCTATCTCTAAGCATGACTTGGAAGTTCTCCAGAGACATGCCATATTGTATCCTTTGTTCCAAGATAAAGTGGAAAGATTGTAGTCTAAGATGAATTTGTTATGGTCTACATTTGAGCACTTCCAAGATTATGTTCCTCTGAACCATTCTTTCTTTGTCCACTATCAGTTGCAGAAGTTGGCCTTCTATATGAAACTTTCAATGATGGATCTTCCTCTTCCAAAGGATGGTTGGAGTGGGGCTTGGTCTTCTGAGTTGTTGGCAGAAGTGGTCCGTATGGTGTTTGAAGATTCTGTGACAATGGATACCATGTTGCTGTCTTACATGGATCTACGGGGAGATATGTTGATTCCAAATGAAGTAGACATGGCCTGGTATGTGGGGGATGTGGTTTTGCAAGCTGTCTTGTATGTCAACTATTTGGACTTGCGGATAGATGACATGTTCCAGTCTTACTCCTCAAAAGTGGCTACTTTCCCTGACAATTCATGGCACTCAATGATTGATTCAGTGGTCCTAAATCAACGTCAGAACACAGCTTCTACTTATGTGCAGAGCACTAACCAATTGAGGGTGGATCTCCTAGCTCATCTTTCCAAAAACCATCCATTTGATTCAACCTTTTTTTATGCCTATCAGAGAAGATCTGTCTTAGGTCCCTCTGTTCCTAGCCTATTGTACTATCAACAAATGGCTCATCGCTATGATACCTATCTTTCCCTTTATCAAACCAATTCAGCAATTATCTTACCTCTTCTTTTTCAACCTCAATGCTTTCCTCAAATTCCTATATTTACCTATTGCTCTTTTATCGAAGATAGAGTATTTTTCCCTTCTCCACCGTGCCCTTCTCCATCTATCCATATACCTTCTACTTTTCCTGTTTATCAATTGACACCTTTCCTAACTGATTCCCTTAAATTTTCAGCCACTCCTTCTTTAAATTATTCCTCCTTTTATGATTTTGCCTACCCATCTCTTCATCCTCTTTTTCTTATTCCACTTCCATCTCCTGCCACTTCTATTTATTAACCCCCTCAGTTGGTTAGTGAATACGAAGGGTTTGATCAGCAGATTCCCAGAAGAAGAGGATGGAGCTCAACTGATTCTCTTACAGGACCACAGATAAATTGGCCAATAATTCTAGGAGATTGGACTACTTCCAGTCAAGCATACCAGAACTACCTTCATTTTGCTCACCAATATTCACAATCTCTAGATCCCTCGGTGAGATTGACAACTCATTTTGATTGGTATCTAGCATACATGCATAGGCATTCCCATAATGATGAAAAGGCCATTCCAAAGCTTTGTATGAATGTCAATGTGAACATTGATTCCCAATAGCTAGATGTCGTGTATTTTCATGCCCTATGTCTACCTACCAGATACCTTGTTTTGCTAGAAAGGATGTGCTACCTGCAGTTCTTTCAAAATCCTCCAAATACATTTGTAGATGAATCATTCTCCATGGATCATTTTCGAAACCACCAAGCCTTCAAAAGGGATCACCTTCATTGATGCCTTTGCAATGTATTTTGGATGATTCTTAATGATATATATCTCTCTTTTTGGAGGTGACATTCAGATGGTTGTGTTCGTATTTGTGTGTGTTATAATAATTGTATGTGATGAGTTCGTGCTGATTGAGAATAATTTGTTTGAGAGTTCTTTTCGAATTATTGATGGTGGATGGAATGCCTATGGTGAAAAGCTGAAGAAAAACCTCTTATATTCTTTACAAATTTGTTATGGCTTTTAAATGATTAATCAGATGAGTTAATGAATAACGAAGTTTTCCTTTAGTAGTATGTTTCTATCAGATACAAGTGATAAGTTGGGGTCGTGGTTTGGCGAGACTATTGAAGATACTATGGAAGACAAATTTCAGCTCTTTAATGAACTTATATTCTTCTTTTCCTTAGGTCGTGAGGACACTTCCTTTCTAAGTGTGGGGATATTTTGAGAGTGGAAAAATACTGAATTTTTAACTGATTTTTGTTGATTTTGAGGATTGAATGATTGATTTTTTATGGATTTAGAGTGATGTATGGTTATTAATGGAAGAATTTGAGAGTGATTTGGATGATATTGATTATGTTTTGGAAGTTCATGATGATTCTCAGTAGAGATATGAAGCTCTGTAATGTTCTGATAGGTTCTGTTGAGGTTCTGATTGGTTTTGTATACCTTCTGTTTTGTTCTGATTTTCTTCTGTATGAAGCATAGAATGATGATTGATGAAGATTGAGATATTTTGGAAGCTTATTGAATAGTTTTTGATAGTTTGGAATGGTTTGAGTATGAGTTATGAGGTTCTGATGACCTTTTGTAAACCTTCTGTAGAGCCTCTATCTCTGCTCTGTTTCTGCTCTGTAACTATACTGTAGCTGCTCTAGTACTATACTGTACTGTTCTGTAGACCTTCTGTAAATGTTATGTAGAAAGTATGTGTGACTTTGGGAAAGTTTTCTACCTTTTGGAAAGGATGAATTTAAGTTCAAAAGAGCTAAAACAAATGGAAAAAGCAGCTGTTGAAGACTGAAGAGAAGACTAAGTGATTGTGACAGTAGTGAGCTGTGAAGGGACACTGTAGTGGCTCTGGTGACTCTTCATATCAAACATAGCTCTTGGGAGGTGCATCCACGACCTAAGAAGGATTATTGAGAGTTATTATGAGATTATTGTAGTGAGGAGATGATGTACTATTGATAGATAGAGAGAGAGAGAGAGCCAGAGATAGTCAATTCTATCAAAACAGTGTAACTGTATATGAGAGATTGAGAGAGAGAACTATGAAGACATTGAAGATGAATATTATGTGATTGATTACCATTCAAATATGGTGTATTCTTCTATGTTCTTTGTTATATTTATGGATTCTATGAAGATGTTGAAGATTATGGTTGATTCTATCAAATCTGTGGGAGAAATCTACTATGATGCTGACTGAAGAATTGCTGTTTTCTTTGTTTTGATGATCAAAAGAATGAAATAAAAGCTTGTTGATGTTATAAGATAGATTTTCTTACAGTAGGATACCCTTTTCCTGGTGTTTCTCTTGGGGCTCCATGCTCCTCTATTCTCTGAGACCTCCTTGGTCCATCTACTTTTCCTCAATAGTTTAAAGATAGGATTATTGCAATCGTAGAGCTACTTCACCTATAGTAACAATGGCTCTTCTGATGGTGTGATTACGTATTAGTGATCTTTCTCCTCATCATCCAAAGATAATGATTCCTTCTCCTTGAGGGTAGGGATAGCTCTTAGGATAGGTTCATAATGGACTACTTCTTTGCTAGATGATAAAGTGAAAGAAGTTGCGTTCTCCTCCTTCACTATATGTGGCTACTCCTTGAATACGACATCATCACTCTCTATGATCCTTTGGATAGAACTTGTAAGCCTTTTTCTCATCACTATAACCCAAGAAGATACATTTTGTACTTTTTAGTTTTAATTTATTCATTTATCCTTTGGAACATGTATATAGCATTTCATATCCAAAAGTTTTAAAATACAAGATAAATGGTTTCTTACCAATGTAGGCCTCATGAGGAGTTTTTTCCTTAAGAGCCTTTGTGTAACTCTAATTGTGAATATAGATTGCATATTAGTGTCTTCGACATAAAACTAATTAAGCAATCCCTTTCCCTTAAGTATGCACCTTGCAATTTCCATAATGATGTGATTTTAGTACTCCACAATGTCATTCTACTGAGGCATATGAGGTGTTATCAATTGATGCTTAATCCCTTTGCTCTTGCAAAAGGCTATAAACTCCTTTGAGTTGAACTCACCACCATCATCTATTCTAAATTTCTTCGTACTTTGCATGTTTCATTCTCAATCAGTTTTAGCTATTCTTTGAACTTACTAAAAGCTTGAGCCTTATCATAAAGGAAGCACATGCACATCTTCCTTCAACATGAAATAAGAATATCTCCCCAAGGCTTGTTTAGGTGTTTTACCGTATAAGTCAGCATCTACCAACTCTAGAGGAGCCTTTGCTCTCTTCTAGCTTTCTTGTGAAAATGCGGCCTTTCTCTATTGCTTGCCCATCATATAAGCTAGTTGTTTCATTTCAGTTACTACGAGAGGTGAATATACCTTGCTTATACATCTCCTTTATTATTGTAAATCCAATGTGACCAAATCTTTTGTACCAAAGTTTACTTGTGCCTATACCAATAATGGTTGTAAGAGCACTTAGCTCGTATAGGTTGTTCCTTCTTTCTCCTTTGCCAACAACTTAACCAGCATTGTCAAGAATTTATGCACTTGTCTTAGTGAACCTCAGCTCATGGCCAAGATCAATTATAGAAGCAACTGATAAGAAATTTCTCTTAATCTCTAAAACATATGATATATTTAAAAGCTTTCTGAGTTCACCATTTGTAGCAACAAAGGAAATAGTACTTACGCCCTCAACAAGGCATTTTGTATCATTTCCAACAACCACCATACTGATGGATTCTTATAGAGGCTACATAGAAATATATAAAACTTTCTTGTTACTCATGTGATGGGAGGTGCCACTATCCAATACCCATGAGTTAGTGGTCAATACTTCTTGCAACGTTGAGGAACACACTTTCTCAATGGTTGCCATAAATAACTCTAACTCTGCTTCAGCTATACTGGTTGTCTCATTCACTTTAGTTTTCAAGATGCCATTCTTTTTATCTACCATAAATAACTCCAAATCTGCTTCAGCTGTAGTGGTTGTCTCATTCCCTTTAGTTTTCAAGATGCTATTCTTTTTATCTACCTTCTTGACACAAAAATCTATAATTGCACGTCCTTTCTCCTTATAGTAGAAGCACTCTCCTTGAAACTTTTTCTTACCACCCTTCTTTTTTTTGTCACCATTAAGTAGAGGAACCACCTTTGCCTTTCATATTGGCAGAAAGTGCAACATCTTCACTGCTACTATCTTCTCTTGCTTTAAGCCGTAACTCCTTCTCCATTAGTAGTACATAAAATTCCTCAAATGTAAAAGATTGGGTTCTTACCTAAGTGTTTAGGATTGTTACTAGTCCATCAAACTTTGATGGAAAAATCTAAAGACATCTCTAAGTTAGCTCCTCGCTAAATTTTTATATTATAGCGCCAACCATTTGGTCACATAGATTCTTGATCCGAGTGATGAATGCTTTAATTGTGTCTACTTTACCAGACTTCTCCTTATTGATTCTCCAAGTTTTAAATCCTTTTTTGGTTTCATGTTTCAAATTGACTCATTAGTATATTTCCAAGCCTCCGATGCCTTGGTTGTATGCTGAATCAAGGTCAAAATACTCTCAAAATAGCTTGTAACTAAGGCACACAATGCATTTGCATTCCTTCATTTCCAAGCCCATAGAAGATCTGCATTTGGAGAAATTATAACAATCAAATTTGATAAGTCAAGGGCGGCTTGTGATTTTGGGTCAATCCCCAACACAGTCTCTAGAAGCTCATTAGAATCAAGGATAGTTGTATTTTTAAACTTCCACAAAGTATAGTTTGTACCATCTAACTTACCTTCATTGAAGGTTAGTGGATGAATCCTCAGTGTTTGAATTGCCAGTATAGTAGCACCATTGACTAATATGCCAAATAACTTTGATTCTCTTTGCTATTGAAGCCCTTACCTCTCACGTACTCTTCATTACTTAGAGCTCTCTAGGCTCTAATACCATGTAGAAAATTATACAACATACTAAACGAAATTTGAGCAAGGAGTAGAGAATGCATGGCAAATATGAGAAGAATAAAAATTTCTTTAATTCCAAATAAAATAATATAAAGAGAGATATTTCCACTTGTCTGTTTCCATAGTGAAGCTTAGATTGTGATCGAGACACATTATAGGCAAAGAGATTAAGGCTAGCTAGAAAGACTCTGATTAAGTTAAAGATAGATTGATGATGCCTTAGGAGCGGTCGTCCTTATATAGCTCAGAAAAATAGTCCAATGGTAAAATAATATTCTCTTTATCGTCAAGCCGAGGGCACTGCCCTTGGACCCTCACTAGGGGTGCCAATGGCCCCCTTGAGGCTCCCTAACTAGGGGCCATGGAAGTGGCCCCTAGACCCCCAAAATAGGGGTCCTTAATAACTCCCACACCCCACAACTCAATACATTGTTTCTTGAGTCACTACCAATATAAGTATTCCATCCAATCCAAAGGCTACATCCATAAAAGGCCACCTTTCTACCATCTAATCACATAGATCTCATTTGACATACAAGTCAAGACCTAATAAATGGGTTCACACATGGCTTCTTCTTATAATGGGGGACTTAGAGCACCATGGATCATTGATGGCACCTTATGAGGGTGGATCATTGAGCATGTCTAACAAGTGAGACATGAATGAGCCATGACAAGTAAAGGAAGGACTAGTGTGTGAAGGGAGGATGTGGAAAGGGAGTATATATTACAAGTGTTTGTTTTTTAGGATAGTGTGGTAGGGTTTTCCCTACTAGCTAGAAAATATACTGCCTCGCACCAAGATAATATATAAATTAGCAATTTAGATTTGACTTAGACTCAAAGTCAAAAGTTTAATGACTAATAACTCAACCTTAGAGATATATGTATGATCACTAAGTTGGATTTCATAGCATAAAGATATAATTCACTTGCACATAAAATCTTGTGGTCATTTGTGAGATGAAACAAGGATGTTTAATGCTCAACTATCATTGAGTTAGGCTTAGTGTGTCATATTGGATGGCAATGCTTTGCTTTTGGAAAATGAGCTAAGACAATCATGTAAATGAGATTTTGATCTCGTGCCCATAAAGAGCATGTGAATCAAAGTGTATGCATACAATGTATTTGGAATACACTCTTATCATTTTAGGAGCTTTGATCACTTAGTTAGCGACTACCTCTCACATAGCCTCACAGAAACATGAGATCTGCTAGTAGTGAATGCCCAAAGGATACCCCCAATTATGAAGGGTACTCATAGCATACTTCACTATCCAAGACGTACCTCCTAGATCCTCAAACCCTCTATGGCCTTCATTATGCTAGAGGAGAGCATGTTAAGGCATGAGAGAGTACAAGAAAAGATAAAGGCCTCTCTCTCTCTCTCTCTCTCTCTCTCTCTCTCTCTCTCTCTCTCTCTCTCTCTCTCTCTCTCTCTCTCTCTCTCTCTCTCTCTCTCTCTCTCTCTCTCTCTCTCTCTCTCTCTCTCTCTCTCTCTCTCTCTCTCTCTCTCTCTCTCTCTCTCTCTCTCTCTCTCTCTCTCTCTCTCTCTCTCTCTCTCTCTCAAAATGCAAAAGAAGGAGAGCAAGAACCAAAAGTTAGCACACACATGAATAGCCTTTTCCATTCTTTTTTAACCCTTTTTATATATAAAAGTAGGGTTAGTGTTTCCCTAATACCCTTGGGTATCTTGCCCATCTTTTGGACCATAGATTGGTCTTCTCCCCTTGCATGCACTTGAGTCCATATTCCTATGCTGAGTCCTACCAATTTATCCATATTCCTATGTTGGTGGGTGCTACCAATTTTGATTACAATTTGCATAGGAGGGAGTTCGCTCTCATTTACAATAAATTATTTATTTTCTTAAAGCATAAAAATTCCCAAAAATTTTAAGGCTTCCATGTTCTTCTTCTTCTTTATGCCTTTGTGTCTTCAAACTAGTGAACATTTTGCCCCCTCCTAGTGGAGTGCTAGTCCCATGGCACTTATATTTAAGGAGCATGATGTGGTAGGTAAGAAGTGCTAGGTTAGTTGATGAAGAGATCCTGGAGGGCCAAGTTCTTGTCATAGTATAAGGGAAAGATACAATGTGTGGTGAAGAGGAAAAAGGCAATTATTGGAGGTGGAGGAAGTCCTAGGAAGTTGGAAGTATGGGCCATTGATGTTCACGGTTCTTCATGTGCTCTATGTACTTATCACGGTGCTCTCCCTAAAGGTGCGTCTACCTACCTTGCCGACATGAGGTGCTCGTGTAGTGTAACTAGGAGATGGATTGAGTTTCAAGGAATGTTGTCCCACACTTGAGGACCCAACTTGTGAAAGGTTAGTGTGTTGTGCCATCCCTAGGGTGACATGTCTACCAAGTAAGCTCAAGGCATCCTATCCTTGATGGGTCCTAAGGTTGTGATATGGGGGAATGGGCTAGGGTGGCCCCTAGGTGCTATGGGAGTATCATGTGCTTCTATCTTTTCCTTTTCATTTGCATTTTCTTTCTTTTTTTTTGAGTAGTTTTTACATGCATTTCAACTACTTGAGGATTGGCCTGAGGGCATGCTCGAGGCATCCTTTATTGAGTAAATACTCTTTTAGTGAGCTAGATAGTTATAAGTATAATTTAAGATAGAGCGGATATGTGTATAAAGCAAATATATTTTCTACCATATGTGTCCTCAAGAGAGCTCAGTACAATAGGTAGATAGTACTATGGCCCATAAGTAGAGCCCTATCATAGCCACTCACTTGATTCTAGCATTTACATTAAAGAAGAGTGGTGGTAGCCTTTCCCCATAGGGTGTGTTAGGCTATCAAAGTAAGATGATGAGAAGGTGGAGATAATTGCATGTCACGATAAAGGAAGGGTCAAGGTGGTCGTGAATTCTTCACAAAATATATGAAAGAGGGAATGAGGTCAAAGGGCTGAGATAGGTAGATCTTTTTCTTTTCAACTACCCTTGTGTTTAGAATTTTTAAAAAGTTGTACCTCTCATGCTCCTTTTGCCATATTCACAACCATGCTAGCAAGGATAGGGACTTAGAAGTGGATTTTCTTTTTTGATCTCATTGGAGTAGATAAATGCATTCCATGTTGCTTTGCCTACTCCAAGAGTGGATACTTCCATTCTGGATGTTTAGGCTAGGCTTCCCAAGGATTCATAGTGAGATATCTATTTGTGCCCCCCTTAATTTGATAGGATTCTCTAACCGCATCATTGTCCACTTGGTGGACCCAGTTCTTTGCTATGCTTTTGGCTACTCGGATAAGTACTCTAACTATTTGCAAGGATGAGGGCTCCTTGAACTTATCAACCTCATCGATCTTAAAATAAAAAATTGTTGCCTCACTTGACTCGAAGTTCTTAAACTCTTCATGTGTCTCTTCTACCTTCTTCTACAACTCTTACTTCTCTTTAAGCTCCTCAATTTTGCCTCTTTTAAGATCCTCACACATCTTCTTCAAGGCCTCTAGTCCATCCACTTTGTTGTGCTACTCTAGATGTTAGTGAGTGCTCTTGTGATGGGCTCAACTTGTTGCTGCTTTTCTTTTTCTGTGTCATTGATAGTCTCTTGTGAAGATTGGCACTTTGCAAGCTCAGAAACCTGAGCCTATAGCTGCTCCATTTGCTATATCTAAGCCTACATTTATAGCATATGCTTCTGTATGTCAAGGAGGAGAATTGGAGTAGCAGGCTCTTCCCTTGCTTTTTCCTTACCTTTCCTAGAGTTGCTCTCCCCTCTTTCATCCAAGATTGCACCTATTTGTTGATGCATCAAGGATTCAATAGACTCCATAATAGCCCTCACATAATCTTCTTTCTCTTGTCTTAAAAGTTGTTCTTTTTTAGCTTTCCACTTGTTAAATTCCAACTTATGGTGGGTGAGGTTCTATATTGGCTCGTGCTAACACCAAGATCAATTGTAGTGAGATAAGACAAGGCACTAGTAACTACCATAATTTATGATGGTATTCTTTACCTTCATGTGATTTAGTTTGGAGGTTTATCTTGCTCATAGACCTTGTGGATGTTGGATATGCTCAATGCCCCACCCTCATAAGGTGCCACCAATGATGCATGGTTCTCAAGGTTCTAAGGCCCCCATTATGAGAATAAGCCATGTGTGAGCACGGACATTGGGTAGGTCCTAACTTGTATGTCAGATGAAAGTCTACATGATCGGATGGCAAAAAGGTGATCTTTGTGGATCTAACCTTTGGGTTAGATAGAGTAGTTATGTTGATAGCAACTCAAGGCATAATGCATCAAGTTGTGAGATATGGGAGTTATCAGGGGCCCCTATTTTGGGATCTAGGGGATGCAAAAGCAACCCCCCAAGGGTTCGGGGGGAGTGCCCCTAGCCCAACAATAAAGGGAATATTTTGTGGAATATTTTGACTAAGGAAGGTTCATAATATGGTCGAACTTATAGACTAGACTACCTTTCCAAGCTATAAAAAGAATACCCCTCTAAAGCCATCATCAATCTATCTTTCACCCAATTAGAGTTCTTCTAGCTACCCTAAGATATTCACCTATCATCTATCTAGATTGCCATCTAAGCCTTATAGTGGAAGCACACAGGTGGATAGAGCCATCTTTATATCAGTTCGTTTGAAGTTAAAGCAGTCTCTATTCTTCTCATATTTGCTGTGTGTTCTCTACTCCTTACTCAAATTTTGTCCATTGTGCTATGTAATTTCTACAGCGGACTTTGGTGAGAGACTTAGTGATGCATTCCAATCATAATGTATTTAAGCCCTGATTTACTATATTCTCTGCCATGATATCTTCCACGAACCACTTGGGCATCCTGAGCTACTATTGTTATATGAGAAGAGGTGATGGAGGACATATGCTATGACTTTCACCTCCTCATCTCATACGTCAAGTAGGAGCATCCCATTTTGGATTACAACTTTGTCCTTCCATTGCTTGGGTACTACTATCAGCTTCTATGCCTTTACATATTTCCCTATTTTTCTCTTTATGCCCAAAGTTTTTTCTACTACTTCTTGGGTAAGTTCAATGATAGTTTCCCAAATCTTCCAACAGTCTTGGTTCATTATATTAGATTTCATCTTGAAGGCTTCCTTTTCTGGGCATAGTAGTAGATCATGGCTTCACAAGTGGTGAAATGAATGGGTTTGGATGATATAGGTGTTAATTCACATTTTACTATCATTTCTTGAAATAATTGGTGATGCATTATTAAATGGTCTAGAATACTCGTATTCTAGAATGGAATGCATCCCACTTTGTACATGTTCACTTTAATATATTCTTGTCTTATTAAGAGGGTCTTTGACAAGGATGGGCTTATTCCCAATTCTTGGCTATTTTAATTTCTACAAAGCCACAAAAAATATTCATGAGTTACTTTTTTCTCCTAAATTTTCAAAGAATGCTTCCATATTCATATGCCAAATAATTTTATATAAATACTCTATACATGTGTATTATTGCACAATTAAAAGTCACAACTTATCCACCTCTTACCATCTTATTACAATAATTGTTACTTGCTTGATGGCCTAAGTTGGTTGGTTTTGGTAAAATGCTTGTTGGTCATTGTCAACATGGTCATTGGCATCGATCATAAGTCTCCCTCCATCCTGCAAAAGTTAGTTAAGCTTCCTAGCTTGTGAGAGGCGGTCAACTATGTGCGGCAAGATTTTTTAAGTTTTTGATTATTGTAGTGTTATTATGATATAAAAAAGAATGGATGGTTTTATTTATGTACAGTATAAGAAGGATCCAAAAAACATTAGTTGTACTCTAGTTCAGCAAGAGAGTTTAGGTCGATAAGCCAGCAGACAAGTAGCTTGCTAAGGTATGATGTGAGGTCATCCAGGAGTGATGGTCCATTAAAATGGCTTGCGACATGGAGTTCTTCCTCGTTTATTAGCTTGTCAATGAGTAGGTGGTGAAGTAGCTCTTTTGGCATTAATCACCTAACCATTACATGCTCTTCCTTGCTAATCTACTCCTCCATCTCTCAACTTCAAAAGCATGAAAGATCGAACAATGACAAGTACACTAAACTCACCAACTCACCTTTTTGTTCTAGTCAATGCAAAGATGCATTGATGTGCACAATTTGAATGGGGATCTTCAAGCATGCTTTCCTTCCATCTCTTTGATCCAATCTATCCAATCTTCATGTATCAAAAGGAATGGAGAAGAAGAAGAAGAAGAAGATGATGATGATGATGATGATGATGAAGAAAAGAACTTAGAAGAGGAGAAGAGTTTCTCCAACTTCTCTCTCTTTTTTTCGTAAAAGGTAATTGTATTAATTACGAAAAAAATACAAGATTACTGGATTACAAGATACATGATGACACAAAGCCATCATGTGAAGAGGTTTTCTCTTTCTCTCTCTCTCTCTCTTTTTTCTGATTACAAGATACACGAGGGCCCTAGGCCAACGTGTGGGGAAGCCCCGTAGTAATGCACTGAAAAGGTTACACCAATCATGGCAACGACCCAAAGGCAATTGCCATATGCCACGGATGCAAATCCTCCCGAGGGAGCAAGTCGGAGTGTCGGATGATATCTAGCTGCCAATGCAAGAGCCCTTTAAGCCTGGCAATATGTCGGGGTACATTAGAGGCCGAATCAAAGAGAAAAGCATTGCGCGTGGTCCAAATGTGCCAGCATCCCCAATATCTGAAAAAGTGAAATAAGATCTTCACATGCAACTGTGGCGGTGCGGGATACTTCGAGCGCACAAAAACCCAGTCGAAAGGAGTTAGCGAGGATCCCACCACCGCGCCCCAAATGTGCGACAAGAGTGACCAGATATTCTTGGCGAGTGGGCAAGAGAGAAAATGATGTCGGGCCGATTCCGCCGGTGTGGTACAAAAGAAACAATTGCCATTCGAGATACGACGCTTGGCAAGGGCCGAGGCCAGAGGAAGACCACCAATCATCACCCGCCAAAGAAAAACCTTGCATTTGAAAGGTGTCTTATTTAGCCAGCCCTCCATCAGCGTTTTGTGCCACCATGACAGTGATTTCCGCAGTCCCCAAACAGTGTTAGCTTTCTCTCCCAGCCATTGGTGATCTTGAACAAGAAGATGATACACCTGATTAGTAGAGGCCTTTTCCAGACTCAGGTGGCCTGCAAGGTCCCAGTCCTGCCAAGGGCGATCCACAGTCAAGGCAAGAAAGGGTTGCCAACCCTGAAGCTTCGACGAAAGCTGCTCCCATAAATCACGGTATCCACGGGGGATCTTAAAGAGTCGCCGAGCAGTCCGAAATGATACGAGGACATTGCGAGTGGCAAGGGTAGCATCCGCAACCGACGTCACACCTAAACGGGCCATGCGATTAAATCTTGGTCTGAGTTGATGTTTATCTTCCCATGAAAGGAGTCTCGATACTGCCAACAATTCCAGCTGAAAGGAGTTAGTCTGCAAGCGGTCCCCTACTGGGTGCCAACGAGCCTTTTGGAGCACCACTTTCCAAGAGCCGTCCAAGTGCAGTAACAAAGAGGAAGAGGGACTGGAAACATGAGAGTCAGCATTAAGGACATGCCACCAGGAGGCCCGAAGCCGTGTGTTGCCATGGCGGAGCCCGCTGTCCTCAAGAAAATAACGGGCTATGATGGTCCATGGGTGATGATCCACACACATGGCACGAAAAAGGGACCAACGGAGAGCTAACATATGAGTGTGTGCATCCAAAATAGCTCCTCCACCCATGCGCTTAGGGGTACATGCGTGTGACCATGAAATCGAGGAAATGCCGGCCTGTAGTGAATCCTTCTTCCATAGCATGAAACGGATGGGATGAGTGAGGGCCTTCAAAGTAGTAGGCGTCCATGGCAACAAAGGCAGGAAATACGTTAGCATTGGAAGCATGATTGTCTGGGCCACTTTGAGGCGGACATGGAATGGCCACGCTTGCGACTTCCAATACATAAACTTCGCCGCCAATTTTTGTGAAATCCACTCCAGCAGGGCTTTTGGCCGTACATCCACCCCCAATGGGTATCCAAGATGCCTGACAATGGAGCCACGGGAAACCACCTGGCCTTGCCAGCCTAAGGACTGCAAATCAGGCTCCGTACAACTGAGAATGGCTGACTTAAGGGCATTGATGCGAAGCCCAGAGGCCTGACCAAAGAGTGTCCAAACATCTAATGCCCTTCGAATGTTGTCCCTGTCCGCCTGCAAAATCATAAAGGTATCATCAGCCAAAGATTGGCTAACGAAGTGCTGACCCAACGGAAGAGACAGCCCGGCCAGCTGAGCAGAGGCTGCCATGGAGGATAACATTGAAAGGACTGGGTGAGTCGCCAGGGCAAAGAAGAGAGGGCTCAAAGGACAACCCTGTCTGACCGAGCGTGCAAGGACAAATGGCTCTGTAACTCCACCATTAAGCATAACTCTGGAGGAAGCCTCAACACTAATGGTGTAGATCAATCGGGACATTCGGGTACCAAAGCCCATTGCCGACATGAGGTCTACAATGAAAGACCAGTCCACATAATCAAACGCCTTTTCCAAGTCCAATTGGATCAATACCACTTTCTGATCGGAGTGCCGCGCATAGTCAATAGCCATTTGCACATTTAAGATATTATGCAGAATGTTGCGGCCCTTAATGAAACCATATTGGAGAGGATGCACAATAGCTGGAAGGTGCTTGTGGAGCCAACTTCTCTCTCTCTCTCTCTCTCTCTCTCTCTCTCTCTCTCTCTCTCTCTCTCTCTCTCTCTCTCTCTCTCTCTCTCTCTCTCTCTCTCTCTCTCTCTCTCTCTCCCCCCATACAAGCAAGCAAGAAGCAAGAAGCAAAGGATGAAACTCTCTCAAGTTTGCATACACTAGAATGAGCTTAACCTTTCACTTTTTGACTTTTATGCATAGGGTTTTCCAAATGAGGGGTCCTTCCCAAATTTGGGCACTGCTCCTCTTTCTTGCTCAAGTCCTGACCTTTTTGCTTTTATGTGTATATCCTAGATTAACTAGACCATGTCGTTCTATAATGAACTGATATGCAATACTAAAATCCAACCATTCCTAGATCTTGTTTGGACTAAAATCTACAAATTTCATGAGATTGAGCTAAACTCTCATTGCTACATCAAAATAAAATTTTCAAAAGTTATAAGAGTTTGAAAAAAAATTTGTTGATATATTTTCACACTTATTATGCTCGTATCCACTTCCACTTGTTTATGCATTTGAGATTTTTTTCCTTCTTCTACCTGTAAGATTTGCATGGGACTAATACAATGGTTAACAATGTGCAAGTTCATCCATATAATAGGCACAAAATAGTATTCACCACCACTGAGTGGGAAGTGTCTAGCTACGTAGTCATGGCCTTCAGCTTGACTAATATTCCTACTACCTTTCAGCAACTCATGTATGTAATCTTCAAGGAAATGATTATAAAGTGGTTGGAGGTGCTCCTAGATGACCTCTCCATACACATAAACTAGGAACAACACCTCAAAAAACTTTTGGTAAATTTTGAAAATTGTAGGTAATATAATCACTTATTAAACCCCTTTAAGTGCCAATATTAGGTGAAACATGGTTATATCCTAGGGCAAATAGTTTCCAAGAATAGCATCCCCATCGACTTCTCAAAATTCAAGGTGATTTGTTGACATGCCACTATCAAAAAATTACAAGGGAGTTCAATGCTTGTATTATGACATGGTATGATCATGTCACCATCAACAAATTATGATTCATATTAAACTATGCCATGATTGCTTGATCATTATACAAGTTGATGATTATCTTTGAGTGGATCAAGGAATGCTAATGTGCTTACCAAATGCTCTAAAAATTTATTACAAAATCTCTTATTTTACGAGCCTAAAATTGGAAGATAACCTTCCATATGCACTTTGATGTATCGAAGTTGTTATGGAAGCAATATTGTGCCAGCATGGCAAGCATAACTTAGATTATTCTCTGAGCTTTGCTAGTCATCAACTCAAGGTTATGGAAATGAGCTACTCAACTATGGAGAGCAGGGTCTAGAAATGATATTTGATGTGAAAAAGTTTTACCACTATTTGTTATCAATGCCATTTAGATTTTTTGTTGATTGTCGTGCTTTTCTTGATCTAGTGAATTAATAAGGTCGACCATATATCACAAATACCTAATTAAGAGTTAATAGAAAATGGAACTATGCATCATATTCTTGATTCACATTTGTTTAAAATTTCTTGATAGAAGGATCTATATAAAGCAAACCTTACTCCATATTAGGCCAACTCTATCGTAGAAGTGATTACAAATATTTAATCAACCAATCAAGAAGGCACAACTTTAACGCTCCATCCTTAAAGTGCAACCCTATTAGTTGATCACTGGACAATTGTATTGGCTAGCTCAAGACAACTTGTTGGGAAGGTGCGGTTGCAAGCATGAGATGCACAACTCCTAATAGAAACACGTATAGAGTAGCAAGAGGACACTTTGATAAAGAGTTAACTACAAATAGAATCATTTAGTCTCAATAATGGTGGCCTACCATGTTCCATAATGAATGCCAAAAATTTTGTGAAGTATTGTAATGAATGCTAATGCATGAAGGCACCTATACATAATGGTAAAATGGAGGTCACACCGTATAGCCCGCCAATCCTTTGAGATGTGGGATATCAATTTTGTTGGACATATAAATCTTGAAACCTAGTACTCACAAGTAAAACATATCATTGTTGAACTGATATTTCACAAAGTGGGCATAGGTAAGGGCTATTCAGAAGAACAATGCTAGGATAATAGCCAAGTTCTTATGGGAGTAGGTAATCTTTAGATTCAACTATCCCCTTGAGATTGTGAGTGACCAAGGCACATACTTCATCAATGCAATGATATTCACCATAAATCATCTCCTTATTACCCTTAGGAAAATGGTCAAGATGAAGCCATAAACAAGTCCTTGATCAACATGCTAACCAAGATAGTCTTGACCTCTTGCAACAACTAGGACAACAAGCTAATGGCAGCCTTGTGGGCATAACAAACAACTTATAAGACAGTATTTGGACAAAATCCATTGAAACTAACATATGGAATTGATTACATTTTGCAAGTTGAATTCTTCATCCCGAGCTTGAGAATTGTGGTACAGGAACCATGAGATGGTAGAGAAGCTCTCCTAATGGAGCTTGAATGCTTATAAAAAAATGAGACTCTTAGCTACACGTGCTCTAATATGTGAGAAGGCTAGATAGAAAGTATGGTTTGACAAACACCTTAAAAAGAGAGACTTTGAGTAGGTTGGCCTAGTGTTGCTCTACTCCATTAAAGGCCAAAAGTAGAAGATGAAGTTCAAAGGCCTTGGCCCTTTCCATTATGCTAGATTAGTAGAATGAGCAATGTGGAGCTCAAGACTCTCAACAAAAAAGGCATTGGCTTTTTCAAGAAAAGCCACCTTGAAAAATACTATTTGCTTGCACACCTACTACACAAACCTCCCATGAATCATGATGCTAGCACTAATCAGTGTATGCATTGTAAAGGTCTCAAAGATTAACCCCAAAGATGATGAATCAATACCACCAGCCTATCTTAGGGTCAAGATTGTCACTAGGAGCATCCCATCGATAATCTAATAGATGAGGTAGCCAATTACAAGGTCATGAAACACAAAGGCCAAGACCAAAATTGGACAACCTCAATGGACACCAATCACTGCAAAAATCAATCCATATGGGGGCACACCTTACAACCTCCTAGGAATTTGCAAGGCTATGATTACCATCAAATCCTTCTATTCATATTCTATATAGTGCCTAATGTAGAAGGAGTTGTGAAAGAAACATTGCTAGGTCAAGCATTCAAATGACAAACCAAATGCACTGTTGATTATGATAGACAATGCACATACCTAGTAACTGCTGTTAAAAGAATATAAATTGTTTTTGGATGTGCTTGGAAAGGGGTCAGGTGGTACAAGAGTGTTCTATTGACACACTCTAAATCCCACTCTTAGTGCATATAGTGCAACATGGAATTTTTTGCCATCAAGATTAATTATGGGGCTTTGAGGTAGCAATGATTATCTCAATTTATGCTCTAAACCAGTTGTTATCAAGAGTCCAAGTGTGGGATAATTTATTTTAGATGGATTTTTGGTACTTTTGCAATCTTTGTCGATGATTGGAATATGATTCTAGCTTTAGTGACTAAAAGCTATGACGAGATCCTAGCTTGGGACAAGTTTTATTTAATGCACAACTTGATCGATGTTGTAGAGCTAGACCCTAAGGGAGACTTAATAAAACTTTCATGGAGGAACAAGTATTTTGATTGTTCCTAGAGGGCTACAAGGCTAGATAGAGTTTATGTGTCTAGTGATGCTTTGTGAATCCATCTTCCCTCTTAGTTTGGTATGCACATTACTATTAATCTTTCATATAATTTTCTATTTTGGGCATCTTTGGGTTTCCTATAAGATTCAATTGAAAGTGGTGGATAAAGTGGTGGATCTCCAACTTTCAAATTGCATTCCTTGTTTCTAAAAAACCTAAGGTTTCAAAAAGAAATTGAAGAGGTGTGGTCTAGCAACTCAGAACATTTAGACATGGTGGTTCACTTGGATACAACGATTAAAAGCACTATGGCAACTACCAAAGGAATCGGTAAAAAGAATGTAGATTATCATAGATCAACAAACGCTCATGTTGTGTAGCTAGGGATTCTATGTTTGTCACTCTTGAGGAGTATCCTAATGGTAAATTCTTAAGATTATTTTGGTTGAGATTGAGATTGAAGTGTTCCTACAAAGTCATGAAGAGGAGAATATTGAAACCTTTGTATTCAAGCTAGAAATTGGTGGGTATATGTTTTGGGAATGACAATGCAAATATTGTTGAAGAGAAAGGAGAGAGAAAGAAAGTATCCAAATGTTGTTTCTAGTGTATGATCAATTTAGTAGTGTATTTGGATTTAAAGTAACTAGGGAAAAGACAAATATCTCAGACTCTCCAACTTTGAAGACCTTGCAATTCTTCGAAGTCTCGGGTTGCTAGATATTGGGCTTAGCGCAATCATATGCTATCTTAATTGCCCTATTAGTTTGGGTGTTTCACTCAAACAAAGGCTTACATGGCTAAATCAAAAGATTATACAGAAGTTGGAGTATAAGGCAAAGCTCCCTCTCTTGTTTGTGAGTAAACTAGTGATTCTAAAACAAGTCTTTCAGTCTCAATTTGTCTTTATTGCTATGGTGCTACCCCCTTGCCAAGACAACTCAAGAGTAGCTTGAGAAGTAGTTTAGATAATTCATGTGGCATAATAACCCTTAACACTCTTGGCATATTGGCTTATGGGCTCAAGTGCAAACCAAGAATACCTTAGGAGGCTTGGGTTTAATGTTCTGCTTCGACAGGATTGTGAAATTCACCATGTAGTGGTGTAAAAGCTATCGACTTCTAGTTAACCTTGGGCCATGTTGCAAAAAATTAGATTGTTAATGCACAAATCAAAAAGGAAGTTTAGAGTGGTATTGAGTAGTTTCACATATTGCTATAGATTTTGATGTGGCACACCTATTTATCAATGCATGGTATTAAATTCTTCCTCATGTGCCTTGGAGCTCTCCTGCTCGGAAAGAGGAGATATTTCCCTTGGCCTATCAGTTTGGTTTACCCAATCCATTACTATTGATGGGAGAGCTCTTTATCAGTCAAGTCCAAAAAAATGCCTTAATATTTTTTGCAAATGTGTTTCTTCCTAGAATGATCTCAAGGATGTGCAACACCTTGATTGGTTGCCCATCAATGAAGTTCAAGCAAATTTTGCAATTATTCTAAAGAACTACAGTGGCTTACAAGCCTCTTTTCTAAATATTAAAGAGGATCAGCCCTTGTCTCCTATGTATCAATTCATTGCGCGAGATGTTTCAAAACTTAGAAGTGCAAAAAGATTTGTGGGGTAGTCAAAAGCCCTTGCCTTTGGTCTAAATAATGTTGGGGGTAAAGGCGCCTCCGCCGTGCCGCCCCGTGTATTACTACACTGACAGTACCCGCCACTGCACATTGCAGGTGGCGGGCGCCCGTCACGTCACTTTATTCTTTATTCTTTTAGTGACAGTTTGAATAAAGGAAGGCCCGGTCACACATTGTGACTGTTGGAGTTCCCATTTCTTGTCTCTCTCTTTCTTGCTCTTGCTCTCCCGCCATAGCTCGCGTGCAAGCTTCGATCCTTCTCACCTTTCAACTGGTATCAGAGCTTGGCATTCTCTTGCTCGAGCTCGACTCGGTGCTTCCCGACCTTCGCATCGACTCGCTTCACGCATTGGGTCTCCATCCCGGCAGCCATAGCCGACCTCTTGAGCTCCCGACTCTCCCCGGCTTCCCGAGCTCCATCCTGGCCTTCTTGAGCTTCATCAGGGCCTTGCCCTTGAGGTATTGCTTCAGCATTTGCAGGCATTTGAGTGTATTCTCACATTGAAACAGGGCAGGAACAAAGGGCAGCCACTCTTCTTGAGCTCCATAGCTCATATCTTCCCTCCCCTTTGCATTGGGCCTTCATGGCTTGGTATGTGCCTACCTTGGGCCATCATTGAGCCCCCCATTACCCCCTTTTCAGCCCATGTGGAGCAACAGCAAGTTCAGCACCAACAGGGCAGATTGCATCATTTTTTCCAGGCTGTGAGCACTCATCTACTTCAGCTCCACACTTGGCCATTGCTTCTTGCTCTCTACCTTGATCAAGAGGGCTATAGACTTCATGTTTGATGTCATTCAAGCTTTGGGTATTGGTCTTGATCTTTCGGGGCTGATTTCTTCAGATTTGGGACTGTCATAAACTGTCATAACAGGCTGAAAACAGGGCAGCACCATTGGCATTAGCATTTGTTGCTTATACTCCATTCCGGTTGTGCTATTTGATGCCCGTATGCGGTCTACATGATGCCTAGTGCCTTGGGAATGTATGCACATGATTATGCCATGATTTTGGCTTGAAATATTGGCTGATTTGGGACTGTTATTTACTGTTATACAGTGCTGGAAACAGGGCAGCCACACTTGGCATTGGCATTTAATGCTTATACTCTACTCCGGTTACCTTGTTTGATGCCCGTATGCGGTCTACTTCCTACCCGGATGTATTGGGGATGTATGCATTTGGTTTGACCATGATTTTGGCTTGAATTTGGGGCTGAAATCTACTGTTTAGAACAGTAAATACATGCTGGAATAACAGTGGGCTGAAGGTACTTTACATGCTTTGGCACTTACCTACCGATACCGGATGTATGCTTTGAGCTTTGGCATGATATCTCTGACATTTGGGGACGACTTGGAGCATATGTATGAGATTATGGGATGCTTTTGAGCTTCGCATTAGCTCCGTCTTCACTGGCATTTGGACCGACTCGGCATGCTCGTGGACCGCCTATGCCTCATGTCTCTGCTTGACAGTTAGGCTTTTGCATTACATGCTTTGGTTCGTGACATATGCTATTTGGTTCGTGTATGCCATACCGACATTTGGAGCTTGGATTTGGATGTATTTGAGCATTCCCGGCTTACTTGATCACTGATCTTGGTTGCTATTTGGATGTCATTGAGTTGACCGAGAGCTTATTTGGGCTTATGTATTGCTTCATGGTTAATACGACCGGTGCTTCATGTATGTCATGCTCTCTCGGATGCGCTTGATGCATTGACAGGGTCACTTATCACTGGTGCTTTCTCTTGGGTTGTTTGAGCTTCTGAGCTCGCTTTGTACGCCTTTTGTGCCAGTGGGAGCATTTTACATGCTTTCTTGACCTTTGACAGTTGCATGCTATTGGAGCACTTACATGTATTTGGAGCAGTTTATGTCTTAAGCAGCTACATACACATTGAGACTTTGGGATCATACTCCGATCTTTATGGATATGCATTGATGTACTCTTGGTTCACAGGATGCTTATGAGCTGAGTCTCATATTTGGATCTTTCTCTTTGAGCAGATACCTATTTGTGTCAGGTTTTGGCAGTTACAGGAACACTTTGCCTAGAGTGTCTAGGGGTGTGCCTTTCACTGGCAGATGTTATTTTGACATGCTTGGTGTTGAGCTCATGTTCTTTTCACTGTCATTGGCCTTGCTTATGTCCGTTTCATGCCGGCTTTGGACCTAGCATTGTTTGCTTGACATTGGATCCTATTTTGGGACAGTTTGCTCTCTAGACTGCATACCTGCAATTTATTACAGCAAGCAGTTATTGGTGGACTGAGGTGTACTTTTCATGCTGAAATATCCTGATTTGGTGTATCGCACCTAGTACTAAGTGGGCAGCAACTTTTGGCACACTTTGCTCACCCTTTGGACCCCGTTTTGGTCATTTTTGGGCAGTTTCTGCAGTAAAACAGCAAGCAGTTTTGGGCTGTTTGGGCATTTCCAGCCTGCATAATGGCGTCATCTTCGCATGATAGTGCCATCTTTAACATTACAAAGTTGGATGGTACCAACTACTCTTACTGGAAGAGTCAAATATGGCAGGTTTTGGTGCAGAAATCTCAGATTAAGCCACTTCGGTTGAGTGGGGAGCAGCTTGAAACTATGGACATTGACGACTGGCTTGAACTTGATGAGCTATGCAAGTCCACGATTGTATTGTCTCTCACTGAACAGGTACATTATAATGTATTTGAGGAAGCACAGAGTGCATGGGATCTATGGAATAAGATCAAGAATCTTTATGATAAGAAAAGTCCGGCGAGTCAGATGTACTGGTTGAAGCAGCTTATGGATCTGCGCATGAAGGATAATGCGACTATGTCTGCTCACTTGAGCCAGTTCCATGCTATACTGAAGAACCTGACTTCGCAGGATATCACCTTTGGAGAGGAAGTAACTCCTCTTTTCTTGCTTGGAACTCTGAATGAGTCATGGGATGTATTCTGCACTACCCTTTGTGCCTCTAGTGCTACTCTAAAATTGGCAGATGTTGAGAGTGCTCTTCTTCAGGAAGAGGTGAATCACAAAAACTTGGATGCCTCTCGTGGTAGTCATGCTTTGACAGTTAGAGGCAGGAATGACAGGTATGACCGTGGTAATGGCCGAGGCCGTGACTCGCAGAAGGGTCGGTCTAAATCTCGTGGTGGCAAGTCGCGTAGTAAGTCGCGTGGACGCAATGCAAATGTCACTTGTCATCATTGTGGGAAAAAGGGCCATATTAGACCACAGTGTCATGAGTTGCGCAATGAGAAGCGCAAGGATAAGGGGAAAGATAAAGTGCAGGAGAAGTCCTCTGATCGCAGCATAGTACCTGCGAAGTCCAACGTCAAGATTGAGGAAATTAATGTCACGCAGACTGAAGAGTCCGATGGTGGTGATGAGTTTATACTTGCAGCTAGTTCTTCTGATGCTTCACACTTGACTGAGACACCTAGTATGTATGCACAGTGCTGGTTATTGGATTCAGGTGCGTCCTTCCATGTGACGCCTTACCGTGAGTGGTTTCACTCTTACCGTACTGTGTCTGGATCAGTCAGACTTGGAGATGACAGGTCTCTTGATATTGTGGGCTGTGGAGATATTCAGTTGCAGTTTTCCACTGGCAGTTCCTTTTTGCTTAGGGATGTACGTCATGTACCTGCGCTTACGCGTAGTCTTATGTCTGCAGGACAGTTGGATGATGCAGGATTTCATGTCTGTTTTGGGGATTCTGCTTGGAAGATTACCAAAGGCAGACTTGTGCTTGCTAGAGGCGCCAAGGCTGGCAGCCTCTATCCTCTTGTTGTATCTGGGTCTTCTGTAGACCATGTTTTGGCAGTGGGCTCTATCCCACATGTATCACTTTGGCATGCCCGTTTGGGGCATATGTCTTTGAAAGGAATGAAAATGTTATCTGGTTTGCAGTATCTTCCGCCTTTGGATTATGCATGTTTTGACTCGTGTGATCATTGTCTTTATGGTAAGCAGAATAGGTCTACGCATAAGAAATCGGGTAGGCCATGCATGAGTGAGCCCTTGGCATTGGTGCATTCCGATGTTTGTGGGCCTATGCCTTGCATGTCTATGGGTGGCGCGAAGTACTTCGTTACCTTCATTGATGATTTTTCTAGGAAAGTGTGGGCTTATCCCATAAAGCAGAAGTCCGATGTCTTGGCAGTTTTTCAGAGATGGCTTGCTCTTGTTGAGAACCAGACTGGGTATAGGCTGAAATGCCTTAGGACAGATAATGGGGGAGAATATGTCTCGCATGCTTTTGAGCAGTTTTGTGATGACAGGGGTATTAAGCGTCAGTTGACCGCCCCTTACACCCCACCCCAGAATGGTTTGGCTGAGCGCATGAATAGGACTATTCAGGAGCGTGTGCGCTCTATGCTTAGCCATGCAGGCCTACCCCCGAGTTTTTGGGCTGAGGCAGTTAGTACGTCAGTGCATGTCATAAACCGATCGCCTTCCAGTGGATTGGATTTCCAGGTTGCAGAGGAAGTTTGGGCTGGTAAGCCACCCTCTTATGCGCATCTCCGTGTCTTTGGATGTGAGGCATTCTGCCATGTGCCCAAGGACAAGAGGAGTAAATTGGATCCAAAGAGCATTAAACGCATATTCCTTGGCTATGGTGAGTCAGGAGAGATGGGCTATCGCCTATGGGATCCGCAGGCGCGGAAAATAGTACGCAGCCATGATGTCGTCTTCCATGAAGACAAGATGCACAGGCAGCCTGAGAAGGTGGTTGAGATCCGCAGAGTGATCTTTTAGGAGGAGCCTAAAGCTCCAGCACAGCCAGTAGTACAGCCTGCAGCAGTTCCTCCACAGGGCCAGGATGTTGGACAGGTAGTTAGACAGGCAGCAGAGCCTGCGGTGAGACGGTCTGCTAGAGATAGACGTCCACCTGACAGATTTCAGCCCTCTATGCATTATGTTTTGGTTACAGATGCAGGAGAGCCTTTCACTTATGATGAGGCTATGCGCAGGGGTGACAGTCACTCCTGGGAGAGGGCTATGCAGTCTGAGATAGACTCTCTGCATAAGAATGAGACTTGGGATTTGGTTGCCTTGCCTAAGGGCAAGAAGGCTTTGCCATGCAAGTGGGTGTACAAGCTGAAAAGTACCCCTGGACACCCCAAGCCGGCATACAAGGCTAGATTGGTAGCAAAGGGTTTTAAGCAGGAACATGGTGTGGACTTTGATGAGGTCTTCTCTCCTGTGGTTAAGATGACCACCCTGCGCTTAGTCTTGGCTTTGGTTGCACAGCTTGACTTAGATCTATATCAGATGGATGTCAAGACGGCTTTTCTACATGGGGACTTGCATGATGAGATCTATATGGATCAGCCTAAGGGCTTTGCAGAACCTGGCAGGGAGCACCTAGTGTGCAAGTTGAAGAAGAGCTTGTATGGCTTGAAGCAGGCACCTAGGGAATGGTATCATAAGTTTGATGCCTTTATGCAGTCACAGGGCTACAGCAGGAGTGCTATGGATCCGTGTCTTTACACGAAGAAAGCCCGTGATGGCAGTTTGCTTATCTTGGTACTCTATGTTGATGATATGCTGATAGTAGGGAAAGCTCATGATGAGCTAGATGCTCTTAAATCTCAGCTAAAGAAGAGCTTTGAGATGAAGGATTTGGGACAGGCCTCACATATACTTGGGATGCGCATTAAGCGCGATAGGCATCAGGGACTTTTGTATCTCTCACAGCGGGAGTACATTCATAAAGTCCTTGAGCGCTTCCGCATGCAGGACGTAAAGCCTATTGGCTGTCCATTACCTTCTTATGTGAAGGTATCACAGGCCGATTGTCCGCAGACAGATGAGCAGAGGGCCGAGATGGCTAAGATCCCTTATGCATCAGCCGTGGGCAGTTTGATGTATGCCATGATAGCCACTCGTCCAGATATTGCACATGCAGTTGGTGTTGTGGCACGCTATATGGCTACACCTGGCAGCAGACATTGGGATGCCGTGAAGGGTATCATGAGGTACCTGAAGGGCACAGCAGATATGTGTATTTGCTATGGCAGCCAGGATACAGGGGTCGTGGGGTACACTGACTCCGATTATGCAGGACATGCAGATAGTAGGAAGTCCACTTCTGGCTATGTATTCACCTATGCTGGAGGGGCTATCTCTTGGATGTCCAGGGTTCAGAAGTGTACGGCTTTGTCTACCACTGAGGCCGAGTATGTTGCAGCCACTGAGGCTTGCAAGGAGGTCATATGGTTAGGCCGTCTAGTTGCTGACCTTGGGATTGATGCTACACCTACACTGCATTCGGATTCTATGAGTGCCATTCAGTTGGCTAAGAATCCGGTCTTCCATGCGAAGACGAAACACATTGAGGTGAGGTATCACTTCATACGTGGTGTCGTGGAGGACAGGTCTGTTGACCTTGTCAAGATCTCCACTGACGAGAATCCTGCAGATTTGCTCACGAAGAGCCTCACTACTGAGCGCTTTGCCTTCCTCAGGAGGTTGATGGGCGTTGGATGAGATGTCACCTTTCCTCACCTATGTACATTTGTACTGTCTTTTCTTTTTCTTTTCTCTCTCACTAGGGCAGATTCGCCTTTAAGTGGGAGGTTGTTGGGGGTAAAGGCGCCTCCGCCGTGCCGCCCCGTGTATTACTACACTAACAGTACCCGCCACTGCACACTGCAGGTGGCGGGCGTCCGTCACGTCACTTTATTCTTTATTCTTTTAGTGACAGTTTGAATAAAGGAAGGCCCGGTCACACATTGTGACTGTTGGAGTTCCCATTTCTTGTCTCTCTCTTTCTTGCTCTTGCTCTCCCGCCATAGCTCGCGTGCAAGCTTCGATCCTTCTCACCTTTCAAATAATCCCCACCCACACCCCCACCCCTACCCACTGTGATGCGCCTGCACTCGTTACGCACTCAACATGGCACAGAAAGGTAACACGATATGTGAGCTCCAGGTATACTCTTGTATTATTCAATCAAAGAAGCGGGAATACATAGACACATCCCAAGACACTGCACATAAGAGGGTTCACCACTGGGTATAGGGAATCACACGTAGAGTGGAAACAAGGCAGGGCTTTGAGTCACTAGGTGTTTTCGGTGATAATGACATAGTATAGCTACAAAGCCCTTACACTCACCCCCGCTTATTGGATTGCTGTCCTCAGCAATCTAAGGGTAGCGCTTTATTTGACTCATCCAGGGTCTTAACATAGCTTTTTCTATCAAGCTGGTCAGTGTCTACCGGTCTATGTGATCACGGGGTCTTAACAAAGTCTATACTATCAGACTGGTCAATGTCTGCTGCACTAGGACTTGGGGGTCTTAACACAACTTTTTCTAGCAAGTTGGTTAGTGTCTACCCATCTAGACTTGTTGAGGGCTCTGTTGGAGTTAGTGATGTTGGGATTACCATGCGAATTCACCCTTGACTCAATTACATTTGAGGAGTGGAGGCATTTTGGGTCTATGATTGAGAACCGCTTATTTGTTGGAGAGGCTCAAGGGGCATTGGAAGGAGTAGTGGGGTTCTCCTTGAGCCAAAGGGCGAAGGTGTCTTTGCCGCGCTCACGAGCCTTTACTTCTGAGATCCAAATGGCTTCCTTGAGTGGATGCCTGTGCCACTTGGTGAGGTACTCGAGGTATCCTCTTTGTTCCCGGCGTCGGAGGAATGCTTCTACTTCGAAGGGACTGTTTGAATGGAGCATTGGTACGTGCTATCCCCATTGGTTGTCGGGATAGAACCTGCACAGAAGATGAGCATGAAAAGCATTATTGGACACATACACTGTCTGGCAGGTCGAGTTTGTAGGTGACTTTATTCAGCACTTGAGTGATTCAGTAGGGTCCATAGTAGTGGTAGTTGAATTTGGGAGTCACGTTCTTGGGGAGTGACATATTCTTAGAGCTGACTAGGACCATGTCTCATTTGGTGAATAGTACGGCCTTCCTCTTTTTGTTGGCTTGCTTAGTCATAGTGATTTTGCTTTGTTCTAGGCTCTGTTTGGCTGTTGCATTTCGATCTCTCCATTTCTTCAGGAACTCCTCCGCATCTTGATCTTCCACTTTGGCCACTTCGGATACTAAGGCCAATGGGGTAATGACTTCTTTTCTTGTGGCCAATTCAAAGGGGGTGTAACCGTTGCCGACTGGATGGAGTTGTTGTAGTGGAATTCCAAGACATCAAGGTACATGGCCCAATCTTTCTAGTCCACTCAAGCATAGCTTATGAAATAATCTTCAATGCCTTGGTTGACTCATTCTGTTTGTCCATCTGTTTCAGGATGGAAGGATGAGGAGAATCTCAACTGTGTTTCCAGGGACTTGAAGAGTTCCTTCCACATGTTGCTCATGAATCTTCCATCTCTATCTAATACTATAGCCAAGGGTAAGCCATGGAGTTTGAATACATGTGTGAAGAAGAGGTGGGCTATCTCCTTAGCGTTCAATGGGGGTTTGGCTAGGATGAAGTGGCCTTGCTTGGAGAAATAGTCCACCAATACAAAGATGATTGTGTACCCATGGGACTCGGGAAGTTCCACAATGAAATCCATGCTGATAACATCCCATGGGCAGTTTGGTATGGGCAATGGCTGTAGTAATCCTGTTGGCTTTGAGCATGGTGCTTTTACTAGTTGGCAAGTGGGGCAGGTTTTGATGTAGTCGATGACTTTCTCCTTCACAGTGGGCCAAAAGAATTGCTTCCTAAGGGCCTCCAAGGTTTTGCTTTGCCCTTTGTGTCCTCCAAGTTTGCCATCATGTATCTCATGGAGGATGAGTTTCTTCAACTCCAAATTGTTGGGGATATACAATCTCTTGCCTACAAATAGGATACCCTCCTCAAGGCTGTACATTCCATGTGGAGTCTTGTCAGCTTCCACATCTTGGATTATTTTGTGCATCTCCTGGCCATGTTCCTAGGCCTCCTTGACTAACTCCATAAAGTTGCTGCTGACCACATTGACGACTTTCAAGTCAGCTTTTTGGCTCAAGGCATCTGCTATCTTGTTGGTGGAGCCGGGTTTATGTTTAATCTCCAAGTCAAATTTTGCTAGGAAGTCTAGCCAGCAAGCTTTCTTTGCCGATAACTTGGGTTGTGATTGGAAGTATTTGAGAGAGATATTGTCAGTGAAGACTATTGTGTGCTTGTCTTGAACATAGTGCTTCCATTTCGTGATGCAGTGGATGACTGCCAGCATTTCTTTCTCATGTGTACTCCACCTTGTTTCAACATCTGTAAATTTCTTGGACTCATAAGCTATGGGGTAGCCTTCTTGCACTAGTACACCTCCTATGCCATAATTGGATGCATTTGTGGATATCTTGAAGGGTTTCATGAAATTCGGTACCTTCAAGATGGGAGTTTGACTCGTGCATTTCTTCATATGCTCAAAAGCTTCCTATTGCGCGCTCCCCCATGTAAAAGAGTGATCTTCTTTGGTGAGGTGGGAGAGGGGGGCAGTGATGAGGCTGTAGTCATTGATGAACCTTCAACAAAATACTATGAAGCCGAGGAACTCCTGCACTTCTCTTACAGTTTTCGATACATGTCATCTTTGGACAGCTTCCACTTTCTTAGGATCCACTTTGATACCACTTGCTCCTACAATAAAGCCTAAGAATTCCAACTCTTTCACTGCAAACTCACATTTTTCAGGTTTGGCATATAACTGATGTTGGCGCAGTTTCTCAAAGACCAAGCGTAAGTGTTGCTTGTGTTCCTCTAAGGTTTTGCTATAAACTAGGAGATCATCAATATAGATAATGACAAAGACATCTATCTCGGGTCTGAAGACTCCATCCATGAGGCCATAAAATGTACCTGGCCCATTACTTAGGCCGAATCCTAAGACTAAACACTCAAAATTACCATAGAGAGTGTGAAAGGCTGTTTTAGGGATATCCTCTTCTGCTATGCAGATATGATGGTAACCTAATCTAAGGTCTATGCGGCTAAAGTACTTGGCTCCGTGTAATCTATCTAAGAGGTCCTCCACTAGGGGCATCGGGTATTTGTTTTTTATGGCGATTTTGTTAAGAGCCCTATAATCTACACAGAGTCTAAGTCCCCCATCCTTCTTCTTGACAAATAACACGGGGGCACCAAAGGAGGATTTATTGGGGCGGATGAAACCTTGTTCCTCTAATTCATGCAGCTACTTCTTCAGTTCCATGAGTTCAGTGTGGTTCATGCAGTAGGGTGCTCAGGCCGATGGGACGGATCCTAGAATCATTTCAATCTTATGATCCACATCCCATTTGGGTGGTAGGCCCTTGGGTAGCTCCGCTAGCATTACATCTTTGAATTCACTACAAGATATAGACCTTATACTGACTTTAAAGCGATGAAAATACAAACAACAAAATTTGCCCCCGTCGTCGCAAAAAGTGTCGTTATTAACGACGCCATAGAAACGTCGGTATTGGTGTCGCTATTAGCGTCGCTATTGGCGTTGCATTTGCGATGCCAATAGCGACGCTAATACCGACGTTTTGCAATGCACATAGCGACGGCAATAGCGATGCGAGCAGTAAAATTTACGACGCTAATAGCGACGGTAACATGGATTAAAAAAAATTTATTGCAGGGCAGTGTGCTTTATGAGAGCCATACAAAATAGTTTCTGCACTACTGTGTACAAAGCGCTTGCAAACAAAAAGAATGTATACTGAAATCATAAAACTGATACATGAAATAAATGCATGATCGCATAAAAAGCGATTGGTACAATCATGACAGGATATCACTAATATATAGAAAATGTCTACATAGATCAGGCGACTCAAAAATAAAGGTGTGTGAGCTCCAGGGATCCAAGGGCGAGCTACAAATCCTCGTCCCCCGAAAGCTCGTCCCGCAGCAAAGGAGCATCGAACGGACTCTGCAGAAAAAGAAACAACACATCAATCCACCATACAATAATGCATTCAAATATCTCATGGTAACTACGGACAAGAAAAATGAGTGACTTATAGGGCCGTTGCGTCTATACAATCGATTGATCAATGCATTGAGACCGTGCCTCTCTGCATATCGAGTCTCAAGGCCGATCGGATCGCGATTTGTAATGGAGTGCTGCAAAGAAAACAAAATGCTAACTGTTAGAAACATGATTGTTAGTACAAAGAATATTTCAAAAAAACAAACAAGCAAAACAAAAGAAAAACTTACAAAGTCCTCCAAATATGTTCTGTGGCCGCCACTCCCAAGATGATGGACCACTCCGGCCTCGAGTCGTGCCCTCGCCACCTCGCGCTGCTGACTCCAACGTCCTGGAGAATCTATAGCCTCCTCCCTCAGTTGGCGCTAGTCGTCTGCAACCACTCGGGCTTTGCAGCCCCACTCTTGATTGCCTTGCATGCGTCGAATCGTCTATGTGACATGTATGCACGCATGCAATCCATCATCTAGCCCGTAGAGAATCTATGTACTGCGGCTGGCACCGGAAACTCCTCGTGCAAGGATGCTACTATGTAGTCCTTGCTCCCCTCCGGTATGTTCTTCCAATGATCCAAGACGTTGTGCCGAAAAACTTGTTGACACAACTCTCTCATGCGAGCCATCACCCTCCTCCCCTCATCATTCATCATGATGGCTCCTGACCTACTATCAACCAGATATCCATAACCCCTAGGAGTTTGCCTAAGATGGGTCCTCTCCCATCTGTGTCCACGCTCTTGGGCATATCTAGGAGACCCCTCTACATCCGGTGTACCGACGGGGGTAATCTCTCTCGGAGTGGCACCCAAAGGGGTACCACCTGCTGACGGCTGCGCAAAAGCCGAAGTAACTGGAGTAGACGTCCCCACAGGTGTGACAAATCTTGGAGTTGATGCAGCTCCAGCTGAATGACGAGACGAAGACACCACATCCGTGTCTCCACAACAGCATCCCCCTGATCCCGATGCACTCCCTCCCTCTGGCTCAAGTCGTGAGCATCGAGATCGTCTGCTCGAAGCCAAAGCATCCGATTGCGCTGAAGCAGATCTAGCAGAGCGCCGTGACGAAGAACGAGACAGCTCCTGGTCTGCCATCCCTCTGAATCTCACGAGCTGGTCTGGAGACATGCATGCAAAGATGTCTTACAACTCCTCATCGCTCATCCCTCGACTCATCCTGAAAATGTCACCTGCACAGATAAAAAATGATGTTAGAATAATCAATTTAAATCATATAAAGCACAGTAATATAAATCATTTTTTAAAAATCTATCTTAAAATGCATATCTTATGTACCTTTATAAGAGATTGGTCAATGAATTGAGTAAGTGGATGCTCCAAGTATGAAGTATCATATGGTCCCATGTTAATCTCCTGACACAACTCCGCATACACTGGAAGGTTGATAGACATGTCACCACAAAAGAATGAGTCCGGCTCGTTCTCAAAAAATTCTTGGACTCCTGTATTTCCATCATTGTTAGCCGATACTAGCTCCAAGCTTTCGACGGCCTCCACCCCTTGCAATATCGACCCCTCTATTTGCATATTATCTTCATCTATGCTCGGAACATCGCTTTGATCATATACTCTCGCACTTTGGGGAGTTTAAGGTATAACATACCACCATCGAGGTTGTCGGGGGTTTGGATAGAAGATTACCTGTTCACAAACACGTACAAGAGAGTTTAAACCATTGTGACATAAACTATGTCGTAATACAATTAGCAAGCAAATGACTCCATGCACCTATTCACAATGGGCCGGTAACACAAAGGTGTCGCACAAATCCATCCATTTTTTTTCAGAATCTATTTCGAGAAATCCAGATTGACCTCGTCGAACTGTTGCTCCAGCTCCTCCAAGTACCACTTTGAACCACTGCACATCGAATAGTATCATGGAGAAGCTACGGTAATCCACCGTAATAATACTTTGCAAGTTCCCAAAATACTCAATCTCATCCACAACCGTGTTTGGATCCGTTGCTTGTCGCCGGCTCTCTTGCTATAACCTTGCCATGACACCACAGTCCATTGTGGAGCGCATTTTGTCAATACGCTCCACGCGAAAATGCCGTCCGCACGACCATGCTGCACTATATATTTTGTACTGTACATTGAAACACTCAAATTAGATGTCGCATATAAAATTTAGATACGACAGATTCTAAACCCCTCATGACCTTTGGACTACATCCCCTCGAGAATTCCCACTCCTCCATTGAGACCTCTGTCCCTTCGCGAGATGCTGCAGTCAAGGCTCCATGCAACCATCACGTTGACATAAACCGTGGCATCTCCTCCATGCCTTTGGGATATCAAATCGGTCGATGACGCATACTACGTCAGAATTCAGCTCGCGCTTCCTCTCGATCTTGCCTTGCAATCTGGTATTTAGCGAGCCACGTCTCCATGGAGGCATGGTGCAACATACAAAAGCGATTCGTCTTCTCTTCCATTGAGGCATCCATTCTTTTTTCTACCCCACATTGCACCAAAGTCAACAACTTGTAAATGGCCCCACGAATTTTTGGAGTAAGGCATCCTGCGATCGCGATTGGTAGTACAAACTGCCACAAATGAGAAAGCATTATGAATAATGGTCACATTTCAAATAGCAAAATGCCCACGCTAATTACAATCCATTCGTAGCACAAACCTGACATATCTTATGCCAATCATGGGATTTTAGCCCCGACAATTGGTCATCTTTAGAAAATGCGGACATGAGAGAATGTATCATACCCATCAGAGTGCGGATAGACTTGATTACTTGCTTCAAAATGCGCTCTTCTTTAGTGGACAAAACCCAAGGAGCGCGAGGAAGCTGCACGCGACCATCAGCACTCGACTGCGGCCAAAGCACCTCTATCTTACCTACCTCCTTCAAATCCATTCGTGCCCCTATAGTGTCTCTCTTTCCTGTGATGCGGTCCCATAGCAAGCTGTCCACATTCTTGAAAATATGCATGGGATCCAATAAGTGGTTGACCTGTAAGTGGGTCCAATATGGCAACTCCTAGAAAATTGAGAATCGTCGCATTCCATTTGGATGTGATTCCGCGTGGACCATTTTCAGCTCGTACCAGCTTACGACATTCATACGTGTTGGAGGTCGTCCAAGGAAACCTTCCCTGAGTTCATGATCCTCCGGCAAGAAAGCAGCGTGTCCTTGATATACCATCTTCTTCATGGTTCGTGACCTTCGGGAGTCTAACTGTGGCCCGCATAATGGACATGCATGATAGCCTGAGGTAACCGGACCTATTCCAACACCACGACCTAGTGAATACTTGATTGAATGAGATAAAATATAGATATTACCAGCGAGAACAGAGGCCTGCTCACCTGAGCACTCTCCCAATCCCGGAAAGTCATGCATTGTCCACATGAGAATGGCTCGAATATTGGCTGACCGCCGACCATCGTGCCTGCTCATATCTTGCACAGTGATCCCCTCCTCCCACAAAATCTTAAGCTCATCGACTAATGGACGAAGATACACGTCCATATTTTTTACTTTGTAGCGGCCTGGGACGAGCAAGCTAAGGATGAGATGTCCTTTCTTCGTAGAAAGCCATGAAGGGATGTTGTAGTTGACAGACTATATGCCACACAATGTAAGAAGTTGAGCACAGACCGAATGGGTTCACGCCATCCATTGCAAGACCGAGCCGAAGATTCCTTAGCTCTCGCGCAAAGCCTGGGAAGGTAGAGTCAATGTGGTTCCATGCGCGCAAATCCGCTGATATTCGTTGAACTCCATCCGTGGACCTATTCTGCGCATGCCACATTGTCAAGCTCGCCACGCCGGACGTACGAAACATGTGGTTTATGCGGGGGATGAGCGGAAAGTGTTTGAGAACTTTTTGAGGGATGGTTTGCCCTTGCAAGTCCTGTCGATACCTGTGAGCACCACACTTTGGACATGTCTCCATAGTCTCGTATTCTCCTCGAAACAGTATGCAATCGTTGATACATGCATGGATGTTATTGTAGTCCATGCCAAGCTTCCGTAAAACATGTCGTGCATCATCACGAGACTCAGGCATGGTATTTGCAGGTGGTAATATATGATATTTCAATAACCTGAAAAAAATCATAAAACACCTTGAAAAAGCACAAATGTTTGTAATAATAGTATCAAAAAAAATAAATCAATGAAGCCTATGTGCAAGGTACCTGAATAACTCGGTCACACTCGTATCGCTCCACCCATATTTTGCTTGCACACTTAAGAGTGCAAGCAGTGTCTTCAACCGAGATACTCGACACCCATCATATAATGATATGGATGCTTCCTCTCTAAGCGGATCAGAAGTCTCAACATCCATGGGAATCAATGCATCGATCATTGCCTCCATCTCAGGCTCCAAGATTGTAGGTAGGTCTGGAAGGTTGTCTGTCTCCTCTGGCATTGACGGTATAGATTGGCCTTGCGAGTGGTGGATTGGCTCCTGCACTCCATCCATCGCACGCCCACGAACTCTTCTAATTGGCTGCAAAGGGTGCACTCCCCCTTGGGACGAGACATCACCTCCTTGAATAGAAAATTTGCCGACAAGACCCAATCTTATTGTATATGGTGAGTACAATGCATAATTGATATTAACTTCAAATTATCGTTTGCTGAAAATCCGCAATCGCCTGATCAATGATCTCAGATTGAAACTCGCCAAATCGTCGTACATGTTCTATAGACAATCGGCGTTTTCATCTAATTGCCAACTTGCATTGAGAGCAAGGACATGGGACACGCTAATTAAGATATGCCTCGCGATCTTGAACAACAAGACCTTCTTCGTTTTCCATCTTGTCTACGTTACAACAAACAATTTATGACTTGTAATACAATTTGGGAAAACGAGGCTCAAATGGATAGCTTTATGGAGATGTATGTCAAGTTGTAAGTTGACCACAAGCTCTTGCTTGAGAGGTTTTAGCCTCTACAAGAGGTTGAGAAGCAAAATTTTTTTAAAAAATATTTTGATAATTATTGTAGAAAAAAAAAGCATTGGTTCATAAGGTTCATGAGTTGAAGAGTAAATGTTTGGACTTGACTAAAAGATTGGATAATGCCTTAGATGCTAAAAGGAAAAGTGATGAATATGTTACTTCATCATTGCAACAAAAAGATTGGTGACAAGGATGCTATGATTAATGAAGTTCTTCACGAGGTGAATATAGAGTTGAAGGGAATGGAACACGATTCTTCTTTGGGATTTAGTGGTGATCAGTCAATTATTGAGGTGTCTTCTTGTATGGCCATTATACCTTATATACCTAGCTACGATCTCTAGGTTATGTACTTTGAGTATCTTAGAGGGGTTCTATTAGGATTACTTATACAACTGCACTAGAGGGCTTTGAGTATAAGTAATCCTAGTCAACAAAATTTATGAGCATCATTGAGGATCTCTTAGTCTAATAATAAATCAGTCTCAACAAAAAGCATCTTAGTAATGTGGTTTTTTTGTCCTAGGTCCATGTATAAAAATTAATGTCATCTATGAAATTTATCAACTTTTATTGTAATGATTGGAAGACATCAAATGCAACAATGTAATACAAGGTTACCATATCAAAGACAATATCAAATAGTAAAAATGTTTGTGCCTGTGTGGGGGTGTGTGTGTGTACCATAATTATAAAATTTGTTCCAATCAATTATACTCATAGTCATAACATTTGAAGAAAATATCCTATGCTCAATTTAAGGGATTTTTCTTCTATGGCAATACTTTTGGGTTCATTTTGATGAAGTACCATAATGACCATTAGCTAGGGTATAATTCTCTTTTAGTCATTTCATTGACTAGTTGGCATGATTACTAATTTGTTATGCCTATAAAGTTAATACAAAAACAAGGAATTATGCATATCACAATTAGATCCCCTACTTGGACATTATGAAGGATATGACCAATTTTAAGCCATCTTAAAGAGTCACCAATGTACGTGGCCCATGGTAAAGCACATTGCATACTATTATCAATAAGTCTATTATCGTGCATCTTAAATCTCCTAATTAGACTTTATAAAGTGTATGACCAATTTTTAGCCCTCTTAAGGAGTCGATGTAATGGTACCCATAAAAAAAGCAAAGTGCATACCATTACCATAATCATGGATATGTTATCGTTCCAATATATACACACACAGGTGGACTACATCTTGAGTAGACAAAAGCTATCCATTTGAGTAGACATACATCTCCATAAAGCTATCCATTTGAGTATACGTCTCTTTCTCTTTCTCTCCCTCTCTCATTCCCTCCCCCTCTCTCTCTCTCTCCCTCTCTTTCTCTCTCATTTCCTCTCCCTCTCTCACAATATATCCGAACACTCTCCAAAAGCAAAAGGGAGAGGGAGAGAGAGAATATATCCATGTTCCTGTCCCTGTCCCTCTCTTTCTCTTTCTCTCCCTCTCTCATTTGCTCCCCCTCCCTCTCCCTCTCCCTCTCTTTCTCTTTCTCTTTCTCTTTCTCCCTCTCTCTCTCTCTCTTTCTCTCCCTCCCTCTCCCTCTCCCTCTCTTTCTCTCTCATTTCCTCTCCCTCTCACAATATATCCTAACACTCTCCAAAAGCAAAAGGGAGAGGGAGAGAGAGAATGCACTCTCCGTCCCTCTCCCTCTCCCTCTCTTTCTCTTTCTCTTTCTCTTTCTCTCCCTCTCTTTCTCTCTCATTTCCTCTCCTAAACAAGTAAAAGAGAAAGTGATTTAAACCTTAAATAAGCAAAAGAAGGAGAGAGGGAGACTCACCGATGAGATATGGCGACTGTGGGGTAGCTTCTCTTTGCGATGAAGGCTTCTCCTCTCCTTTGCGAACAACAGCGGCGGCGGCGGCAAGTCTTCTTCCTCTCCTTTCATGACGGTCGCTCTCTCCCTCACTCTCGCTCTCAAAACACAAAACACAAAAACGCGAAATAAAGCCGTGCTCAGTTTTGGCCTGTTTTTTTCCCTATGGAGCGTCGCTATTTGCGTCGCTGCAAATAGCGACGCCGCTACCCGTCGTCGCTACTCGCCATCGCTATAAGCTTAAATCCTTGTAGTGATTCTTCAAGTATCTTTGCCATTTCTGTGTTGTTGCCTTGATGATTGGGATTCTTGCCATCTTCTTACCCAATGGGTCGGATCATACATAAGTAGACCATATCTCCTTGCTTGACTGATTTCTCTACCTGCTTGGCACTACACGTCATGATGTGTGGCCTGATAACGGTCCCTTGGACCGGTGTTGCTTGGGTTGGGCCTCTTGGTTGATTTGCACTTGGCTTCATTGTTTGGCATGAGACTCTTGGTTTATTCTCTTTCATTTGCACTTTGATTGGGGTCTTGCCAGGTAATTGCATTCTTTTGCAAGGTACTCTGACGCCTTCTCCTTGCATAACTAGCATCATCTCATTTACTCCTTTCCCAAACATTGCAATGACATATTTGTCATAGAATTCCAAGCTTAGAATCACTTCAAAATCATCCATGGGGATTACTAAGAAGTTGAGTTTTGCTTTTCATTTTCCAGCTTCTACTTGCACTGCAAAGGCTTGTTTCACTTCCTTGGTCTCTCCTTGTGCAAATGTTACTGTTAATCCTTATGGGGCCTTAGATAGTTTCAATCCATGTTTTGCTACGCACTCTAGGGTAATGAAGTTGTGTGTGACCTCTGTGTCCACCATGATGGCTTGATTTCCTTCGCTCACTTTGCCTTTGATGTATAGGTGGTGGACTGCTGCTACCCAAGCCGCCATGCATTGGGGTCAGGCATCGACTGTCCCCACCCTTGGGTGGTCCATGCTTCCATCACTTTCGCTTGGGATTTCTTGGATACGTGGTGGTTGTGGTTCTTCTCCTCCATATGCGCTAGTGGTGTTCACCCTCGACCCGCTTGATGAGGCTGTATCTTCTACGAGACATCTATTTTGGTAGTGTGGACCCCCACATCTAAAGCATCTGATCCAGATGGAAGGGCTTGGGGGTCTTATCATGTTGTATTTGATCATGCAGGTCCATATGATGCACTGGGAGTTGGCTTGTAATGGTTGTTTCCCCATCTTCTTGTTGCTCCTCTTGGTACCAATGCAGATTGCGACGCGGCCGTTGTGGTGTTGGGGGTTTGGCTCTGTGTATCCATGAATGGCCCTCTAGGGGCGTTGGGCCTCGGGTTTCATGAGTTGTTGTTGAGGTTGGTGTTGAACCTATTTTGGTTCCCCTGGGCCATTCTCCTGCCTTCCATGTCCACTAGTCTTTCGGCCATTCTCATGGCTTCTGCTAAGCTTGTTGGCTCCTATCTCTCCACATATCTTCTAGCCCATTCTTGCATCCCAAACAAAAATCCATGCAATTTGGTGTCCATATCCATGTTTGGTAGCTGCAGCATAATCTGCCTATATTTGCTCACGTATTCCTTCATCTTCCCTTGTGTTTGTTTGAGTTTCCTCCATTCGTCTCTCACTTTGAATTTCTCCATCTTTGGAATGAAGTAGTCTTTGAGTTCTTTCCATGAAAAGATAGTGTGGCCAGCCTGCTCTTGCTCCAGTAGGTACCAACTGACAGTGTCCTCCTTCAAGTAAATGGCTGCCACTTTCGTCTTCCTATCTTCGATTATTCGGGCATACTTCAAATATCTGTCCACCTCTGTGATCCACTGCTTCACAACCAACTTGTCTCTCTCTCCTTTGTACTTGGCGGGTTGGGGCATCTTGAATTTTCCATAGTCGTCTTCTGAGCTATCATTATCTTCCTCTTCCCTTCAATTGTGCCTCTTATCCTTCTTCTTGTTTCCTGTTTCTACTACCTTCTCCTTTTATTTCCTTGTATCATGTGCCCTCCTAGTAGACGTCTCCTCTCTACCCATTCTATTCATCTTCTCTTGCATTTTGTGTCTTTTCTCATCTTCTTGTTGTTGTAACACCTATTCTCTATAGCCCTGCTCTACCTCTAGTTTCCTCTTTCTCTTCCTTCATCTACATATTCCTTCAAATTGATTCCAGCATGCCTGACATGCCCTTCAACTACCTTTCCAATCCGGCTACCTTCTCTTCTTGGGCTACTCTCCATTCTTTCCCTCTACTCTTCTTCCTCTTCTCCATTGTTGGGAGGGTGACATTCTCCCTCTCGTTCTTCATGTGGTCGGTAGTGTTGTCGGCACGGGGAAGCCGCATTGTGGTCAATGGTGTTGTCAGCGCGGGGAAGTTGCGTCTCGCCTGTGGTGGTAGTGGTCGTGCCGCGGGGAAGCCGTGTCACGTCTTCAGACGGTGGGTGGTGTCGGGGCTGGGACATCACGCAGGGGCCATTGTGACAGGGGCGTTACGACGGGGGTCGATACGACGTGGGGCCTCGCGACACGAGACATCATGACGTGGGTCGTTACGACTTCGTTCTCTTCAAGGCATTGGATCTTCTCTCCTGCTTCCGTGAGCACTCCTTCACTCCGAGCAAGAGTTGCTTTGATACAAAGTGTGATGCACTTGCACTCGTTATGCACTTAACATGGCACAAAAAAGTAACACGATATGTGAGCTCAAGGTATACTCTTGTATTATTCAATCAAAAAAACGAAATGACATAGACACATCCCAAAACTACACCCTCGTGACGTCGCACATAAGAGGGTTTACCACTGGGTATAGGAAATCATACGTAGAGTAAAAACAAGGTAGGGCTTTGAGTCGCCCCCCCCACCCCTTTTCTCTCTCTTAAACTTGAGGGGGGTGGGAAGGCGGGCCGGGAAAATGGCCTGGCCTTATATTTGGCCTAGCTTAGGGGCGATAGTGTATATGCCGAAGAGCCATTTCTCCATCGTTTCACGACCACCACCTTCGAATTGTAGTTAATCTAACAATCACACAGTATCGACCAGTAATGGCTACCTCCACTGCCGCTCCACCCGTAGGAGACAAGCTCGTGGCTGTGGTCGGAGCTGGAGGTAAATCTTCTCAAACTTTTTTCCCGATTCGTCTGCAGAGGAATTTAGAGAAAATACAGGATCACAATCCGAATGCCATGCCACTAGTGGCAAAGATGGCGTCCGATGCAGTGGTTGAGAATGCTATTCGGTATATTTTCTTTTCTGGCAAGGGTTCTTTTTTACTTTGCCGTTCCCTGCTAGTATCTAGAGGTTATCAGCCAGGTGTTTCTTTGGGGTTAACAGTTTGCGGCTATCAGTTGGTTTTTAGAGATGGCTGTGGCGTCCCTGTGACTGTGTATTTCGTGCCTTGGACTCAGCATTACGACCCAGTATGAGCGCCTGTGCAATGCTTGAATGACTTTGCAATTCCTCCCTGGTTATTTATCACGTGCAGTAGTTGCATGACTGTGGAAAGTTTGTCTCGCTCTGTTTTGTACTGAATTGTGCAATGCTTCTTTCAAGTAAGTGCACTCGCTCATTACTCATGAATACCGTTGAGAAGACAGAAGAACAGCACGAGAAGAAGAAGAGGAATGTGCCAATCTGCACCCACAGACATAAGATATGTGTGCTTTGAACATGACTGTTGCTGTGTTGCAGTACTACCGGTGTTATGGACACAGTTTCACGTTATGCTGCAGTTTTCTCCTTTCCCAACACATCTTGTTGAGGTGCAGAAAAGGCTCATGCTGTTACCACTCTTAAGAGTTCTGCTTTTACATCTAAGAATGTTTGGGAATGGGTTTCATTGGAAAAAGAGCTCTTGATTTTGATGTGGAGATACATGCTGTAAAATGTAAAGAGTCTACTGCTGGAGTTATGGATTTGGAGATGCCTAAGGGGATGGTGAAATCCAGTGGTTCTACCTTCTTACGGGCACAGTAAATGTAGAAGCCTTTTGTTGCTCTAAGTTTGCTGGAAGAATAACCAGAAAAGAATTTGAGGTCCTGTAATGTCCCCCATTGAGATATTGCTTGGTGTAGACTATCCCTTGCAAAGCAGTTCAATTTTGAGTAGAGATAGGCTGAGTGTATTGTTGTGCCGGCTGTTTGGATACCAGAAATGGATGATGCCTTTCTGATCTTTGATGAACCCTCTTGTATTTCCTCCTTTCATCTTTATCAGGTAATTGTTTGTGGTTTATAACCCCTCCAGGATATCTGGGGAGAAATTTGAACAGCACGATTATTGATTTTTCTTCTAATGGCTTCTCACATCAAGTGGTTGCAATAATACTGATAAACATTGGTTTTAGTAGAAGATGTGTATGTGTGGGAGTGTATGATGGTATGTTCTAGAGTGCTTAGGTCACACATGTTGACCGCTTGTAAACTACAGGCCCTGCCATCATCATGACCCCTACAGGCAGATTGTGGGTTATTTGATAATTTTCCAGGTTCGTCTTGATGTGATACCCTTAACACTTCCTAGAGGGGCCTATGAAACCTATGGTGCACTTGTATCCGAAAGGGGCTCCCTTGCATTAGGCGAAAGAGGCTCCCCCTCTAGCAGCCCAATGTCCCTCTGTTGGGAACTTGGTGGATTTGGGCTCACGTTAAATATCGGCCTGCTATGGGCTATCGCCCGTAGACAGGCCATGTGTCGGTGACCCTGTACTTTTTAGGGGTCACATCTCTTTTTTAAATATATATACTTAATAAATTTACAATCTGTCAGCTAACGCGCATGGGTGAGATGGTAGGGTGCATGACTACCAGCCTGGGGACGAGGGTTCGATTCCTCACAGCGACACAATAAGATTTTGGCCCAAAAGGAGGGCTCTTCATTATCACCGGCTGCGACCGGGTGCCACATGACCAGGCAGGCCGATATTTAACGTGAGCCGTGGATTTGTCAGTGGAAGGTACTTAGCCAGAGGATGTGTCTGTTTGGATCTGTGCATGCCTGCTAGCTGCCGTTTATAATTGTCCCATATATAAACATATAAGCAATGCATCAGTTGTATAAGAATATGCTACTTAGTCAATAAACTAGTATGTTGCTTTGTCTCTGAAAAAATTAGATGTCTATTCTTTCTGATTTCCTTCTATTCTTAAGATGGATCATGTGGAGTAAGTTTAATCACACTGAACTTTATGTTAGGTATAGATGTCGGGCATTTGGGTGTTTGGATGAGATGTTAATACTTGATACATTTGGTGACCATGACCCCATCAAATCCATACCCTTCCAATCATGCTTGTATGTGATGATGGATTCAATGTCTTGCTCATCTCCACCACCTGCCCTTCATCCTCCACTCACATGTGTTGGCACCGTTTGATCTGTTTGTCATCTTTTTCAATGTCATTTTTTGTAATAACAATAACTTTTGGATCCTTTGTACAAGCATAAATCTTGGGCTAATATTTGTCCGTTATGCATGCTCATTGCTTGCCTCTATTGTTGTGGATACCAAGAAATCTAATACTTTCTAGAAACTTCTAGAGGATTTATAAAAGTTCTAAGAGGGTTCTAGAAGATTTCTTAAAAGAGTCTACAGTATCAATACTTATGTCAGCAATGCTTATGTTATCAATGATGTAATCATATTGCTTATGTCAACAATGCTTATGTTATCGATGATGTCTACATTTAGAAGATCCTTCGATATCTTATAGTTACTCTTCTAGGTGTAGGGAGGAGTTAGTCTATTGAAAAAGTTCGATGGAACTAGATTAAAGCTTAGGGGTTTTTTGCAGCAAGTGCGGTTACTCATTTGCATGCAACCTAAACACTATTGTGATGATGCTTCTTAAGTGGGACTTATTAGTATACTTCTCTCATGTATAATCCTCTCTTGGTTTATACCCTTGAGAAGGAATCTCCTCTGCTTCATGATTTCAAAGCTTTTGTATGAGAATTCCCAGCTATCTTTGGAGACATTGATAGAACTAGAGTTGCCGGTACCATTATAAGAAGTTTATGCCAATGACAATGCCAAAGGTTCACATATTATGTAATTTTATTTATCAAGTAATAGAATGTGACAATGGGCTACTTGAGAGATGCTAAGAAAAGTGCCATGGGATTTCATTAAGTCTAGATGTTTTGATAAGAACGAGTCGTGACCTCCCAAGAGAAACAAGAAACCAATGTCGAGCCTATGTGAATTGAATTGGCCCAATTTAAGTCATTGTCAACCCAAGAGAAGTAGTGGTGATGCTCTCATGGATTATGTTTGTATTATAGAGGACTTGGGTATATTGTTTAATGTTGTTCTAACAAGAAGTTGTAAGTATGGAGCTTTGTAGTTTCTTATCTTTGGAAAAGATGGATGCCTGGCTGTAGTGGGGGCCATATGGCTAGAGAGAACTGAATAGTTCTTAGAAGGCTTCTCCTTGTCTGTTGAATCATAGTGACTTGGCAACCGATAAGGAAAACTAGATGCATTATCTCGATGCTCATATCTTGCATTTAAGAAAGCAGATATATTTAGTGATTAATAAGATTATCATCTCTTAAAGGGAGAATAACTCCAACTTCACGCAATAGGAAGTAAAGCTCTAGAAGATCCAACATTTCTTCTACAAATCAAGAGAGAACTTTACAAGGATCTCTTTGCTCGAAATATCAAGTAAAAAAATCAAGAAGAGAGTAGACGTATTGAAGACTTCTAGGTAGGTGAATATCTGCTCTATCATCTAGAGCTACAATATATTCCACTTAGAGCACTTCGATTACACTTATTTTAAACAAGTCATGACCTTCCAATCGTAGGACATTTTAGGGTTAACAAGACAATAGAGCTCATCTCTTGAGACTTTTTGGTGGCCTCTAATGTGAAAATTAGTCAAAGGATTTATACGCGGATATGATACAGGTAATAGAGCCAAAGTCCCTCGCCATCGACCTTACGAGTTACTCCATCTCTTACCTATTTCTAATTACCATGGGCATCTGTGTTAGTGGACTTCACCATTGATCTACCTTCATCAAAGGGTTTTGGATCCATTCTGGTGGTGGTTGACAAATTTACAATGATGGTACACTTTCTCCCCATCTATAAGACAATTACTGGTGAAGATATGACCTAACTTTTCCTTGAATATATCTATTGTTATCATGGATTATCAGATGATGTCGTTTAAAATTAAGGACCACAAATTGCGTTAAGTTTGTAGAGAAGTTTTTAAAAGCTACTAGGTATCCAAACCAATCTCTCTCTAGTCAATCACCCCCAAAGTAATGGACAAATAGAAAGATTCAATCAAGTCTTGGAACAATATCTCCAATGTACAATCAACTATTAGGTGGATTTACTTTTCTTGGCCAAATTTGCCTATAATAATGTGAGTCATATCTCTTACTAGGCAAACTTCATTCTTTGCTAATGATGGAATGTAAAGAAATACTTGTCTACAAATAATAAACACAATTGTACGACAAAGTATAGACTAAAAAAAGAACTCAGTAAGGTTTAGGGTAACTCAGGAACAATGAACACTAAAGGTGAAAGAATGAATAATGAATAGATTTTGTTTGGTTTATAGAGGAAATGAAGTGCGATGTTGCTTCCAAGTTGACAAGTTGGGGAGACATCCTTGGACAGGTTTAGGCATGGAAGGCCTTCAACCATCTCACGATGTGACAACTCATAGAGTGAGTCACACCCAAGGTGTCCCGAGTGAGAGTGCCAAAGGTGCTCATTGGTTATAGTCTCCCTTGTGGCAGCTAAAGCCTTCACTAAATCGGTTTGAGAGTATGTGACCTTGACTATGGTTGTTGTAAAGAAAATTGCTTGCCCTAATTAGCAAAGTTGCTTAGCGGACAATAAGTTCACCTCAAACTAAGGGATATAGTATACATTGTCTAGCGAAGCAAGATTCGGCTCTCATCAATATCAAACTTGACGCAACCTAGACCATTGATCTTGATCAAGAAGTTATTTCCACGATGGACATTCCTTGTTGTAGGCACTTAAGGTAAAACAAAGTCTTGAATGATGGTTATGTGATGGGTGGCTCCATGGTCAACTCAATCAGGTAGAGTAGGTCTCTACGGTCAGCTCGTCAGGTGAATGTGGATCAAACTTGAGACCTTTGATGTCTCCATGAAGATGAGGTAAGCCTCATGTCTAGTAGTCTGGTTAGACATGCCCTTTGGAGTTGAGAACAATATTGATTGTGATGGCTAACCGGTGGTAGTGTGCGTCTGGCCTTGCCATAGTCCTTGATTTTGATTGCTACCACCTTGGCTTCTTTGTTGAGGGTTATCGACCGAGGGGCAGAGATTTGAGTCTTTTTGGGTTGGGTGCCTCTAGCCTTTGATCGACACTCGTTCTCAAAACGGTTGCCTTTTGACAATGTTGGCAATACCGGTTTTTCGTGAGTACATTCTGCCACCTAAGTTTCAAGGACGATTGAGAGTTTCCTTGGGTCTCATTAGCTTTGTTTTTGTTTTGATTTTGATTTTGATTTTCCTTGCTGTGCCCTTACTACCAACTTTGAACGAAAACAACAAGAGCCCCTCTGTAGAGCAAGCTTTATGAAACTGATCGAATAATCAAGCATAACACAGTAGTTGACACTGAAATTCATAGAATCTAGGCATGGTGGACTTTGAGATCACCTGTAGCACAAAATGGAAATATTTTCTAGGAAATAATGTGACTTGGTCATGAGGGGACTTATAAGCCCCTATAGTGGAGAATTTGGTGAGAAGATGACCTTAAGGTCATCTTGGTTAGTGATTTCAAAATTTTGGAGCTCATAGTCGAGATTTATAGGATGAGTCCTATTCGGAGCCACATAGCAGTCGGTCAAGTGTTCCCACTGCTCCAATGCGAGGTCAAAGTGCTGTAGTTGTGAGTGGAATTCAGATAAGAGACCTTGCATCAACTCGATGATAGCAGAGGTATTTTTGGCCTTCCATGATTAGACAACGTTAGGAGAAATAAGTTGCGACTCTGGTTGGGATTCTAGCCCCAGGACAAGATCCCACAAATATAGTGAGTCAAGAATATGCCTCGTTAAATTTGATCAAGTGTTGTAGTTAGACCTATTAAAACTAGTCTTGTTAGTGAAAGCATGCTTGGTAGATGAGGTTAAAGGACTGTGAGGCGTTGAAGTGTAATGGGGACGAGGATAGGGAGGGTAAAAAGAAAAAAGTTGGACAGGGATCCATAGGTACCTATGGTGTAGGCAAGCATAGGGATTCTCAAACTTTGAGCAACTGTCAGTTGAGCTAAGGCACAATAGCATAACTAGAAGGCCCACTAGGAATTGCCATGGAGGCAAGCTATGGTATCAATTGGTTGACACTTGGGCAAATAGGGGTAGAGATCCCATGCTGGGTGTAACCCAAAGGTGCGTAGGATGGAGGTTGAGCCTCCTTTGAAGGTGCATGAGCACCACTTGGAACAAAAGGTGTATAGGTTCTAAAGATTGTGCTTATGTTTGAAGAACCTCCTGGTGTGGTGTGCGCAATATTGTGTGGTATTTGATATGCAAAGGTGAATGGTGTGAAAGGTAATGGCGATGCAATGGAAGAAGTTTTTTTAAATTAATGGATGGAAATTGAAATGAAGATGAAGACACGGAATGCAATGAAGAAGAAATGCCATATTCATTATGACTTTAAGAAGCAAAATTGAGAGAAGGAAAGGAAGAAGAAGAGTTACCAATCTTTTTTTAAATAATTACCCCTTCTTGTATTATCATACATGAGTGGATCTTCAATGGGAGAGTTTCCATGATCAACATATGGCACTCTAGTTTTATCTTAATCTTTACCATAATGCTACAAAGGCGGTGAAGCAAAAGAAATAGGAGACACAAAAGTAGGAACTTCTATACCTTAGTTGTCAGGTACGAAAGGTACAATACGGTACGGTACGATAAAATATAGTACTAAATGGTACCTTAAGATTTTATAAGGTGCGGTACAATATTGGTATGAAAAAAAAACTTGATTATTTTGGACTAAAGATAATAGAATAGATCTAAACAACAATGCTATTAGAGTATATAAGATGAGCACTTGAGGGTAACATGCCAAAACCTAATGTTGCATTCGCAACATGTGCTATTGCTACCTACAACTTATAACTACATAGATGGGAGTGGATATATCATCCATGCATGATCATACAAATAAGAGAAGTGTGGGCTTGTAGAGAGAGAAGGTTGAGACTCCAGAGAAATTGTTTGAATCTGAAATAACCTAATCTCATGGGAGAATCATATTAATATAAGGAGCATTTAGCTCGTCCTTGTCAAAAGATGACGTACCAGTGAGACAGTAGGGTTTGCAGGAACACGGAGTGAACTCGGCAAACATGGAGAAGAGAAGAGAAGAGAGAAGAAACTCTGATGAATGGAATCATGAAGACGTGAATCATGGAGAGAAGAGGTGACGGACTGAATGAATCAGCCGTGAGGAATGAATGAGAGAGTGGCCTATAAATAGGCACAGTTAGTCTAGGATGGCGCCCCTTTTTGGGGCTGCAAACCTTAAATGCAAAACGTAGAAACGCAAAAAACGCAATCTGCGGGTGAAGGGTTTCTCAATAGTCCCAAAGTGCAGTTTGAATGGGAAAGATATATCATCAGCATTCCTGTGTTTTGCTGTTTTGCATTATCTTCTATGTGTGTATCGTTGATCTGGCCATCATAGGCTGTGTTTGCTGCTGCCAAACACATTTGGAGAGTGTCTACTGCATCTTGGGATTTGTTAGAGTATGATACACTCTTCAACTCATACTCTTTGCCCTGTTCCTTGAGATGTAGGAGTTCATGGGTCAATTTTCACCTTGCATAGTGTGTTTCCTACATTGAGCATTGTACTTATTCATTTGTTATTCGAGTTTCATTATCTTTTATGTTCATTGTCTTTGTGCTAACGCTATCCCTAATTGTGTTTCTTTATCAGTCTGTGCGTTTGTCATATGATTATGTTTGTATTTTTTAGATAAGCATTTTTTTTACTAGGACAAATGCCCAAAAAGCCCATTAAAAAATGCGTTCTAGGTTTCTTTCCATCCCTCATTAAAATCTTCATCTCCCTCACATCCAATGGACACCCTCCTATTGCCATTGTCTCCATCTTACCCAATGCCACTTGGAGCCATTGCCATCATCTCCTTGCTGTCACCGTGTCGAGTGCTGCCTGTTCGGGCTGCTGGCAACACCTTACTGCCATGGAGGATCTGTACTTTGCTGCCGCCTGCCCTGATCAGCATCAGGATCATCATTGCTATCACTTGGAGCTGGACAGCTGTGTTTTTTTATCGTCCTGCCCGGAGAGCTGTCACCATCAGCGGCATCATCACTGCCGTGTGTTGAACAATGATTGCCAGCATCACTCATAGTAAGACATGTTAACATGGCTGTTGTTTAGTTTGTTTTTCACATCAATGTAATGAGACGAATCCTTTGTTTGCCAAAAAAAAAGACCATTCAAGAAGAAGTCATAAGATGAAGTAACACAGATTATCTTCCAGCATGTATTGCATTTTTGTTTTAGGGATGCACCAATTTTCTTTCATCTTTTGCAGTTGCAGGACTTGTTTGTGCCTCCAAATTAGCTGAACAAGGTTTTCCAGTTACAATATTTGACCAGGGCCGAGGCCCAGGTGGTCGAATGTCACAACGAAGGTGATGGTGCTTTCTTTGCTCTGCAGGAGCTAGTTAGTTAATTCCATAAATCATTCTTTGTTGTCAATCAAGAGAGAGCCTGGAATGTGTCACAATATGCCTTTCTACAAATAGTTGCACAATTTATACTCTCCATTATAGTGTCCAAAAAGCATCAAAAGTGTTGTCCAGAAAAGTGGCGAACTTCATTTTCTTTACTGGCTGGCAACATTTTTCATGCAGCAGAGACTTTTTCCCAGTTTCTATTGGGCTTCTCAATTGCTATCTACTAAATATGTGATCTGTGATATTTTTATGAATGAGTCCTTATGGCGGATTATAGAAACTACCTATGGTTTCAAAATGTGTATGGCATCATATGTCAAAACTAGCTATGGTTCAAAATGTGCAGTGTTACAGTTCAAGTTAGTCATATCTGTTTGAAGCCATGTTAGTGAGTTTTGAATGTGGCAGAGAGAAGCGTGCAGATGGGAAATGCTACTATTTTGACCATGGTGCTCAGTACTTTTCCATTAAAGACTCCCTGATGCAAAGTTTGGCAGACAAATGGCATGCAACTGGATGTGTTGCAGAATGGAAAGGCCATTTTGGATCCTATGATGCTACTACAAGGCACTTTTCTGCAGATCCTGTGTGTATTTTATTCATCTAAATGTACTCCTGCATACAGGGATTTGACCTTTCATGGTATCAATGTAAAGAGCAATTTGTATTTGCAGCAATGACAATCTATTTTCTTCAAGCTTGCTGATAGTTGTATGATTGTATTTGTTTTAGGATACCTTGAAAAAACGATACGTTGGTGTTCCTGGAATGAACTCCATTTGTCAGGCTTTGTTGCAGCAGCCAGGTATGACTGCAATCTTCTGTTTAGCTACACTGCTATTTATCAAGAATGTACCAATAAGATTTACTAATCAAGCATGCCCATGAGCGAAATGAATGAGGTATGAATTTTCTTCTTCTTGTGGGTAACAGCATTGTGTCGGACACAAGGGCATGGGTGTAGAACAGAGGCAGAAAGTTCAGTGTATGGACTTATGACAGAATCTAGTAGCATGGTGGGGTTGCTGACAGACACATCTGGCTAGTAGGTAGACAGCAATGAAACTTAGGCCAAGTAGTGCATTGGGCCTAGTCAAATGATGGCGAGCACTCCTTTCTAGGCTAAAGCATGAGCCTACCACCACTTTATGCTGAGATGCAGCCTAGCACTATTGGGGCTTAAACTTAAAATCCGGACTTAAACTCAATTCCATCTGTCTACTGCCTCTTTCAAGGTTAAAATTTAGATTTTGGTTGTCCACTGTAGAGGTTTGACCGTAGGCCTTCCACCACATTGGCCTGAGGCAATTATTTGCTAACACAGGGGGACTAGGAACAAAATATGGAAAGAAAGAAGAATCAAAATATTTTGCATCAAAATTCCAAGCATGAGCTAGGGTTAGAATTTAGAAAACAGCCCTTTGACAAACTCCAATTGGAACACATTGGAGATTAGGAGGGGGTGGCAGAAAAGGGGGGAAAACAGAAGGAAAGGAATAAAGTGGGGAAGAGGATGGAAATGGGGGCAAACGAGGAAGTAGACTGTTGAAGATAGGGAGGTGGTTGGCAAAATGCCAGGGGGAGTGAAAGCCTTAGGAAGGCTTGCATGAAGTAGAGGGGCCGTGGTTCAGGGAGGAGGTGAAAGTAGCTGCATCATGGGAGGTAGGCATGAGGAAGAAGCTGGTCAGAGGAGTTGACCAGGGAGGAATCAGTAAGAGGAGAAGATGGGCTTTTTGTGTATTTTTTGCCTCCGGGGGGTGTTGTGGGGGGCGCTAGGGGTAGCACTAGAACAGTTAGGTCCTGCTTGCCATTGGGAAGGATGAGGTGAAATCAGGAGCAGCAGGGTGAAGAAGCAGTGTACAGGGAGAGTGGAGTTCCTTTTTTTTTTGTGTGGTTACTTTTGTTTTTGAGGGAGGGGGCAGCACGAGAGCAGTGAGATTCATAGTCTTTCCACACCCATATGGTTCATTTACCATACTTTTCCAAATTTATGGGAAAAAGGGTATGATGTGCATTTCAAACATGGTCCTGTGAAAAACAGTTTTTAAATTTTGAATACATACCAAATCATTGTTTGTCAAGTCTATTGTTATAGTCTTCTAAATATTTAATGCTTATGCAATGTGGTTTTGTAATATATTCATGGTCTTAACTAGAGATTCTACTATGTATATTGTCAATATGCGAAAATTTTCTTATAGTACGGGAAATTATAGCATCATGTGTGAATAACTAGGGACAGTAAGCCACAGTTATTCCATACTTCCATAGCTGTCAAGTGTTTAATGCTTGGGAAAGAGTGTGGTGAGATTGGTGATGTAGAAATCTATGCTCAGGCAGCGTTTACTATCAGTGCATGTGATGAAAGGTTACTGACCCTTCACGCTTACAATTGAAGTGTGGGTGCTAACTTCTAAGACCTTGTTTTTTTGTAGAGAAAATTGTGCTCCTTTACGGAATTTATACTGAATTTGCAGGCATCCCAAGTCTGGATTTATTGCAGTCAATTTTAACCTTGGTGTTACTTAGATTAGTGAAGTGTGCGGCTATTAATGACAAAGGGGCTTCAGCGTACAATGTCCAAAATTTTTGTAATGATCTTAGAGGAATTCGACTTCTTTTATTATATGCTAATAGTGTAGATTTGAAAATTGAACAGGACTTCAGGCCAAATTTAATGTCACGATCTCAAAAATAGATTGGGAGGAGGAAGAACAGTCCTGGACTTTGGTTGACAAGCAGGGTTATATTTTCAAGAATTTTTGGGCTGTTGTGGCTACAGATAAAAACATGGCATCCCCTCGTTTTTCGGTTCAACATGGCCTTCCTCCTGCTTTGGGTAATGATCATATCTGCATTGTTTTCGAAAGGAAATTTAAGATAACTGCATGTTTTACTTTTCCATTTTGTGACTGGCAATGCAGATGGAGCTGGGATTCCTGGTCTCATGGTGAAAGTTGCTGGTGTAATCTCATCTCCATGCTTCGCAGTCATGTTGACTTTTTCAGAGAATCTCACTTCGGTTAGAATCTTAGCTTCTAATGTCTGATAGGGAGGGTTTGGGTTTTCTTCAAATCTTAGTTTGTCTTTTTTCCAATTGTGCATGCTTGTGCACCTCATTATAGTCTTTATGATGAGCCAATTGGAGCGGTGACACTTAAGAAGTCATAAATACTCTGAATATGCTTCTAGCGGGCTTTCTGCAGTATAATGTGACAATGAAACATTGAATCAATACTCAATTTCAGCCATAAAATCTCAAGTGCTAGAGATTGCAACCCTAGATGCTGATTTGCTGGATGTATGAGGCCTAAGTATGAACGTAATTGTTCACAATGAATTTTAAAAATGCATAAATTTCAAATAAGATCAAATGAAATAAAAATTGAATAGAGATGATAAAGACCATAGGATAAGATTGGGGCTGAATCAGGCCCTTTTCCAACAGCTCATTCACTTGACTCAATTGCTTCTCATTGTTCGGTACTAACTTGATATGGTGGCTCATTTGCTGGTGCACTACTAAGTTCTATGTGAATGACATGATTCTTGGACCTCTGTGGACGTTCCCTTGGAAAAGTCCTTGAAAGGCAATCTTGAAGACTCACTGGCAAAATCTATCCACTCTTTATCCAGCTTGGATAAATTAGCCTTACGACTACAATTATTGAAATCTTTTGCAAAAATCAAGCATGCAGAAAGATGGTTTTTCTTCATGGATCAAAAAGCGGAAGTTGAAGCAATACGGATCCATTCTCCCTTAAGTTTTATATCCAAACAATGTTGCATTCCTTCATGCGAGAGACATCTTCTGGTTGTCGACACATTGCACAAACCCTATGAGTCTATGACACTATGGAATGCCCAACATTACATCATACCCATCAAGAGGCATAATGCGAAAATCCTTGCTGTCCACGGAACTCTGCAAATCAATTTGGAGCTTCCCAATGATGGGAATGACAAGCTGGGAGTGACCAGGACATGCCAAACAAGCCTCATTCATAGGAGCCATCTCAATAACCAGCCTAGCCATAAAAATCAATCATCTCAATAAACAGCCTGTCCATGGAACTCTGCAATTCAATTTGGAGCTTCCCAATGATTGGAGTGACAAGCTGGGAGTGACCAGGACATGCCAAACAAGCCTCATCCATAGGAGCCATCTCAATAAACAGCCTAACCATAAAAATCAATTGTCAAATATACTCAAAAGCATGCTGTCAGAAGTGTGCACACACTAAGTCATATGCCCACACTGTCATGTAGATGTCTCGGAAAGTTAAGATAGATTTTATAGAATCACCAGCTTGTGGTTTCACCCACATAAACATTAACAAACCTTGATGATTGGAAAGGACAAGCGCTCTTGTAAACTCTCTGCTTAAGGGAGAACCATTTAAGGAACTCTTCTTGAGAACATGCTGCCACTGAAGGAGAACCATTTAAGGCATTCATCCCTTCAACGACACACACAAGGAAGAACAATTTTAAGGTGCTCATCCTCTTCTGTATGTGTCTCCTAGCAACACATCCATCTTCACAGATTTTCCACTTGGCTGCCAATGTAGGAGGAAGAAATTTGTCTCAATAACCTAGATCAAAGAACATGTAGCATCCCCCCTTTGGCTGCTCACCAACTATGCCAAGTAATAATCCAACTGAAGGCTTAGTCTTCTTGTCTTTTGCTCCCGTTTTTCATTAGATTATCCTTGGACTAGCGTTGTTGACACTTATGGGCCATGTGCCCTTCTTCTTCATGCATGAAACACTCACTTGGATCTAACAAGGTCTTTTTAGGAGGGGTTTGCCAATAAAAAATTGACTTTTGTGGCATTTCCTTATATTGAATACCAACTTCAAAAGGTTTCTGTGCATTATCTGCTTTTTTTGTTAAAGCTGTCCTTGAAGGCAGGTGTGGTAACTTTCAGCAATACATCAACTATAGTAGCATTTTCAATCAATTGTGCAATGCTGACCACACTAGTCTTCGTGCAATTGTCATGAATTTCCCTGACCAGCCCACAACAATACTTCTCTATTTGCTATGGTAGTGGCACGACACAATATGTGCTAATGGGCATCAAAGCCTCCTAAAACTTTGTGTGTACTCACAAGATTCTTACACTATGATGCATCTAACTTATGCCATGCTGTCACTACATCCACTTCAAAAGTGTTTGTAAGGCTTAAGCCATACAAAAGAGAAAACCTACTTGGATTCTGCCCAAGTAGATGGTTTCCTGCCTTGCAACAATGGTTCCATTACAATAGAGACCCTCAAAACTTGTGGCTGCCTTTCACACCTTTGAATGCTAAGAGAAAATTTTGTGAGGACACACTTTTTAGTAGGCATGATTGTCATACTTTGTCATCTCTTGCTTGTGAGCCTCAGTTTGTCAGACAAGGACTTTCGGAGCTTTAACATCTTTGTCACTTGTTTTGACAGAGGAGGTAGCTTTATTTTAGCATTTTTTTGTGTGCATTTCCTTCAGTAGTGGGGTTTTTGTGTGCATTCCTAGGGTAGTTTCTGCATTTCGTAGTCTGCCTCCACTTACTGGACATTGTCCATATTTTTAAGGATTTTCTCATGTCCATTTGGCATTTTTCCTTGCATTTATTGTAGTCAGACCAGCATTAAATGCTGGTCAGCCACATTTTTGGGCCCCAGAGTGCAGTTGGCCAGTTTTCATGATTTGTGTAGACATATTCTTTTGTCTTCCAATTGGTAGATGCACACTCCGACGTTGGGTTTCTCCTATGTCTCCATTGTTGTTGTCATCATCAGCCTAATCTAGTGTCCTCATTGATGCTATGGGCTGTGTGCAGGGATTGATTAATTTTGTTTTTGTATTCAACATTTTTCCCTTGTTCAATGCAGATTTCTTTTCTTCTTTTCTTGTAGAGTTGCTGTGTGTGTGTGTGTGTGTGTGTGTTTATTCCTTCTTCTGTTGTGCACTCTCACATGGTATCATCACCTAATGAGAGGATATAGTGGAGATTGTTGCAAATTTAACTGTCCCAGGCTGAAATACAACTGTCAGCATTTGCATTTGTTGCAAACGCAACATCCTTTGTATCAAGCGATTCCTTCTGTCTGTTGGCGACAACTCTTCTTCTCCAGCCGAATAGGTTTCTGGGCAGATGATGGCCTCTCTTGGCAAGGCGGGGTGGCTACACAATGCTTGTAGTTATTTTCTCCTATCTATTGTAGATTTCGGGGTTGGTGGTTGTCTTGCAAGATATTGAAGATGTCTTATAATCAGTTTCGAGGCTTTAATGATACTGATGAGGAGCATACCCATCACTTCTTCGAATGGTGGCAAGATTATTGAGAAGACTATCATGATATAAAAATTACATGGCATAGCGAATAAAATTTGAGCAAGAGATAGAGAAAGAGAGCGCACAACAGATAAGAGGAAAACAAAAAATTTCTTTAACTCCAAACAAGTTGATATAAAGATGGCTATTCCACCTGTGCGCTTCCAATGTGAAGCTTAGATGGCGATCTAGATAGAAGATAGATGAAGAGCTTAAGGCTAGTTGGAATGACTCTGATTAGGTGAAAGGATGGATCATGAAAGCTGTTAAGGGGTCTACCTTTTATAGCTTGTGAAGGGGGTCATGATGGATGACCTTTTATATGCACCTGTGTCTATTGACCTTCCATGTGTATATGTGTGTATTGATCTTCCACAAGGGCTACTTTCATGGCCCTTGGACCCAAAATAGGGGTCCTTGATAACTTTCTTATTCCACAACTCGATGCGGTGTGCCTCGAGTTACTACCAACTTTAACTACTTTGTCTAACTTAAAGGCTAGACTTGCAACGATCACCTTTTGGCCATCCAGTCACATAGACCTCATTTGACATACAAGTCAGGATCCACCAATGCCCAGGCTCACACATGGCTTCTCCTCATAGTGGGGCCCTTTACCACTTTGAGCACCATGGATCATTGGTGATACCTTACGAGGGTAGGGCATTGAGCATATTGAACACCCCCCCTCAATGTCCACGTGCAAGTGAACTAACTCCTTGGCCCAATGTTGAGTCTCTAAAGATGATCTTGAAGCAGATCTTTCGAGAGTGCTTTGGTGAAGATATTTGCTCCATTCTCTTATGTTGGATAGTAGACCAACTCCACTATCCCATCCTTGATCAAATCATGCACATAGTGATACTGGATCTCTATATGTTTTGTGCATGCATGAAACATTGGATTCTTGGCAATGGCTATGCAACTTTGATTGTCACACCTTAGTATAGTTAGGTCTTCATTCCGCACTCTCATATGCCATAAGATCCTCCTTAACCATACTGTTTCGTATGCAGCAAAACAAGTTGCCTTGTACTTTGCTTCGGTAGAAGACAATACTACTGTTGGTTGCTTCTTACTGATCCAAGAGAAAATTCCTGAATCGAAAGAGAAATAATAATCAGAAACTAACTTTCTGGAAGCATAGTCTCTTGCCCAATCTAAGTCATAGTATCCCACAAGAGAAGTACTGGAATTGTATGTGATACCATAGTCAAGAGTTCCCTTTAAGTATCTGATCACTTGCATCCCAGACTTCCAATGACTCTCACGGGGTTTGTTTGAGAACTTGCTCAAAGCTGCAACAACAAAACTAATATCAGGCCTAGTGTTGCATAAGTAGATCAAGCTGCCAACCAACCTTCTGTACTTTCTAATGTCTACTAGTGCTGATGTATCCTCAATGGATAACTTTGCATTGACCTCCATAGGTGTAGCTATCTCCTTGCACTTAGCCATACCAAATGCTTTCAAGATCTCCCATGTATACTTCTTTTGAGAGATGAAGATCTTTCTTGGCTCTTGTCAGACTTTAATCCCTAAACAATAGTGCAACAAGTCCAAGTTTATCATTTCAAACTCGGAGCTCAAAGCCTTTCCATGTTGGTTGATTATATCTTCAGTCACCTGTATTGAGAAGGTCGTCCATATATAGGATAATAACTGCAGACTCTTTACCATCCTTGTAGACATACAAGTTAGCATTTGAGGCATATCTTTTGAAGTTTAAGCTTAAAAAGAACTTATCTATCCGTTGGTACCATGCTCTAGGGGCTTGTTTCAGCCCATATAATGCCTTCTTTAGCTTACACACTTTGTTCTCAGAATGGGGGCCTCAAACCTTGGTGGCTAAACCATGTACACCTCCTCCTTGAGGTCACTATTCAAGAATACTGATTTAAAATCCATTTGGTAAATTGGTCACGTATTGTGGGCGGGCCACTGCAAGTGCTGTGCGAATAGTGGTCATTTTGACAGTTGGAGCAAATGAATCTTGAAAATCAAACCCTTAAACATGTGAAAATCCTTGTGCAACCAGTTTGGCTTTGTACTTTCTAAGGTTCCATCACCCTTGTACTTGACCTTCCAGACCCACTTGGTGCCAATAAACTTTCTCTTTGGTGGCGGATCCACTAGCCCCCAAGTGTCATTCTTCAATATGCTGTCATACTCAGCTTGCATAGCTGCCTTCCATGCTAGATCTGCAAGTGCTTTTTCCAAGTCAGTTGGCTCCTTTACTTCTCTCATAATCTCAGCTATCAAGGCCATATTGACAATGTGAGTAGAAGTCCTCCTCTATTCTCTGAGATCTCCTTGGTCCATCTGCCTTTTTCTCAACAGATGTGGACATAGAATTATTTTGGTCATAGAGTTGCTTCACCCATTGCGGCAATGGCTTTTCCGGTGGTGTGATGTTAGGTTGGTGAAGTTTCTCTTCATCATCCGAAGATGATTCTTCCTCCTCCTCAAGGATAGGGGTAGCTCTTGGGACAGGTTCATATTGGACTACTACTTCACTTGATGATAAAGTGGAAGAACTTACTTTCTTCTCCTCCATTGTATGTGGCTGCTCCTTGAACACCACATTATGGCTTGCTATGATCTTCTTTGCCTCTTGGTCATACAATTTGTAAGCCTTTTGCTCATCACTATAGCCTAAGAAGATACATTTTCTGCTTTTTGGTTTTTAACTTGTTTATTTTCTTATCAAAAACATGTGAATAGCATTCATATCCAAAAGTTTTGAAACGTGAGACAGATGGTTTCTTACCACTGTAAGTTTCATGAGGTGTTTTTTTTCTTGAGAATCTTTGTGTAGCTTTGATTGAGAATGTAGACTGCAATGATTACAACTTCGGCCCAAAAATGGTTTGGTAATCCCTTGCCTTTTAGCATGCACCTTGCCATCTCCACAATGGTGCGATTCTTGCGTTCCACAACGAACTTACCACTACTATCTGTTCTAAATTTTTTCACACTTTTTCCTGTTTCATTCTCAACAAGTCTTAGCCATTCTTTAAACTTACCAAAAGCTTGAGCCTTATCACGAATGAAGTACATCCATATCTTCCTTCTGTAGTCGTCGACGATCAACATGAAATGATAAGATCCTTCCAAGGCTTGTGTAAGCATCTTACTGCACAAGTCAGCATGTACCAACTCTAGAAGAGCATTTGCTGTATTCTTACTGTCTTGTGAAAATGCCTTTCTTTGTTGCTTGCTCATCATACAAGCTTCACATGGATCCTTGTTTGATTTTGTGTTTTGTATTGACTTCTCAGTATAGTCCACGTTTCAGATACCTTGGTCGTATGCTGAATCAAAGTCAAAACACTATCAAAACAGCTTGTAACTAAGGCACACTGTGCATTTGCGTTTTTTTGTTTCCAATCTCGGAGAAGATTTGCATTTGGAAGAATCATTACATTCGAATTTGATGGGTCGGGGGTCGGTTGTGGTTTTGGGTTAGTCCCTAGCATCATCTCCAGGAGCTCATAAGAATCAAGGATTGTAGTGATTTTAAACTTCCACAAAGTATAGTTTGTATCATCTAACTTGCCTTCACTGAAGGTTGGTGGATGAATCCTAAGTGTTTGAATAGTTGGTATAACAGCACTACCTCCAAAATTGCTTCATGATGCGCTAGAATCACTTACAAAAGTCGACATCACTTCTCCTTGCTATTGAAGCCTTTGCCTCTTGCGTACTCTTTGATCCCTAGAGCTCTTTGGGCTTTGATACCATGTAAAAATTACACGGCGCAACGAATAGAATTTGAGCAAGAGATAGAGAAAGAGTACACAACAAATAAGAGGTGAACATAAAATTTCTTTAACTCCAAACAAGTTGATATAAAGATGGCTCTGTCCATCCGTGTGCTTCTAATGTGAGGCTTAGATGGCGATCTAGATAGAAGGTAGGTGAAGAGCTTAAGACCAGTTAGAATAACTCTGATGGGGTGAAAGGATGGATCATGAAAGTTGTGAAGTAGTTTACCTTTTATAACCTGTGAAGGGGGTCATGATGGATGACCTTACATATACACTTGTGTTTGTTGATCTTCCATGTGCATGTCTCTGTTGACCTTCCATACACACGTGTTTGTCGACCTATGTGCTCATGTGTCTGTTGACCTTCCATGTATACCTCCACTAGTTGGCTTGGGAATATTTTTTACCCCTAGTTAAGGGCTACTTTTATGGCCCTCAAACCCAAAATAGGGGTCCTTGATAACTTCCTTACCTCGCAACTCGATGCAGTGTGCCTTGAGTTGCTACAAACTTTAACTACTCTGTCTAACCCAAAGGCTAGTCTTGCAACGGTCACCTTTTGTCCATCTGGTCACATAGACCTCATTTGATATATAAGTCAGGACCCACGAATGTCTAGGCTCACACAAGGCTTCTCCTCATAATGGGGGCCTTACAACTTTGAGCACCGTGGATCAATGGTGGCACCTTATGAGGGTAGGGCATTGAGTATATCTAATAGAGGTTGCCAAGCTTGATTATATGGGATCCTTCTCCTCCTTGTTTTCTTCATGTTTCACAAAAGGCCTATTCTGTTGGCCTCAAAATGGTACCTATGGCACCCTCGATACAGGTGCCCATCCTCTCTTCCTTGCCCAAAGAAGACCGGCTTGATGGTTCAAACTATTCGCTTTGGTCATGTAAGGTGGAGTGTATCCTTGAGATCTTCAATCTTTGGGAGTTCTTTACCCACCTTATTCCTTGCCAGTGAAGGATCTCACAATGGGATCTTCGATAGATGGTGCGGCTCTATGGGATCGGTTCAGCTCTAGAGCTCGATCTTTTCTCTTTATGAGCTTTGAGGATTTTGTCTTAGTGCATTGTGCAGGTTATGGAAAGCAACAGAGATGTTGATAAAGCTTGCTTCTTTGTATTATTAGAAGACATTTGCCCACCGGATTACTCTCAAGAAGAAATTACAGATGCTCGTTGTTGATGACTCTTCCTCATTGAAGGCCAACATCAATAGATTGAAGGATATGAGGGATGAGCTTGCATCCCTTGACAGAATGATATCTTTAGAGGATATGGCCATGATTTTTTTGACTTAGTTGCCATCTCTCCGCTTTGATGTCTTCTGCACCACCCTTCTTACATCGAGGTCTTGTGAGAAGCTTCTATGGGAGGAGCTTGCCATGCTTGTTTTGGAGCATGACGAGCGAGTCAAAGAGGTAGCCAGTGGGGCCAACTCTGCCAAAGCGTTTATTGCAGGTTCGGGAGGGGGGAAGAAGAAGAAAGGGAAGTCAAAGGCTAAACAATAGTAGAGTTCCTCCGGCTCTGACTCCGATTTGGAGAAGCCTAAATGCCCATATTGTGGGAAGGAAAGGGGACACATCTAGAGGAGAAATGTTGAAAGAAGTACCCTTACCTTCGTTTGGGAGCCAAGGATAGAGCTAAATCATCCAAGTCTTCTTGTACCTCTACACTAGCTATTACCCATGTGTCCATGTTCCTCCATATCCATGTGTTGGAGGAGCCTTCTTCAGTGCTTGACTTGTCTTCAAAGAGCCCTTGGCTCCTTGAGTGTGGTGCACCGTGCTCCGAGTCATATGACTCCATGAGGAGATATACCACAAGATTTTTGTCCATCTAAGGGTTTAGTCATTGTTGGTGACATTTGTTCGGGGCCCTATTAGTGGTGTTGGCACTTTGCCATTATTGCCAGACCATACCTTGTGCTCCCTTTCGGAAGTTCTACATATTCTAGACTTGGGCTCCACTCCTCTCTATTTTTGGCATGGCTAGACTTGGCACACGGGTTGTCTTCACTGAGCAGGCCTTGTTTATTAAGGTTTTTGCTATAGGGGCTGTTATAGCGATATGTTAGCAAGAGAGTGGACTTTACATGCTCTATTCCCCTTCTCTTATGCAGGGTCCACCACGATAGTTGTCTATTGTTCCACCTGTTCCCGTTTGTGCACTATCTATTCCATAGGTTGCTTCCCATCCCCCACCCTCTCCTTTAGTGGTTTCCTCGTACCCCCCATCCCTTTCAGAGGGGGACGATCTTGGTGATGTGGTTGTGGATTTCTTGGCCCCTAGTGTTTTTGACGGGGCTTCCCAAGATTGCGAGGAGTTTTATCATTGGTGGTATTCATCGGTGAACTTTATCGACATTGGCATTCCTTTTGTCACCCTTTTGTCACCCCAGGATGTGTTTCTTCTTTGGCCTTTTGCCACATCCAAGATTTGAGAGGGGATGTTAGTAGTCATGATTGTCATGCTTTGTCATCTCCTGCCTATGAGCCTTAGTTTGAGTCAGACAAGGACTTGAGGAGATTTGACATGTTTGTCATGTGTTTTGATGGAGAAGGCAAATCCATTTGAGCATGCCTTTTTGTGCATTTCCTTTAGTTGTTGGCTTTTTGTGTGCATTTTTAGGTCAGTCTCTCCTTTTTCCAATTTGCTTCCACTTGCTAGACATCGTCCATATTTGTTAGGATTGTTCAGTGCCCATTTGGCATTTTTCCCTGCATTTATTGTAGTGGGACCAACATTAAATTATGGTCTGCCACACTTTTGGGCCCGAGAGTGTAGTGGGCCAGTTTTCATGATTTGTGCTTGTATATATGGCATTTCTCCCACTTGGTGGACACATTCTTTTGTCTTCCACTTGGCAGGTGCTGTGAGAGTGCGCAGCGAAAGAAGAACACGAACACAGAGGAGAGGAGAGAGGAAATAAGAGCAGGCTAACAGGTGCACACTCCAACTTTGGTTTTCTCTTTTGTCTCTAGTGCTGCCGTCATCATCAGCTTGATCTAGTGCCCTCATTGATATTGTGGGCTGTGTTCAGGGATTGATCAGTCCTCTTCTTGTATTCCTTGTTTAGTGTAGATGTCTTTTCTTCTTTTCTTGCAGAGTTGCTTTCTCTCTCTCTCTCTCTCTCCTCAGTTGCTCACTCTCACAAGACTAGGGTTTCCAATGAAAATATGAGTGTACGAACAAAACTAATAAATAGACAAAACTCAAATGAAGAAGAAGATGATGAATGAAGAATGAATAAGGAAGAGATACAACAAATCACCAATGTTAATGCTGAAACCTGATGTAGACCACTCTTACCTCTAGCGAGCAGCATGGGCAAAGAGGACTGTCCATGCAGCACGTCTAGAGAGGACAGATTATGATATGATCGCTGAAGGCAGCAAGGCAGTGGGCACGAGTGATGAACACAGCATTGTAGATGTTTGGAAAGTCAAAACACTAGTGTTTACAGCTTGGTAATGGTCTCAAGTGATGAAGGATGGTGTGCCTGCTGATGTGGCACTTCAGGGTGCAGGAAATGTGGACAGCAGTTCTAACGAAGGCAGATAAGCTGGTGATGCGACAGAGATGTTGGGCGACAATGCTATCCTACCAGTGATGATGCAGAAAGCTGTAAATGCAAGGAGGGGCAGAAAGATTGAAAATGCAGGTATGAGTGCAAATGTAGATTGGGTGGCAGCAATGTAGGAAAAAAAGAGTGGTCATGCTGCTGGCATGATGGTGCTGTTGTTCAGGATGCTGGTGCTGATGTTGGAGATGAGGAAATGCAGGGCAGCATGCTAGAAAGGTAGTAGCAAGGTATAGTGATGAGGATGATGGAGGAGAGCTAGGTTTGAATGGGGAGAGTGAGGGATGAAGGGATGAAAATGCCAGTGCATGATGCCCCAACCACTCCAGGCCAAACAGCAGACAAAAGATTCCAAATTTTTCTCATCATTGGACAAAAAAGAAAGAGATGACAAGAGATTTCTGTGGTTGTCATACAAAGGAGCAAAAACCATTTGAAATATGACATTTTGAGAGTGCTGAGGCAAGGGGAAGATCTCCAACCAGAATTCTCTAGGTAGGCATTTTGTATTTAGAAGGAGTTTTATTGAGCCAGTCTATCATCACGATAGATTTTCACCAAGCCTTACCGTTATGGAGATCCAAGCATGATTGCCCTTTAGAGTCAGCCAATCCTTGTCTTCTATAAGCAAGTGATATATTTGATTCATTGACAAACTGTCCAAGTGTAATTGACCTTTGGGCATCCAATCTTTCCAAGGGGTATCTGGATTCAAGGGTGGAAAAGGCCGCAAGACGTGTAGAGAAGTTGAAATGGTTTCCCACAAGTGACGATCGCCTTGGGAACACAAAAGATTCTTCAAATTGACTTGAAAGACATGACAATGGGTCATGTGGGAAGAAGGGTATCTGTGACCCTAATCAGCCCTAGCCATGCCATTCTATTCAACATGGACCTGTCTTGTTGTTTGCCCTCCCATGAGACAAGCCTCGAATTGGCTAACAATTCAGCTTGCAAAGAATTAGCTTGTTCGTGATCTACAGGGGATGCCAATAAGACTTCACAAGTACCATTCTCCTAGAATGGACCAAATGAGTCAAGAGTACACAAGATTTGAGATGAACAAGCTGTTCAACATTGAAAGTAAGCTTCTATCTTCTACTTCTCCCTACTTCATTGCTTGTGTGAGAGGTTGAGAGCTTGTGTAAGAGAGAGTGATAAAGTTTTAGTGGAAGCAAGTCATCTCTAGATTTGATTGCCCCATTGAGATAATGAGTGACCAAGGGATACACTTCATTAATGAAGTTATCAAACAACTTCTTTCTACATTCATGGTCGTATATAGAAAGTCATGTTCCTACTACTACAAGGCGAATTACCAAGCAAAAGACCAAACAAAGTTCTTTCAAATGTCTTCACCAAAACAATTTCAATATCTAGAAGTGATTGGGCTAGCATGCTCATGAGAGCCTTGTTAGTCTATCATGCAAGCTACGAGATAGTAACATGTGAAACTCCATTTAGATTGACTTGTGGCATTGATGCTACACTCCTGTTGAGTTTTGATACCTAGTTTACGAGTAATAGTGTAGGGGGTAAAAAGCCTAGTTCAATTAATATGTAAAACAAGGGGACTTCAACATTGGCAAACTTGTATTGCTTTATTCAATTAGAGGATATAAACAAAAATGAAGTTTAGAGGTATTGAATCATTCTATGTTTGCTCCATTAGTAGATTCGAGCATTGTCCAACTAGAGACATTGGAAGGAGAGGAATTAGGCATCATCGGGAATATTGACATTGTTGTCAGAATTGTAATAATCATTGCAGAGAATGGATTCGGATGAATAATTGACTATATCTCACATGACAAAGTAAAAAGAGATCTCCATTGATGCTCTCATAGATGAAGGCTGTGAACTTGTATCAACAAATGCTAGGTGCCCCATATGGGGAAAGAGCTCACACCTTGCTAGGAAAATACAAAATAATATTAATTGTGGGAATGTTGTTTTATGTCTTACCTTACCATAACCTGGACATTGGAAAATAAACTTTGCTTGGTAGGACCTTTAAGTACCAGATGAATTGCAACATTATTTACATTGAAAAGAGGAACCATTTGGACTTGCCCTATGGGAAGATGATCTTAGCTTTCAGCTAGGGGAATCTCTTGAAGGCAAAAGGGCAAGAGAAGATATCACCTTGACCCTTTCAACCTATGACTTCAACTAGCACGGGGAGTAGTGATGTGGTTGACGACCTGCTCAAGGAAGCTCAAACTAGTTAGTGTAACCGGCCTGTTCACTGGAAAGGGCGGTAGTGTACAACCAAAATATATAAATGCTTTCACCCAATTTACAGTCGTCCACTTTACCTGAACTTAAAGACACAGAATCAAGAAGAAATACAGGAAGCTATAATGCTCCTGTTGCAACACAGACACCCTGTTGGCCCCTAAGTTAGGCGCCCCTTGCGGTATTTCTTTATTTTTAAGAAGAGAGAAAGTACAATGGGCTGTCTTTCACCAGTTCTGGGTGAAATTTGGCAGCATAACAATACAATTACTGACCCAAAACAAGTTGACCAGGAGGGGAAACTCTGCCCAAGTCTGAAACTTCTGGTTGCAGTGCAGAATTAACCATTTCAGCCTGCTGTAATTACTGGTTCAGACCTGTTTTGACACCTGTTTTCAGCTCATATTGTTCCCTGCACTGTCCCGCATCTTCTGTGCCAAGTGCCCCTTGATTCTGAGATCAATTGGGCTCTGAAATAACCTCTGAACAGTCCAGAATCAGTACTGATTTAGTGCTGTTTCAGACACTTGCTTGGTGAGGTTACCACCCTCACCTGTTCCTGCTGGTAGGCAGCAAACAACTGCTCCTGTTCCTGGAAAAGGAGGCTCTTGCCTCATGCAAAAACAGCATATTCCCACACAACTGTACATGAATCAGCAGAAAAGCCCTCAACTGAGGCATATCCATAACTGTCAGGGAGAGAAAGAGAGAGAGTAGGGAGCAAGCTCAACCCTTTGTGCACCATAGACAAGGTAGGCAAGCTCTCCATAGCTCTCCATCTGCAGCTATTCATCTTCTCCTTCACAAATGAGCCCTTTCAGTCCAAAAACTGCACACCAGCCCCTCTTTAAAGAGGAAAGTGCACAAATTTATGCCAAATGGCAGCACTGGAAGGTATTTTCCGTTCTAGCCTTCCGGTCTAAAATTCTCCATCCTTTGTTCAAAATTTGACCTTGGCACAGACCAGAGGATTAATCCTCGTGCAAAAACGAATATAATGACGCGAACAAATTCTGGGGTCCAAAAATAGTAACTCCCTAAATTTTAGGAGTTGCTTCCATTGCATCCCCACTAGTCTTCTAACCATCTTTGCAGATTATGGCTACATCCAAATTTGCAATGTAGCTCAAGTGAAAGTGAATTTCCACTAATGACCCCACATGGACTAATCTCTTGAAGATTTGTCCATCTTCACTTTGAACTAGTCTCTTCCAGGCTAGTTCTTCAAGACACTTGTCCATATACACTTTCACAAGTCTCTTCCAAGCTTGTCAATCTACAGTGCCATCAGTCTCTTCCAGACTTGTATTGGACCTTAACTGTCCAGTCTTGACTCACTAGACATTCCTGTCCATTTCACATACTGGCCATGCAACTCAGGCGTTTAGATTTCAAGAGGGATCCTTCCAAAAAGAAAAACCAAATAAAGTAGTAATAAAGAAATCAACAAAAGGATAATAGTTGTCACAGTCTTGTGACATACCTCCCTCTCGAAATCGCAAACGTCCTCGTTTGCATGTATGTCATACATGCTTCCATCTAACCCAGTGAACTTACACTTGGCAGCACATGTACAACACATACATGCTATCGGTCAACATTGTGTATTGAATACTCTATTAACACATGTATGTTCTAACTGTGAAACATGGTAGACTATCATCATGTGACTCCACATCACTGTTTCCAGATATAGTGGCAGGTACACCACAATGATATCCCCATAGTGGCAGATTCGCATTTGATGGCTCCACATCACTCTAACTAGAGATCTAGTGGCCGGTACATCAAAATGATATCCCCACTGAGTCAATTCACAAAATACATGCCTGATCGAATAACCATTGTTACAACATGTATTCAATTCAATAGAAGTAAAAACTGTATTCTTGCAAGCAATACTTACTTCTTTAGCACCGAGAAAACCATATGGACACAATAAGTGTTAACGTGTACAAAATCTGTTTCTGTACATAATTTGTTTCTTGAGCAGTTGTCACTTTGACAATCTATTTCAGCTTAGAGATACAAGGGGTCAAGGTAGGTTGCAAGCGAAATGCTTCAAGATAAAGTTCCAACACATTAGGTGACTCTTCAAGTTCACCTTCGTCCATTCACTTAGCATCTATAGCTAGATAGTTCTTGAACTTAACCTAATACCTTCTAGCAACCTTGCCTTTCACTTTCCTTTCCTTGTGTGCCAATACCTGTTCTGGAACAAGAATTTCATTAAGTTCCTCAACTTCGGGCTGTTCCTCAGCTGGCATATCTTCTGGCACATCACCCACATAGGGTCTAAGAAGACTTACATGGAAAGCATTATGAATCTTCCAATTGTCAGGCAATTTCAGCCTATAGCTGACATCACTAATCTTCTCTGTTACTTGAAAAGGCCCATAGTATCGCAAACTAAGCTTAGTGAAAAGACTTTCCTTGCCTTTCCGCTTCTTTAAGCGTGCCTTTTCAAACCGCAACAATACCCAATGACCAAGTGAAAATATCAATTCACGATGGTGATGATCAACAGCTTTCTTTTGCTTTGCATGAGTCCTTTCAAGGGCATGCTTAACTTTCTGATACATTTCATCCATACTCTGCACATACTGATCTGCTTGAAAGATCTTATCCTTTGTATGCAAAATGGGAGGAACCTTTTTACCACCTTCAACAATTTCAAAAGGGGCTTTGCTTGTTGACAAATGCACAGTATTATTGTATGCATACTCGACCAAAGGCAAATACTGCTCCCACTTTGACTTGTGCTCTGACACATAGCACTTAAGCAAATCCAAGATAGTAGAATTTGCCTCTTTTGACTGTCCATCAGTCTGTGGATGAAATGACGATGAGAACTTAAGCGTTCTGCCCATGTTCTCAAATATACCTCTCCAGAATAGGCTTGTCATCCGTGGATCACGGTCACTGACAATAGACTGTGGCATACCATGGTACTTGAAGACATTGCACATAAACAAACGTGCCATCTGATCTGGTTTTATCTTCTTCTTGACAGGAATAAAATGAGCGTGTTTGCTAAACCTGCAAATAATAGTCCATATCCCATCATTTCCTGTTTGTGTCCTTGGAAGATCAAAGATAAAATCCATAGCTATGCTTTCCCATGGTTTATCTGGAATAGGCAATGGCTGTAAAAGCCTTGGTGCTTTTTGCCTATCAAACTTGACCTTATGGCAAATCAAGCACTGCCGCACAAAAGCATCCACGTCTCTTCTCAAAGTAGGCCAATAAAAGAATGTCTCTACTGCTTTGACTATTGCATCAATACCACGATGCCCTGCATACGGTGGAGAATGACTCTCTGTCATAACTTTTCATCTCAATGGCATAGTCACACATAGTCTACCATGCATCAACATGAAACCATCCTTGAGAAGATAATGCTCATGATGTTGTCCATTGACAAGCTGATCAAAGATCCTTGCAAAATCTTCATCATCAGCATACTGTTCCTTCATATCATCAAGCTCATGATGATAAGGAATTGACACAGCTGAAATTTGTGGCTTCCTTGACAAAGCATCAGCCACAACATTCTTTTTGCCTTCCACATGCACAATTTGAAAATGGAACATTGACAAAAAGTTTGCCCAACGCATATGCTTTTCTGACAGCTTAGTCTGAGTTAAGAAATAATGCAATGCCTGATGATCTGTCTGGACAACAAAATCTGCCCCAAGTAGGTAGTGTTTCCAACAAGAAAGCGCATGAATCACAGCGAGCAATTCTTTCTCATAGACTTGCATAGTCTTTTTTGGCCCTCGCAAGATTTTGCTTTCATAAGCCACTACCCGGCCAACTTGCATTAACACTGCACCAATGCTATTGCCACAGGCATCACACAGGACAACAAATGACTTCCTAAGATCTGGCAGAACGATCACTGGACTAGAAGTCATCTTTTCTTTAAGAAGATTAAAAGCTGAAATCTCTTTCTGTGTCCACTGGAAAGAGACTCCTTTCTTCTGTAAAGCATGTAAAGGTGAAGCAATCTCTGCAAAATTGCGAATGAACCTCCTGTAGTAAGAACACAAACCCAAGAAGCTTCTAACATCATGGACAGTCTTCAAATCTGGCCATATTCTAATTGCTTCAACCTTAGTAGGATCCATTCGGACACCATCCTTTGACACTATGTGCCCCAGGAATTGGCTTTCTTCCTGGAAGACCTCACTCTTCTTGCCATTGATAAGCAACCTATTACTACGAAGCTCATCAAAGACTGCTCTCAAGTGTTCTCTATGCTCCTATTTATTCTTTGAAAAGACAATCATATCATCAAAGAATGTACCAACAAACTGCCTGTATGGACGAAAAATCCTGTCCATCATTCGATTAAATGTAGCAGGAGCATTAGTAAGTCCAAATGGCATTACCAAGAACTCATAGAGACCAAACGTGGTCCTAAATGCAGTCTTATGCACATCCTCTTGCTTAATCCTGATCTGATGGTATCCACTCTTCAAATCTATCTTGCTGAAAATTGACGCTCCTTCCAAACGGTCAAGGATGTCGTCAATCCTTGGAATGGGGAACCTGTTCTTGATGGTACTCTTGTTCAACGCTCGATAATCTATGCATATGCGTCAAGAGCCATCCTTCTTTTGCACTAAAAGCACTGGTGAGCAAAAGGGAGATGAACTTGGCTGAATCAGCCCTTTTTCTGACAGCTCATTCACTTGGCTCAATATCTCTTTCTGTTGGGCTGCACTAACCCTATACGGAGGTCTATTTGGTGGGCTACTGCCTGGCACCAAATCTATCGCATGATCCTCAGACCTCTCCGGTGGCAACTGTGATGGTAATGAGTTAGAAAAACAATCACTGAACTGAGACAAGAAAGCATACCTGTCTCTATCTAACATAGAAAAATTTGACTCATCATTATCCTTGACATCACGTGCAAAAATCAAGTACACAGAAAGATGATTCTTTATTACATATGTAATGGCAGAAGCCGATACAACAGGTACAGACTCTCCTTTAAGCTTCACATCAAGCACATGAGTCTTTCCCCTATGTTCCAAAGTCAGTGTCTTGTTAAATGCATCCATCACACCATGCTTTCTGAACATCCGTGGCATTCCCAACAAGACATCACAGCCTTCAAGTGGCATGATATAAAATTCTTCTGCATCAACATAAGACTGTATATGAAGACACAGCTTTCCAAGAATGGGTGTCACAGACTCTGAGTGGCCAAGACATGCCAACCCTGCCTCTGCTGTGTAGCCCATCTCATTTGCTCTGATGCCCAAAGTAGAAGCCAACTCTGGTGAGATAAAGTTTGCCTTAGCTCCAGGATCAAAGAAAATGAGTACATGTTGATCCCTAACTTTACCCCAAGCTTTGCAAAGCTCATTAGCATCCGAATGTGGCTTGTCTCCCAGCATATCTGGCACTAAACCTGCTGAAGGTTTGGGCTTCTTTCCTTTCCTATCCTCTTTATCATCATCAGCTGGTCTCTTTTTCTTGTCCGGACAGTTAGACGCAATATGACCAGTCTGCTCACAGATAAAGCACTTCCTCTCAGCCATTAAAGCCTTTCTCTCTTCTAGAGACTTGCGCACAAAAGGTTTCTTCTGGTCCTTTGACTGCTGTCCAAAGAACTTGGCTGGCTTCTTCTTGAACTGCCAAGGTTTACCAGTGCTTTGAGAAATCTGATAAACCTGTTTACCAAAGGGCTTCTTTGCTGAAAATTTCTCAGATTTGTCCTGTTTAATGCTGCCCCCAAAACCACTTGACTGTCCCAACAATAATGCATTTCCTGTGCTGGCATTCTCAATTAACTGAGTCAAAATGGTGACCTTTGTCTTTGTACAATAATTCCAGAGTTCCTTGGGCAGCCCACATCAATATTTCTCTATCTGCTCAGTCAATGGCACAACCTTGTAAGAAGTGACTGGAAGTAAAGCCTTCCAAAACTTCTTGTTATAGTCTTCCAAATCCTTGCATTTAGTTGCATCCAAATTGTGCCAAGCTGACATAACATCGATCTCAAATTCATTGGTCAACCAAGCAGAAGCAAATACTTGCTTAAAGTAAGTCAAAGTGGCAGGAGCCTGTCCTTGCATCAACAATGTACTCCACCATTGACTAGCATTGTCCTTAAGAAAAGTGGCAGCTTTTCGGACCTTGGAAGGCTCTGTAAAGTTCCCTCCTGCAAATGCGGCATCAAACTACTGTAAGAAAGAGAGAGCCTTAGTCCTATCTTCAAATCCTCGAAAGATGTCAAACTGTACGGCTGCACCACCTTCCTTGTATGGCTTTGGCTTCTCATGAGCCATCAAAGGGTTCGTAGGATATGCCTGTAACATAGGAACACTAACAGGTGGCATGGAAGTTGCCGGACCACTGACTACAGGGCTTGTAGACAGAATACTTGCTTGCTGATTTTGATAACCAGCCATACCAAAAGTGCCTTGTGGCATGCCAAAACTGCCCTGAACTCCCTGAAATCCAGCCTGCATGCCTATATTGCCATACATGGGGTTTGGCATAAAACCCTGTGTACTCCCAAACACTGTTCCTGGTACATAAATCTGGTTTCCAAGCGCATAACCAGCCATACTCTGAAATATAGATCCACCTCCAAAGTACCCAGGATGTACAGAGGTTGGTGGGAAAACCTGTGGTAAAGCTTGAAAACTGTTTCCTTGTCCATTTAAGCCAACATTTGGCTGCTGTAAAGTGGCGAGCTGAACTGGCAATGCCTGTGTAACTAGCGTTTCCCCCACCTGTTCTTGGACAGTCGGAACCAATCTTGGAGTCTCCATTGACTCCGCAAGGTGCCTTGGTGTTTCCACTGAATCTGCAGCATGCTTACTCTTATCCTGGACCTCTACTGGATCCGAAATCTTTGCACATTGCCCAACTTGTTGTAAAGGAAGGGAGGGTTGCAAAAATGCCAAAAACCTTGGATTCTGCATCACTTGAGTAAACATACTCACAGCAGCAACTAACTGAGTCTTGAAAATGTCTTCATCCATAGAAGAAGCCGTAAGAACTTGTGGCTCAACCATAACAGGAGGAGTAACAAACTGTGGAGGTCTAGAAGACTCTCCCACCTCATGAACAACAGGGATCTCCTGTGATGAAGACGCTTCCTCTCTAGTGTCTTCCTTTCTATCAGCCATAATGCACAATTCTGTGTCTTACACCCAAACAAACTCTGGCTCACTCTTTAGCGAAAAAGTGATTTGGTCTCGGCAACGGAACCATGTAATCGGCCTGTTCACTAGAAAGGGCGGTAGTGTACAACCAAAATATATAAATGCTTTCACCCAATTTACAGTCGTCCACTTTACCTGAACTTAAAGACACAGAATCAAGAAGAAATACAGGAAGCTATAATGCTCCTGTTGCAACACAGACACCCTGTTGGCCCCTAAGTTAGGCGCCCCTTGCGGTATTTCTTTATTTTTAAGAAGAGAGAAAGTACAATGGGCTGTCTTTCACCAGTTCTGGGTGAAATTTGGCAGCATAACAATACAATTATTGACCCAAAACAAGTTGACCAGGAGGGGAAACTCTGCCCAAGTCTGAAACTTCTGGTTGCAGTGCAGAATTAACCATTTCAGCCTGCTGTAATTACTGGTTCAGACCTGTTTTGACACCTGTTTTCAGCTCATATTGTTCCCTGCACTGTCCCGCATCTTCTGTGCCAAGTGCCCCTTGATTCTGAGATCAATTGGGCTCTGAAATAACCTCTGAACAGTCCAGAATCAGTACTGATTTAGTGCTGTTTCAGACACTTGCTTGGTGAGGTTACCACCCTCACCTGTTCCTGCTGGTAGGCAGCAAACAACTGCTCCTGTTCCTGGAGAAAGAAGGCTCTTGCCTCATGCAAAAACAGCATATTCCCACACAACTGTACATGAATCAGCAGAAAAGCCCTCAACTGAGGCATATCCATAACTGTCAGGGAGAGAAAGAGAGAGAGTAGGGAGCAAGCTCAACCCTCTGTGCACAATAGACAAGGTAGGCAAGCTCTCCATAGCTCTCCATCTGCAGCTATTCATCTTCTCCTTCACAAATGAGCCCCTTCAGCCCAAAAACTGCACGCCAGCCCCTCTTTAAAGAGGAAAGTGCACAAATTTGTGCCAAATGGCAGCACTGGAAGGTATTTCCCGTTCTAGCCTTCCGGTCTAAAATTCTCCATCCTTTGTTCAAAATTTGACCTTGGCACAGACGAGAGGATTAATCCTCGTGCAAAACGAAGATAATGATGCAAACAGATTCTGCGGTCCAAAAATAGTAACTCCCTAAATTTTAGGAGTTGCTTCCATTGCATCCCCACTAGTCTTCTAACCATCTTTGCAACCTATGGCCACATCCAAATTTGCAATGTAGCTCAACTGAAAGTGAATTTCCACTGATGACCCCACATGGACTAATCTCTTGAAGATTTGTCCATCTTCACTTTGAACTAGTCTCTTCCAGGCTAGTTCTTCAAGACACTTGTCCATATACACTTTCACAAGTCTCTTCCAAGCTTGTCAATCTACAGTGCCATCAGTCTCTTCCAGACTTGTATTGGACCTTAACTGTCTAGTCTTGACTCACTAGACATTCCTGTCCGTTTCACATACTGGCCATGCAACTCAGGCGTTTAGATTTCAAAGGGATCCTTCCAAAAAGAAAAACCAAATAAAGTAGTAATAAAGAAATCAACAAAAAGATAATAGTTGTCACAGTCTTGTGACAGTTAGCCATGTCAAACTGCTACCAAACCAGAAATCAAAAAATGGGTCTTGAAGAAGGTTGCAACCAAAGCAACCTCAACAATGAAGATACACCCCCCCAAGGTGGGTGCCCAAAAAGAAAATCCGTCAAAAGAAAAAGAATCCACAAGAGGTGATGTACCGCATTGAGGTGGGTACCCAATGTCCTATTGCATGTGCAAAGGTACTAGTGAGGGAATCATATGCCCCAGCTACCTAAGCCAGTGTGAAAGCAGCCTCTTTTGACCCCCCCAACAACGATCCCAAATGATACAAAGACCAAATTCAAACCTGAACAACGATGACAACCATACTTGGAAAGCAGACCATGCAACTGAAGCAAAAGGACATCACCCCAACAAAACTAGTGATTGTGTACAAGTAGAAATCATTGCCGATTGAGGAGCCATGACAATAGCAGCCGCTGATTGTTGCTAGTGCTGCCCCTAAAAAGAAGAAAAATATGCCAATCTGGAAGGTGGATCCAGAACAACTACCTTTGAGGTGAAGAAGCCAATGAAAAAGTGAAAGAGGGCAAATCAAAACCATCAACTTGTGAGCGTATAAAGGTGAATGATAAACAAATAAACCAAGTAAGCTTCATTAGTGGGTTAGGGCTAGAGTGTGTGGATCAAGGCAGTAGGCAGTGCTAACTGGAGGACCCTTAGGTGCAGCAAAGGTACATACTTCTAATTATATGGACCTTTTGCTCTCTTTTTAAAAAATCCTTTTGGATGTTGTTTTTGCATGGCAAAGAGAGTGGGGCAAGCCTCGTTCATAAGATGTTCCTTAACTGATAGCCTCCTTGCCAAAGGAGTTTGGGGGATAAATTTTGCACGGTAGGAGTGGACAAAGTGACTGAGAGAGGCAAGCCTCGTTCATAAGATATTCCTTGACTGATAGCCTCATTGCCAATGGAGTTGTGGAAGAAAAGGGGGAGAGTATAGTGTGAAGCAGTGTTTGCCTGGATCATACAAGGATGAATCTGTGGTAAGGAACAAGTTAGGAAAGTGATGAGACTGCACTAGTGCAAGAAACTCCGAATCCTAGGTTTGTTCCACTAGTACCAGTGTTGGTTCTAAGTCAAAGGGTTAGATGGTCTCCTCATACCACAGATCAAGAGTGTGATCAAGTGCATCTGTTTCTAGAGTTGGAGGCTATGTAGGAATTGGTTCATGGTCTCAAGGTTGTTTCCCAGTTTCATTCTGAGAAAGTTCTTGAGGACAAAGATAATCCAGGAGGGAATTTATATCTCCATACTTTAGGGTTAGGTTTGCCTACCAGGGTCAGGCAACAGGTTGAAGTTAGCAGTGTAGGGGCCACAAGGAGGTTAAGGAAGCCTATTCAAAGGATCCTCTGGATCATTCAATGGTGAGAATCCTTACTCCTGGACTCTAGGGTCTGGAATTGGCTCAGCATGCCACAGAGCAGTGGGGTGCAGGTTGGTGATAATGGAACACTGACTTTTGAGGCTTGGAAGCTAAGGTCTGGTCTTTCTACTAGCAACCTGCTCAGAGATGTGCTGGTATGGCTTTGTGGTTGGGAGGTCAGTGAGATGCCAATCCTTCTATGTTCAGTGCCTTGTGCAGCCTGCTGTCATGCTAGTGTTTTACTGGTTGATGTTGTCATGGGAATACTTACCAGTACTGTTACATGGCAGATATGGTGCACAACATGCAAGAGGTTCCTGGAAGGGGTGCATCCTTCTCCTTGTGACATGGATTTCTCAAATCATTCATACTTTTTGAGGTGAATGGAGGTGTGGAGCTTGCCTTATAATCCCAGCACAAAAGACACTAACAGATGCTTATTCTGGCAAGGTTGCCAGCAATTTTCTTCCAGCTTAGGGAGGAAGCTCTAAGTGGCATTTTGTCCTGCCCCACTTGTGGCTGATTTTGCCTATTTTTTTGAGAGTCTTTTTGAAGAGAAAGAAGTGCACTTTGCAATCAGTTTTTGTTTGTAACCATTCCATTGTCTCTTGCAATGTCCTGGACGCTGGAATTAATAACTGGAGTTAAGAGTGCCCGTGCCCTTTGTGGCTTAGTTCACAGTTTTCTGTTTTCAGATTCCTTTTGATGGCTTCAATGTGTTTGGATCTAAAGTGTTGTCATGGGCTGCACGAGACAGCAGCAAACCAGGCAGAACCAGGCTGTCTGCAGACGGGTAGGCTTTCAAACGATTTCCCATGTTTGAATACTTCTATTGACTTCAATGTATGGAAAAGTACCATGTTTGTAAGTGGTTAACCTTTGGAGCTTATTTTGTCTTTTAGGGAGTGTTGGGTGCTTCATTCAACACCTGAATATGCTCAAGCAATTATTGATGAGGCTGGCCTGGCAAAACCATCTGAAGAGCTTCTTTCAACTGTCACAGAAGCCCTAGTGAACGACTTCAGAAGCATCGGAGATATTCCTGCTCCTATCTTTTCCAAAGCTCACAGATGGTATCTGCATGTGTTACCTATGTTCAGTCATTCATATTGCTTGAGCACAAGCTGATATGGGATCATTTCAAGGTATTCAAGCTATTTTAGCTGAATTGTTTGGTTCTGTTTGGTGCAGGGGAAGTGCTTTTCCAAAAAGCAGCATTGCAACAGAAGATAGATGCCTCTTCGATGAGCATAAACGGATAGCAATTTGTGGAGATTTTTGTTTAGGGCCAAGGGTTGAAAGTGCTATTCTCAGTGGTCTGGCTGCTGCAGAGAAGATTCAAGGACTAACAAAATCAGATGCCAAACTGTAAATGTACAACACTTCATCAATTGATCCTTTAATGCTTTACAGATTGCATTACAGAAACATATTTATTTAGACCTGTTCCTTGTTGGAGAGTTAGTGACTAGAGAAAACTTATTACCTAGCAGATAGTGTCTCCACAGCTTGAAGCATGAAGTACAGCTAATAGCTCGAGATCATGAGTAGCATAGTTTTTCTCATGAGTCTTTCACTTGAAGAATAAGCTACATGATGACCTTCTTGTATAAGCATGCAACCCAGTGCAAGGGAACTCGCATGTATTACAACCTCATATTCTTTACATAGGTCGGGTAGCTTTAGAATAGGTGATGTTACTAGGCTTTGTTTGAGCTTCTCAAAGTTGGCTTGCTCTATGGAAGTCTAGACATAACAATCTACTTCTTGAGCAAATTAGTGAGGGGAGTGGTAATCAAGGCATACTTGATAAAAATCTTATACCATTCAATTAGCTCTAAAAAAATTCACCCCTCTTTAATTGATGTTGGAGGTGGTCATTTTTGCATATCCTTGACTTTGATCGGATCCATTGAGATTTTCTCTGCGGATACTATGAATTCAATATACTCAATTTGTGTCTTGAAGAAGGCACATTTTTTCTTTGCAATTTGCGTCTTGAAGAATACATATTTTTTCTTTGCATAGAGCTTATGTATCCTCATGGTTTTAAGGACAATGCGAAGTTGTGGCTCAGGGTTCTCATCATTCTTGGAGTATGCTAGAATGTCATAAAAGAAGACAAGGATAAAATCATTAAGATAAGGTGAGAAAATATCTCACATTAACCTATTAATTGTGGCAGCAGCATTGATCAATCCAAAGGACATCACAATCAACTAAAAATGGCCATATCTTATGTTGAAAGCAGTCTTTATCCTCCTTGATCCTTATTTGGTAGTAATATGATTTGAGATTGATTTTGGAAAAAATCCTTGTTCCTTGAAGCGTGTTTAGTAGTTCATCTATCCTTGGAATTGGATACTTATCCTTGATTGTCACTTAGTTTAGCTTGCGATAATCAATGCAAAGACCGAGAGTTCAGTCTTTTTCTTTTGAAATAGCGTTGGGGCTTTCCATGGTAAATTACTTGGCCAAATGAACTTTGATCCAATAACTATTTGAGTTTTTCCTTCATCTCAATAGCTTTTGGGATAGACATTTAGTAGGGGCTCTTAGCAATTGGAGTGGATCTTGGTACAATCTTTATTTCATGATCAACTTCTTTCTCGGGTGGAAGTTCAATTAGCTTTTCTAGGAATACGTCTATATATTTCTTGAGCTAGGATGGTTCTTTCTTAATTTTACTACCTTGTTCGTCTTTATCAAGTTTGATTAAATAGATAAGTAGTTCTTTTTTGTATCCTTTCACTCTGTGAGAAGCTTTTGCCAATTTAACTTTTGGCTTCCCAGTTCTCCCTTGAGGAGTTATGTGGTCACCTTTTTTATCTTGGAATGTGATTTGGCCCTTCCCACAATGGATATGAGCATCATTGGGGATCAACTAGTCCATTCCTAGCAAGCACTCATAGGCTCATAAGTTCATTACTTTGAATCCCATATTGGAAATATTATCTCCTAGGTTAAATTTCACTTTGCTAGTTTGTTGAATAGAAAGAATTTCTTTTCTGCTTGTTGATTTCACAAGCACTTTAATGCATGTAATGAATCAAAATCTGAAAGGGTCTACCTTGATAGGTTGGTGACGTTTGAATTATCAAAAATTGGTGATTCGGCTCTTTCTTATGGAGTATGATATGTATTGTTGCTCCCTCTATATCTGCCTCCATGGTTCAGTCTTCACCATGATTCACTTTTTAAGGGTCACACTAGTAACTCTCCCCTTGGCCAAGTTGTTTGATTATGGCCATGATATTGTGCTTGGCAAAAGTTTTGTCCAAGCTTCAAATAGTGTCTCTTGAAGTGGCTAGGTTCGTTGCAATGAAAATACGTAGAAGCTTCCTTGTTGCCCCTAATAGATATGAAGTTTTTGATTGCATTAGTTTTGGCATTCTTTCTCTGGCTAGTTTGGTGTTGACCTTGAGCTCTTTTGGCATAGCTTCAAAGTCTACTTTTATTTTGGTAATTTTGGCCCTAGAACTTGCCACTCTTTGGCTTTGACTACAATTGTTGGGTAATGGGTCTTGCTCAAATCCGGGCATCTTGGAGATAAGACGAATGTATCAACTTAAGGTCTGTATCCAAATGAGTGTTCAAACCATAGTAAAATTTAGATACTTGTTAATATGAAATATCCATGGGAGGGGCATGTTTTAGAGGCAATACAAATTTCAAACAGTATGCTTTCAAGCTCATCTCTACTTCTTTAAGGTGAAAAATTTGTTCATTTTAGGGTGGTACGCCATTGTGAGGTATCTTCCTTGCACAACTTTCTTTATCTTTTCCCAAGTGATTATTGTTTCTGAGACACCTTGGTCTTTACATCATTGCTTCCACCACAAATGGACTCCCATTAGTTTCAACTTGGTGATCATTGCTTGATTTGAGAAAGTAATTCCAGCAACAATGAAATAATCTTTCATGGACTCTCCATATCTTTGCCTTAGCCCCAATATCATTTGTTGTCAAACTCCAGTGGTTTAACTTGGTTAAGAAGGAATTTCTTCTCTTGAGCCTCGACAAGACTTGAGACCTCCTTGATGCCCCTACTACTCCTACCTAGTTGGTTCCCTACGGAGTGACTTCTCGCAATGAGGCTGGAGATTTGAGCTTCTCGAAGTGGTGAATTTTGATCCCCATGGAATAGGGTCCTTGCAACTAGCATCGGGGGAGGCCTAGTGCATCATTCCTTCAATTTAACTTGATTCCAATTAGATTCAGTTAGAATCCTACCTTACAATAACAAGCAACTAATTCTTGATGCATTGGCAGATCACTGGATATACAATTAAGAATCACATTTAGTTTCTATTCAAAAGTTGATTTATCTTAGAAGATAATCTTTGAGCAGATTTGGGTTTTTCTTTCCCCTTGGGTTAATCCCATGCTTCAACCTATGAACTAGGTCTAATATGTTTTACTACTTTGGGTGCAAGTTATCAATCCCCTTTAAGGTTATTATTGTGATTTGATCTTGAATTAAGATTGATCCTCTTAGGATAAATGACCCCTTCTAACATAGTTCCTTTAGTGATTTAGGTTCAATCTAAGTTCATTTCTCAGTGCGATACTTAATAAGTTTTTGACTTGTTCAATTAGACCATCTAAAACTTGAGAGTTCTCTTTGCGTATGGTAGCTTAGAGAGTATCAATGATTGGCATCTCCCTATTGTGAAGATGATTGTTTTATATTTCCAATGATACCATTCATTACGAGGAGGGGGTCATCAAACCCTTCCTTTAGTCCTAGTTATATGATCAACCATTGATTGGGTTATATCCAGCCCTAGGTAGTTCTGACCCATTTGTCTAATTGTAAGTGAGGATAATCTAATTTGTTTAAATTGGCTTGAGTTCAAGATATTAACCGAATCAAAGGAAATAATTCTTTTAGCCTACACCACGTGTTAAAAGATGCAATCTAAACCATCATACAATACTGGGCAAAACAAGAATTGGACTTTTTTACATTTTCCCTAGAATGACGTGATTTACTAGGTCTACTTTATCAAGAAATTTCCATTTATCTTTGATCAATTTTCCTAAGTTTACTAACCAACCTAAAATTAAGTTGGTCCTTGAGCTTTCCAAAATAGAAATCCTATGCAAGTCCTTTATTTACCATGAATTGCAAGATAGCTAGAATGGATCTTTTCTCTATTTAATTTGTTTGCTAAATTGCATGTAACCTAAATGTATTTCTTGAATTAACTTAGTTTCTATGATTAATTCTTAGTTACAAATCTTTTATGCAACCTTCTTTATGACCCTTTCATATACTTTAGTATATAATTGACTAACAGAGATGGTGGAACTTAGGTTGGTACGATCAAGGATGGGGTGTTACTTATATTCTGCTCATAATTTCGAAAGTCCCCACAACTCGAGAAACTTATGTGGCTCTCATTATTGGGGGGTAACATGTTTAGCTACGATCTACTGGGGATCAATAAGTCAAGATGGGAAAGAAGTGACCAAAGTGACATCGAGAAACTCTTTGTATTATGTAAGAATTGTGTACAATGAGGAGAAAACAAGTACATGGGTAATTTGTTTTACAATGAGTTCTCTCTCTAGGCAAGAGGTAACTTTACCTTGGTAATCCTCACGTTCAATTAGGCTCTCTTTGAACTTGCTCTGAAGTATTTGGCCTAGGGTTTGGACTCATGGATCCAACCCATATTCATAGTTTCTTCTCATTAATGGATTGCTTTACCCTATTTCTCTTGATGTGAGAGCTTTACTATGAAAGTAGAAAGCATTATATTCATTGCTTTTCTTGTTCCATTGTATACTTTAGATGTAAATATTTAATTCAATTTATTCCACCCCTTCGAATCCTGCTAACTCTGTTGTAATTGCTTTGATAGCAGGCACGTGATGATCAAAAGCTTTAAGCTAATGAGCTTTTCGCTTACCAAAGAAGCTTAAAAAGTATATGTTTTTTAGTAGCATCATGCATCATTCAGTCAAGATTAGTCCTTCCATTGCGTTTGAGGCCACATTTTTTATTGAAGTTAGCTCATGAGCGCACAATAATCTCGCTATTGATGTCATCATTTTTTAGTAGCTCCAAAGCTTCATTTTAGAAGCTTCTAATTTCTTACATTCCCCTAATCATTGCTTAATGATAAGCTAAACCATTTTGTGCTTTCAAACTAGAACTTGATAAAGTGAAACTAGTTTACTTTTTAAGGTTTTTCCACTCTCTTTACACTTTGGTGGGTATGTACTCATTGGTTATGATGAAAAGTACAATTTGGATGGAACACAACTCAACCACATTGTGAGGGACAGAAAATTCATAAACCGTGGATTCATATGCAAATATACACGAAATAAAACACTTGAAAGATGCTGATAAACACACATTGGATTCTTGTTGTTTGGCATTCCTCTTGGGTACTTCGCAAGTGGACGCCCAACACCACAACCTTGGGACTCTCAAGCTTCTTCGTTTGGGAGCCATAGTGTGGATGCACGGCTTTGATGGCTTTGGTGGTCTTGATGAATTTTCACTTGGATGGTAGAAAAATTCTTCTTCTCTTTCTCTCTCTTCTCTCTCTATCTCCCTCTTTCTCTTATCTTGTCTTCCTTTCACTCTCTTTTCTTATCTTCTCTCTCTCTCTCTCTCTCTCTCTCTCTCTCTTATATTCTCTCTTATCTTATTTATCTCTTTCTTGGCCTATCTATCTTTTTCTTCACTTCTCTCTCTCTATTCTCCTATGGCTAGCATTAGGGTTAGGATCCTCCTTGAAATAGCGTATTAGTGCTATTATATTTGCCTTCCTTTGTCCAAAACATAGCCTTTTATAGGCTAAGGGGGAGGGGGTACCCCCTCTCTTTCTCTCTCCATGTCTACTCCTAAGTTGCTAGATGCTACATAGCAGTCTTCATGGTTGCCAAGTGCACCATAGAGGGAGCAAATGAAGCTTTGATAGGTCATCATTATCATGACGATGATGATGATGTGGCTAATGTGGAGGGAAGAGGGCTGGCGGCAACTCACTGCAAAAGGTAAGTTAATTAAAATGTTTTAAACATTTGAACTTTTCCTTTTTCTTTTTTTCCTCTAAACTTTAAACCTTTAAGCCTTGAAGCCTGTTATGGCAAAAATGGAATATTATCCATCTATTTGTGTGAAACCCTCAATCGAAAGATAGAGTGGCTTGGAAAGGCCGCATCCAATCTTCAATCATTGTTCACTTTACTCAAACATAAAATAGTTAAAAGTAAACGAAAACTTTTGTTCTTGTTGAAGGTCGATTTAGATTAGCAAAAAGATTGGTCTACGGATTTATGTCAACAAATAGGGAATAAAGCTAATTTACTGTAATCAAAAGAGCTGAGTGATGATTATTCACTATAAAAAGAAATTTCTCCAAATCTACAGAGGAGGATGGTTTGGTTAAGGAGCATATGCTAGCCACTGATGTCTTACCTAAAGGAGTTGTTGAGCTTGTTGAGGTAGAATTAAGAGAAGAACAGGAAGAGTGGAAAAAGGACCAAGAAGAGCAAGGGCAGACCACTTTGAATATGGATGATACTTTGATTGAGGTTGTCCATATGTAGGATGTAGAAGAGTTGGATGATACAAAGTTTATGAATGTAGATGCTACAAAGTTTGCAGATGTAGACAATATGCTAGTAGAGGGTTTACAAGATACTTACGCCTTATTTGATGCTTTACTAGTACAAGTAGAGATTATAGTGAACCATGATGAAAACGAAGAGGATGTAGATGATAGAGAAGAGTATAAAGAAGACATTGAGTAGACATCTCCACTAATGCTTATGCCAGAGACTTTTGAGGGTGTTTTCTCCGAATCACATACAAAGATATATGTTATGGATTTCAGTGCAAATTGTAAAGCTAAAGGGATTGATATTACTTTGCTTGTGTTACAGATTTGGATATTGGACCGAGGGAAAGCATGCTTTTATGTATGTGTTGAGGGATTATATGGGTTACAAGCATTTGAGCATATTGCCAAACTGATGCTTGAAACCTTGTAGTAATCCTATAAGACTTCTACTTGCCTACTATTGATAAATGATTTGGGCTATGAAAGGGATAGTGTGTGGTAATCCAAGAGTGTATTTGTAGTGTACAAAGTGATTTACCAAATAATTTATAGGTTTTTTTGGTACTCTTGATTCTATCTCTTGTCTTGTTTATTTCCTTGAACCTTATGGTTTGTGTCTCAACACATATCCTCCTTAACAAGAGATATCATCAGTCTATATCCTACATGAGACTAACCTTCCTTAACCTTGTTTATTCTTTATGTTTTTCATCTCATACTTATAACACACAAATAATAATCTTATATATAATTAGAACACATTAATCCTTTAACTTTTTTTTTTTTTGGTGCATCACCTCTACTTGGAATTGCTATATTTTCAGCTATCCAAGGTGACAAAGCTACCATAAATTTTTTTGGCTATTCATCATAGAGGATCTAAATATACATCATGGCATCTTGTAGTTTATCTAAAAAATAAACTAGATCACTTTAATACAAATTATAGAACATGGATCGTTTAGATTCAAATGCTATTAGTATGAGAAAAGCCTACCCTTTATATTATGTGGTATGAAGATATATCTTGACAAATGATGGGATGTATCATGAAAGGGTGGCAAACATGATTCATGTCAGGAAGTAGCCCTCATCTCTAACTTCTAGCAAAGACATCCTTGCTTCCATATACATGTGAGAGAACAACACCCACCAACCTCCAATCCAAAAGTCACTCTCTTTCTCTTATCATGCTCTTTGCCACAACCTTTGGATACAAACTCATCATAGAACACACCACTGCATCAAATCAATCCTATTTGGAAATTGCTTAGTTCCATTGATTCAAGTTGCCTATTTTTAGCCGTTCAAGAAATTTTTTACAGGAGCTTCCCTTACTCTTTCTCTCCAGTTGTCCCTCAATGGTTTTTCCTTGTGGCTTACTTTCAAATCACCAGAATTGTGTCCCTCTTAGATTGTGACTTGTCCCCATGAATTGAAGTAGCTCTAAAGGCCTATTCCAAGCTCAATGATAGTCAAAATCCCTACCCTCCTCAATTTCCATCCTCTAAGCTAAAAGGCCTATTCACGAGCTCTCAAGTGTGCATAAGTCTCTAATACTCTAAATTATATTTAGTATTCTTTTTTGATTTAAGAAAAAATCATATAATAGGCCCAAAAAACAAGGGTGCACTATCATGCACTACTACATTATACTTAAAAAAAAAGGGAATTAAAAAAGAGCTCATGACAAGTTAATTTTGCTTGCTTGCTTTATTTCCTTGTTTGTAGAAGCTTGCTCTTTATATCAAGTACTTTTTGGTTCATATCTTGTTTGTAGAAGCTTGTTCTTTATATCAAGTAGCTTTTGGTGATATTAAATGAGTAATGCACTATGACTTGACCAATTAATGGAATTATTGATGGTGTTGTTGTTTATGTGCTATCAACAATTGTCCATATATGATCAAGCAAAAATTATATTGTATTGTTGGTTAGTTTTTGTTTAGTATTGTAACATTTGATTGTTTCATTTGATGTGTTAAGGTCTCTATGATTTTGCTGGTTAGTTGTAGCATGTTGATGTTGAAGTCTCCAAGAATGAATGTGGGTTTATTTGATGTGTACATTCTTGTTTTTTTCTCTTATGTGGAAGAGGAAGTCAATTGGGTGTGTGTTAGGTCTTCAGTATATGTAGATATTATATGCATTGTTTTGCTATTTGGTTGGATATGTTTACTTGTGATTATTTCATAATCTTGTGTTATTATTATTTGTTTGTGCAAAATTTTGTTACTTTGATTATATAGAAGTATAATCTTGTGTTTTGTTTTTGTTTGTATAGGTTCAAAGTTTGTTTACAGTAGGTGTCATGGATATGCCATGATCAAGTGTACGGATTAATTCTTGCTCGTGTCATATGAATCCACACCCCATGTGAATGCACCCTTAATAGGAAATCCTCGAGCCAACCATGCGAACCTATCCTTGCCATATCATCATAGCACCTTTTAGAAGATATGCCATGCACCATCAATGATGTCATCATGGAACATTCTAGAATATCTTTAGCCACCCTCCAACACCTATAAAAGGAGGGGCTTGCCATAGGGCTCCTCAATCTTGCCAATGCCAATCTTGGGAGCTTAAGGAGTCAAGACCTCCAAGTAAGTAACTTTAAGTTCCAGTTCTAGTTCTTGTCTAGTCATGATATCTAGTCTTGTTGTCTTCCATTATACTCATGTTGTCTTGTCACCTTGTAATCTCGTTAGTATGAGATCTCGTGTAGTACTGTCTTGTATCTTGTTCATCCCCATCGAGGGAGATCTTGTAATTCTGATACCTTGTATCCATACGTATGGTCTTGGGTTGTGGAATCCTTAATATCCTATCGAGTCTTGTTATCTATACCTAAGGGTCTCACGTTGTGGGATTTCCGTATCTTGTTAAGTTATCATTGTACCTTGTGCCTCTATGTGGGATTATCTTGTAATTAGAATTCTTGTAACAAATCTAGCATCTATCTAGTCTCTCAAGCATAGTCTAGTGCTCCCATAATAGTAGGTATGGTTCAATGTCATTAATGTGTGTTTTAGTAATGATTATGAAGTGTGTGTATTCTAGATTTGATTTTAGATTTGGTTGTTGAATATGTTTATATTTTTTTTCAATGTCCTTGTGTTGAATGCCATTACTGTAGCCATATTAATGTGTGCTTCAGTTATGATTATGCAGTGTGTATTTTAAATGTGGTTGTTGAAGTTTTTTTTTTTCAATGTCCTTGTGTTGAATGCCATTATTGTAACCATATTTTGTTTTTTTTGTGGTATTTTTGAAGTAGCTAGTTGTCATTTTGTTATTGTTTGTAATCTTTGCATTTCTTTTTGGACATTATGATCCAAGTGTATATTGTTTTTATGTAAAGGTGATAGTATATATACGGTTTGCATGGTGCAAACTCTTGATAGAGTTATGTATGTTTGTCCTTATTGACTCCTTAAGGACAAAAAGTAAGTTTATCCATTGCTAGTTGTTGTGATCGATGTATTGTTCGTGTAGAAGTTGGTTGTATAGGGAATTGGATTCTTGTAATTTTGTATAGTATACTTTTTTCTTTTTATATTTCTTTTGTTATACGTAGTATTGGGATTCATGATTTGATAATTTGAGTTTCATGTAAATGTTTACATCTTTCGCATATTGTGGTTCTTACTTGTTTCTTTAAAAATCAATCCATATAGTGTGATTGTTGTAGGTAGTTGTTGACTTGAACATACCATCTTCTCCATTTACAAGCCTATCACTAATATCATAGTTGTCTACACAAAGTTCAACAATCATTTTTGGCTTTATTTTGATATTTTGATATTGTCATTGTAGTATCATTTGGATTTTTAGATAGTATAACTAATTGTGTCCAAGTATCTGATCCTATGCCAAGAGTAATAATGAGAATAAATTTTCAATTGTATTATTGAATACAAAATTATTATGTTCTGTGGTTTTTCTTTTGCAAAAAGATGTTGGATATTTTTGCCGCATTATTTGTTGAAGATGGTAATAAGCTATATGTCTTATCCAAAAACTTGGAATTATTGGATGATTTTCAAAGAATACACATTCACAAATATGTAGTATTTCATATAAGTCTCCCAAAAACAGGATATACACACCTCCAAATGGTAAGTGATATGCATGCTTTATTGCTTACATTATTTTTATTGATAATGGAGAACATGTGTGCTTCTATGAGTGAAACTTCATCAACCACTAAAGCTTCAACTTCTATGTATGCTTTTTTTAGTGTACTAAGCTTGTCATTGGATAGGTCAACATACTACTGTTGATTTATTGGTATTGCAAAAACTATCTATGTTTTAAGGTGCTTTTCTTGTGTATGCAAATTTTAAGACTTTAGGTTTCAATAGATCAAAGTTGAATGCTGAAAGAATCGGTAAGAGCAAATCAACAAGAATTTAAAGCAATGTTGTTTTTCCTATCCTGTTACTCCAGTAACATATATGTGTGTGTGTGTGTGTGTGTGTTAGATTCTATATGCTATATCATCTAATAAAGCTCTTTATTTTGTATTTAAAGAATGAATTGCAATATAGTATTGGTTATTTGTTATTTGAATGATGCTTGATGGTATTGTGTTAGAGATGTTTTTAGTTGTGTTATTTTGTGTACATGGCTTATGTGTTTTATCTTCTAGCCTAATTGTATTTTGTTCAATTCTTGTTGTATTTGTGATTGATTTTGATACATGTTTAATATTTTCTTGTTGTTGTCTACTTGTTATATCTAAAGCAATATCTTCAAATTCTGACCAATTTGTTTTTTTTTTGTGTTTTATTATAAGTGTAATATTTTTTCTTTTTGTTCAATGATATTGATATTTGCATTATATGCATCTTGCCAACTTTTGTGCATTCTTAGTAATATATTGTAGGTATCGTGAAAAGGTATATAGAGTAAAATTTATTATTTATAGTAGTTACTTGATTGTTTGTGCTTGTTGGAGTTTATGTAATATATTATTTATTATTTTTTCCATTCCTTAAATGTATTGTTGTAATTGTAAGATGTTGTTATATTTGCTAATGAGACATTGCCTAGTTTTGGAAGTCATTTAGTGTAGTGGTCTATAAGTAATGGTTTAGCTATTGCGATTGATGTGTCATCAAGTTTTTAAAAGTCTTCTTGTTTTTTAAATATGAAAGTGTATTCATCAAGACTGCTTATGGAAATAAAGTGGTATGCTCTACTTGATTGAGTGAAAGGAAGTCCAAAAATCATGTATACAACTTGTTGGATCAACATTTGTTGCATAATTAAAAATGTATTTCCTAATTTTCTTATTCTTTTTGTTGCATTATTTTATTTTCTTTTACAATTCTCGAGTATTAATTTTAATACTCTTGTTAGAGTTATATCTATTTTATTATATATGATATACAATATGCAGTAGCAGTATATGAACCTAAAATGTGTTACATGGTCATAATTGTTTCCCATAGATTTATGAAGTTTTTTGGAAAAGGATTCGTACTTGTGTTGGATAATGTTCTTTGTAATAAGATCGTGGGTTGTCTTAATGTTGATTGTATTACTATTTTGTATTCATGTTTTGATATTTGAAGCTCATCAATGTTGGGGGTAAAGGCACCAATGCCTAGCCACCCGTGTATTAGTTGCATTGACAATACTTGTATTAGTGACATTTGAATAAAGGAAAGGCCAATCACGAATAGTGACTGGAGTTCCCACATCTTCTCTCTCTCTCTCTCTCTCTCCTTCCACCATAGTTCTTGCTTCTACTCCGTACTTCCACTTCATGGCTCACTCCATTCAACTGGTATTAGAGCCATCTTCGCCAAGAGCTGGAGCCCCACTTGACATTGCTTTGGCTTGTGGAGAATACCTTCAGCTCATAGTTTCAATGGAAACCATGGATTCTTCACCCCGAGGTATGCATTGAGCTCTACCTTCTTCCAGACTTCTTCTTGTCACTTGAGGCTTGTTCTAGGGCTTTCCTGGGATCTACTGGAGCTTTGGACTATGAAGCACATCAAATACACATTGACCCTACTTGACCTCAAGATAAACACCACTTTCTACAATGGAAACCCTGCCAATGCTCAAGGGAAGGGCAAGCAATCTATCTCTGAGCTAGAAAGAAACCCTCTACATGCATGCATGATGCAAGCTTAGATGAAGAGTAGGTGCAATATAATGGCCATCACATAAGGAAATAAGCAATGATGGAGAATGGCTTTGCCTTGGAAATGGATTGTGACATAGTTGTGATATGTTGCTATAGTTGCAAAGGATTCCTTCAGGAATGTGGTAGAGATTAACAAGTTGGTTTGCTAAGAGTAATATAAGCATTGATTGGTTGATGCCATGGTAGTAGGGAAGAAATGCTATCAAGCTATTTTTTCTCTATCTTTGAAATGCATTAAGCAACATTTTTGGAGTTTTTCGAGGTGCTAGCATCTACTTGTATTTTATGGAAAAACCTCATGAGGAGCTTGACCTTGAAAGATGGTTTGTAGCAATCTTCCATGAAAAAGCAATACTATAATAATTTGGATTTGTTAGAAAAGTATTTTACATAGGTTTTCTTAGCTTAGCAAACTAAGTGGGATTAGTGGGTGTGTAATGCATTATATTGGCAATTTGGTGTTTGCTTTGCCATGGAGTATGATCTTCATATCCAACACTCTACTTCAGCATGAATGCCTAGTATGGATCATCTTTCATGATCTCCCTACTTAGATGTTTAAGTTGGAGCTTTAGTAAGTTCACTTGGAAAAGTATTACACATACCAACCCCAGCATCAATGATTGGTGTAGTGTCCATCAAAGCATAGAAGAACACTAAATTCTAGATCCTAAACCCTAAACCCTAAATCAAAATGTAGGATCTCACACTCAAACGCCATTACCCATGAACCGCTTATTGCTTTAAGCATTTCAAGCCAAGTGCAATGGCTACGTCTCACATAGCCATGCACATTCTCACACTACAAGTGTAGTGAGATTACCTTCATGCTTGATCAAGTTGCCTCCTCCCTCAAGCACTCTAGTAGCTCTATGATCCAAGGTACAAGATCAAGCAAGCTCGATCTTCAAGCTCCAAGCTCCAAGCTCCACTGCCACACGTGCGAGAAGAAGAAGAAGAAGAAGAAGAAGAAGAAGAAGAAGAAGAAGAGAGGAGAAGATGGAGAGCTTCTCCACCACGGTCCCTCACCCTCATGCACTCACTCTCTCACTCCCTTACACTCTCTCTTTTAGACACAAGTACAATCAAGTAAGAAGAAGAAGAAGAAGAAGAAGAAGAAGAAGAAGAAGAAGAAGAAGTGCTAGTTTTGGTCACATACAAAATGAGCTTCTTCATTCACTTTTTGCCTTTTATACAAGCCCTAATCCCCTTTAGGCACCCATCCCTTTTTTACATGACTAGCCATTTTAGCCCCATTTTAGCCTAGGTCCTCTTTTCCTATTTTCTTTCTATTTTTATTGTGCATTCACCCATGCCTGTCTACATTTACAAATTGCATAGGAGGGAGCCTGACGCTCTCTTACAAAAATTTAGGGTGCATCTTTACATTAAAAATGTGCATTTTCTCTTTTGCACTTGCCCTGAACTTTTAAGGTTGTCCTTGTGCTTTTGACATTTTTTCCTTCTATTTCTTCAATTATGTTGCTTTTTTTCACTTTGCCCTGTGTTTTTTTAATTTTCTTCCCTGCTCATGCATAAAGAGGGCAAGAGAGCGGCCCTTAACATTAGCAGGTCATTGCACAATTGTCTATCCCTGTATTGATATCAAAATAGAGGGGTGTCAGACACTCTTCTTGGGCTACAGATTCTTCTTTTAGTAGGATTTTCAAGAGATGGAGGTAATTACAAGTGGTAAGAAAAGCAGGGTTGGGTATGCCATGAACTCGTCCAAGAAGTGAGTAATGGAGGTTTGGAGGTCTTGTGCCCCAAAGGTTAGACATTCTTCAGGGTTGGTGGCATCCATTGACGTTGTAGATCAAAGGAAAATCATACTTGCCATGCTTTTCCCAATCAAAATCTAGATTGTGACACCTTAGGTAAGACATGTAGGTGGGGTCATCCCTTTCGTATGGTAGCATGTTACAAAAATCCATCCATGCCTCAAAATTGTTATCCCACATCTTTTCGTGCCATTTAGGTTGGGATTCATAGCGTTTGACTTTTCTTGGTAACCTTATCCTCCCAGTATTTGTAGGCTCTCTTCTCCATAATGTGGGATTTTAACCCTCTCATCTAGGCACCACTTTCCTAGCCTCTTCGAGAGCTGGATAGCTCCTTCAACCATTTGTGGAGGCAGCACTCAATTTAGGGCAAAAGGGTAGAAGAATTCAAATTCAAATGGCCTATACCTTTTCTCCCACTACTCCCAATGGTTCAATTTCCATGCCCAATTGATAGGTAGTTGTTCCCTAATTTGCAGCATCTGGACATCGAGCACTTCTTGTGGTTTGGCATTAAACTTCCTCCTCATGAGTCCAACCAACTCCTTGTGTTTCCTTTTGGCCTCAATCATTCTTTCTGTAGTAGTAGGATCTTCTTCTTCTTGGCCTTCTACTTCTTTTGATGGAGGTGGGGGTGGGCTCTGTTCATTAGGTTGTCCCTTGGTATCATCAAGTTGCTCAAAATCGGGCCCTTCTTCCCTTGGTGGTTCTACTTAGGCCGCTATGGTTGGCTGCCCTCTTGCTACTCTTGCTCTTCAATCCCAAGATGCTCTAACTCTTCCCTCGAGAGGCCTACTTGCATTAGAAGTTACCTTTCTTGCATCAAGCTTGGGCTAGTGCTAGTTTTAGGGGGTGTGCTCTTGGAGCCCATACTTTATGGATTTCCTTGAGATCTTTAGCTTCCTCTTTAGCTCTTCCATGGAGTCCTCATCTCTAGCTTGAGTTACATGAAACACTGTGTTTGGGAAGGCACGTTGTTGGAATTTTAGCCCCGCCTCTACTACATCGGCCCTTGCTTTTGCCATGATTCTCTTACTCTCTACTAGGGAAAGGCATTTGGCTAGGTCTCTAACCCTTCCAAGATTCCTCCCTTCCCAGGCCCTGGCCTTCTCCTCCATCTTTCCTTGACTCTGGCTCAACTCTTGTGATAACATTGCCACCACTTCCTCTTGTTCTCTCCAGGTTGCCAACATCTTCTCCTTGTCTTTTTTGTGATGGTTCAACTCATCTTTTAGTCATTACTACTCTTGGAGGGTCCCAAGGAATTAGTTTTTTTCCTCTAGTAGTCTTTTAGTTAACACCTTGTCTTTCTGTGCCCTAGCCTCTTGTAGTTCCTTCAACAATCGTTCCTTTTACTGTCTCTCCTTATGGAACTCTACATGGGCTTGTGTCTTTACCATTTTTAGCTCCTCGAGAAGCTCATCTTTAAGTTTCTTAGTTTTTAAAGGTGCTTTTCCATGTCCTTTTGCCCCTGCATGAGGCTTGAAAAGCCCATCCCCAGCACCATTTTTCCCTCTACCTTCTCCACTTGGAGTTCCTTTGCACTCTCTTCTTCCTTCTCCACCTCCACTTCCTTCCTGGCTTCTAACTCCTTCTTTAGATCATTCACTTACCTTTGATAGATGGTCATCTCCTTTGTCTTCTCTAGCTGGTAGGTAGCGGATGCATCCTTCTTAATCTCTAACTTTGCTATAGTGGCCTTCCTATCTTCCTTCATCTCTTTTCGAGTTGGCCTAGGAGCTCCTGCACATATTCATCATAGTTGGTTGCTGCTAGTATGGCTAATGGCATGGACATTTTTGATGCTTTGACCTTGGACTTCTTTGGGTCTTTACTGTATTTTGCATCCACAAAAATAGGTCTCTTTGTCCCTATCACTGGGGCTTTAATACTTGGCACTGGGCCAAGCTAATTCATTGAGTTTAGTAGGTATTGCACCCATGCCATGACATGTTGCTTTGGTCCACTCCCACTTTTGACGTCTCCTAGGTGGTGGTAGGCGTAGCAATCAGGGTTGATGGTGGTAGGTACATGGGGGCCTTTCCTTTACCTGGCACAATGAGACCTTGAGCTCTTTCCTTTGCTGCAACATTGGAGCCTGGTTCATCACTTGGGCTTCTCATTGTCAACTCTTCGGGGCGGGAGGCTTGCTCTACTGAGAGAACCCCAAGGCTAGGGTCATTTTCTCATCATCTTTTCTTTTCAGCCTTTCCTCGTCCTCTATTTACTTACTTTTTTGTTCCTCTTCCTCCCTTCTTGACTCCTCTTCCACCTTTCTTAGTTGCTCCTTTTCTTCTTCGTGCTTCGTTTCTTGTTCATCTTCTAGCTATTTCAATTCCTTCTATGCGACTTCTAATTCTTTGTCTCCTTTTGTAGTGGTTTTCTTCTTCTTCCCTGGGATGTTCAACTTGATTTTTCCTTTTTCTCATTGGCTCGATATGGAAGTGAGCCCTTCTTTCCTTCCCCATCAATAGTTCTCTCACTTGAAGCCTCTTGTTGACTGGGCTTGGAGTAGAGCTTCCTTCTTTTTTGTGGCTCGCTTCACTTCTTCATTTTGCACTCTCCCAGCCTCTTTAGCCCCCAAGTTTCTAGTGGAGAAAAAGATTGGGGTGTGCTCATCTTTATGGGTGACTGCATAGTTGATTTGTGGGCCAGTGATCGAGGGTTTCTTCCACCACTTCTTGTCTTTCTAAGTCTCCAATGGCCTGCTGGATGATGGTGATGAGCACACCTCCAAACCTTATGTTGGAGGCCTTGGCTGTTGTCTTCTTTCTTGTTGTCTCCTCTATGGAAGTCGGAGACTCCCCACCTACTGCTCTAGCTCCTATGGCTAGTGATTTTGCTAAAGATTGAATAGTCTTATTCATATAGCCACTCCAATTGATTTCATTAAGAGACTTAGCCGTGAGGCTCTCGAGTAGTGGCACTTCAATCCTGCTCATCAAGGCATTGTACCTTTGATTGGAGAATAGAGCATGGATTGTCTTTGCTTGCAACTTGATGTTGGGGTCAGTGATGTCGGTTAAGTTGACTTTATCATTCATGTATACTTGGAACTTGTCCATCTGTAGTGTGCTGTAAACATCTCTCTTGGGCTGCCTCTTGGGCTTGTTAACCAGCCCTAGAGCTCTTTCCGCCATTTCAGGACTCAATTCAAATTTTGCTCTGTGGGTCTCTTCTCCTTGCCTCATTGTCATGGTGCCATAGTTCCTATTAGCATTGAAAGCTCGTAGGAGCTTCGTGTACTTGTTGTAGTCAATGGCTTGGCTGACCTTCTCCATATATTTACAAAGCTTACATAGGTTGACAATCTGTTTTACTACTTGCTCTTCCATGGCCATGTCTTCTAAGTTCTGGATGCTTCTGGACTTACGCTAGCCATTAGGCCGTATTTGGTTTGCTCTTCTTCTGTGAATGGAAGTTTGTTTCCTTCATCGTGCCATGCCACCTTGGGTTCCTCACATGATGCAACAACTCGCTATTAGTTTACTTGAAATGAATTTTTGCAAAAAGATAAGGGGATCATGAATATATGCTATGGAAAGGTGAAATGCTCAAGTACAGAATGAAATTTTTTTCTTCAGTCAATCCACACAATCCAAACAAGAATTTCATGAAAATTTTTATTAAGTACAAATTGACTTTTATTTTCCCTTTTCACTTTTAAAATTCTGTTTAAGGTTCAAGTTGTGTTTTCTTTTGCACCTTACCCCCTTCCCCCCCCCCCAAGAGTGATGAAAATCTTTCCTAGGATTGGAGGATGAAGGGTTAAGGGATTTAAGTGCATGATTGTTGTGCTTTACTTCGTCATGAGCCAATCTCGTAGAAGTTTGGGTTATACTCCAAGTTGGCGTGACAGTCCATGTCATGAGGTCTAATGTCTATGTGTGTAATGTAGGTGAAGACATTAGTTAGGAAGTCACCATAGTTCATCTTGCTAGCGATGTGCAATTCTTCCTCGATTAGGGTTCGATCAAAATAAGGGTGGGCCATAACATGTTCCTCTAATGGTCATTTGCATGATTGATGGCCAATACTTTGAACGAGGTAGGAGCCACATAGGTTGGATCGTAGTTAGAAGTTTTGATTTCCCATCTTTACTTGGCATTGGTTTTAATTTGGCAGCCCTCTTATTCCCATTGGAGATGAAGTGCGTACCATTTATGTAGGAAAGAAGAGTCAGAGTTGGCCAGCTTTTTCAGCTCTATTAGCTCCTGGCATGTTGTAGAGACTTTGCTCTTGCTATAGGATGTGCTTAGCCATTGTTTGCGAGCTGACGGCTACCATGGAAATCTTGACAAACATGAATTTAGATTCTTCTTAGATGCATGGCAAGGAGCGTACATCTATCTGCTAATAGCTCGCCTAGGAGGCGTAAGTCCCAGCCATTCATAGCTCCTAGCTAGCATGGTGAAGGTGGCATCCAATCATATAACGCAGGTGGTTAAGTCATCCCCCATATTTGTGGCTAGGTCCAAGGCCAAGTAAGGATAGATCTATACTCATAGAAGGGTCTGAGGCTTGTGGGACGTTGGGGTTTGGCTAGACTAGATAACTTGGAAACTAATGCCTGCTTCATGGATTGGTTAGTAGGGCATTTAGCAGCCACTTGTGCAATGGGTTGGTCTTGGGGCTTTGATGATGCATTGCTTACTGCTTATGGAGCAGTTGGGACACTGGGAGTGTCATATTGAGTTGGTCTAGGGGCAGTTGGTGTTGTCGTCTTGGTCGATAGACTCGTTGAGATTCTATGGGTTTGGTACTTTTTGAGTCAATTTTTTTCTCATTCCTGGCGAGCTTATTGTTTTGTGGAGATGGGCTAGAGGGCTTGGATTGAGGGGCATGCGTGTCGCTCATAGTCCTGGGTAACCAAATCCAATTGTCACCTTCGTAGTAGCCTTGAGTGCACAATAGGTCTTTGGGAATCCATCACGGCTGGCTAGACCGTTTGTTTGCTTTTGTAGTGCCAACTTTGTCTCCTAGGCCTAGGACGCGGAATTCGTGCGCTTTGGATTCTAGGCAGCTATAGTTGCCATTTGGGCGACCATTTGAGTTGTTGCTCAATGGTCTTGGGCATCCCCTTTGGGTTGCATTCAATTTGTCTTGGCAGGATGGGACAAGACAAAACCTCCCTCCTTAGACCTAGCATTAGGTTCCTCTATCGGTGCTAAAAAACTAGAGCTCTAAGGGATCCTAAAATACTCGATAAGAGAGCTAGCAGGTAACCCAGCTGCCAATCTTAAACCCCTCAATAATCTCATGGATGAGCCAAAATGGCAGTGGACCAAAGTGTACGACTTGAACCTAACATACAATTGGACAGTGATCACGGATGAGAAGAGAGCTGAGAATAGAAACCTAGAAGACAATGAGCAATCAAAAGTTAATGATTCGGATTACCAGTATAAAGATTACTACTCTACAAATGACGAAGGTGATGAAGAGGTCAAGACAATAGAGTATGACATGAATGGCCAATTGATTGAACAAATATGAGTAGATTCCAAGCCACAAAAAATCAATGTCTTTAGGATCAAAAGAGGACTCTTCAGAATGGAATGCAACCATACTTGGTTGGATCACCTAAGAGTGATAAACTATGAGCAAGCTGGATTAGTTCAACAGAGTACCGCACCACTTCTTAGAATAGAATCGGCCTCAAAGTTGTAACCACCAAGAAAAACTTCTTCTTCTAGTGAAGGTTGTGAGTTTAACTTTGAGTTGGAAGTGAGCTCTGAGAGCGACCTAGAAATACCTCGACCACCTAAGACCAAATGCATCAAAGGGGACCTAGTCCACCTAAGTCGCAGGCAATTGAAGGAGGAAAAGAGAAAGCTGCCAAAGGGGTCAAAATCCGAAGAACAATGAAAATCCCAAGACTTAGCAATCTTGTTAGGAGCTAAGAGGTAAGGAAAAGCAAATGAACCAATAGAAGGGCCTGGTAAGGTCAAGGAATTCAACTTGGCAGGGGAAGGGGAAAAGCCTCAACCCATGTTCATAGTTGATGACCTGATTGAGCAAGAGGAGGGTGATCTCGTCGGTCTCCTATGAGAATACATAGATATATTCACTTGGTTCTTAAATGGACTCAAAGGAGTCAATCCGAGTGTCATGATCCATAACATCCTGATTACTCCTGATGCAACACTAGTTAAACAACAGCCATACTCGATGAATCCAAATCATGCACATGCCATCAAGAAGGAGATAGATAAGCTGTTGAAAGCTAGATTCATCTACGAAATCAATCACATGGACTGGGTATCATCCATAGTGATTTTCCTGAAGAAGAATAAAAAAATTTGAGTGTGTGTAAACTATAAAAAAGTCAATGCTATGACAAAGAGAGATAACTATCCACTATCCTACACGGAGCAGCTGCTCGAAAGAGTAGTGGAAAAAGAGGCCTACATTTTCTTGGATGGCTTCTCATGTTATAACCAGGTGTACATATACTTCGATGATAGGCATAAGACAGAATTCTGACAAAATGGGGCATGTTTACCTACATAATCATGCCATTTGGGCTGAGGAATGCACTAGCTACCTTTTAGTGCCTCATGTGTGCCATCTTCAAAGACATGCTTAGGTGAGAATTGGAGGTGTTTGTTGACAATCTATGTGTTTACTCCAGTTAGAGGGAACATCTTAATAAACTTTGTGCAGTCTTTGAGTGGTGTAGGCTATATAATCTCTCCTTGAATCCCTCGAAGTGCTAGTTCTAGGTAAAACAGAGATGTATCCTAGGGCACATAGTGTCTAAGAATGACATTGCCACCAACTTCTCCAAAGTCGCAGTCATTATTGATTTACTACCACCCACGAACTATAAGGGACTTCTGTGCTTCTAGGGATACATAGGGTACTATCATCGGCGATTTGTTTTGAACTACGTATTGATCACTAGACCCCTTTACTAATTACTGATCGTATTCAAGTGGACCAAGGAATGTCAACGCGTCTAGGATGAACTAAAAAAGGCTCTCATGGTTGCACTGATCCTACGAGCCCTAGATTGGAACATAACATGTCTGCACATTGATGCCTCGAAGTTCACCATGGGAGCTATTTTATGCCAACCTGGTGAACATGTAGAAAGGGATAGATCATCCTTGGGGCAAAAGATATACTTTGTTAGTGGCAAGTAAGAATTCCTCACAAGTGAGTATCCTTTCAAGATAGCAAAGATGGCATCTAGGTTGACTGGCATGACCTTCTAGGTATCCATCTCAACTCTTATAGCCTCAAATTTGTTGCATAAGAATATGAGACCATTGTCCCAATCTTATATCACTTGTGTGTTTTGCATCCAGGGTTGGCCTAGCAGGATGTTGTAGTCCACTTCCTTCATGACTATGAGGTTCATTGAGAATTGGACTCCCACTATCTTCAAGTGCTAATCTTTCAGTGCCCCAAATGTCGTAACTTTCATTCTGTTGGCTAGTGTGACATTAGACCCTGTGGCTCCATAGGTGGGTTACCCCAAGCCTGCATGACTGCATTGTTGAGTACACTGAATCTTGCTCTTGTGTCTATGATCCCCTTTCTTGTGGCATCCCCTAATGCTATGACAAGTAGGACTGCATGCATTTCTATGCCTTCCCAAAAAGCATTCACATGTAATGACTTAAGCACTGAGTTTAGGGTCAAGCTAGGTATCTGCATGGCTACATCATGGTTGGGCAAGTTGGTTGTTCCAAGCTCATTTGGTCTTTCTACCCACTACTTCAGCACTTACCATAATGTTGGATTCTACCTAAGCAGTTCTCCCAAAGGCAGAGTCACAAGGGTTGATATCGATGTCATGAGAAAGTTGCCAACCGCTTGCTTTTTGCCAGGCTCTACATTCTTTTGCCAACGATCTTGGGCTGTCTACCTACTTGTGGCATCTAGGCTTTGTCTATGCAATGCTATGTAGGGTGGGATGGATCTCTTGATCTTAATTGAGTAGGCGAGACTGGTGTGCTCATGCTAAAGAGCTAATCGATCTTGTCTTTGATAATGGGTTCTACATTCTTTAGGTACACTTGGGCTTATCTCACCCACTCCTTGACCTTATCAACCACTTCTAATTGGTGCCTCAAATAAGGATATTCTCCAATCTTGGCACTTCCATTTTTTGTTGTCTTAGGACCAGATGTATCTACTTTTGCATTCGTGACTTGCTTTCCCTTTGGTAATGGTGCACAGATCGGATGCTGTATGCTCGCGTAGTGAACGCTGGAAGGTCCCCAAGAACAAAAGAACTCTACTTTTTGCACAAAACTCAAGGTAGAAAGCATGCACGACATGAACAAGAGACCAATTGGGTGCAATCTCCCCCCATGCCTTGCGTGAGCACTCCACAAAGCATGTATTTTTTGTATTAATCATCTTCAAGCTCAAATAATAGCCCAAATTACAAAATAGCACACTTTTGGCTTTTGAGTTTGCTTTAGCACAAAATAGAAATAAAGCTAATGGGCAGGCACCCAAAGAGTCAAGCATACCCAATACAATGTCCAAATACAAATATCATGATCGTGCACCCATGCACATACAAATAAATAAATAAATATCCAACGCCTTAATAAATAGACGCGACAAAATATAGGCGCCATGCCTAAGGTATGCGCCCATCAAAATATAAGTGATAACTCGAATATACGCTATCCTCCAATGCTTTCCTCCGCCACTGCTGCTATCTCTACACATCAACTGAAGCATTCACAATCGTTAGTAAAATAATACAATTAAACTGACAAAAGTGAATACCTAGCAGTCTTTAGCTACATAAATAAATCAACTGGTTAGAAATCAATCCTAACCTTAATTTATCATGAGTGCGCACTCTAAAATCATAAACATTTATTAATTTAATATGTATTTTGCGGAATCACCCGCTATGGAATCACCCATGTACACACTAAATTAATGAAACGCCCGAAAAGGATAGGCATCCCCATCAACTTCTCGTACAAAGAATCCACTTTGCGTATGCGCCCCGGTCAACAAAGTTTACGGAATCCACCGTAAAATCTCACGGAATCCACCGTGGCACGGAGTCCACCGTGAAATATGCCTCCTAGCATCATACCCCCAGGGTGGGATAGCGATTGTCCTCAATTGCTATTAGCTCAATGTGGAGCTAATAGAGTGGGGAAAGCATTTAAGTCTCTAGCGTGCATCCATTGTGCCTCTTCAACAGGATGGTTTTTAAACTTGACCAAATATCTAGAATATCTATGGCCAGTTCTAGTAGTCATAAAGTCAGTATCTATGATAGCTTCAGGCTCAAGTATTTCAGTCTCTTCATCTAACAAAGGTGGGTTTTCATAAACAGGGTGTATAGGTAATTGGCCTCTAAAGGGTCGTAATAAACTAATGTGAAATGTGTTGTGAATTTTCTAGTGAGGTGGTAGTTCTAACTTGAATGCATTGTCATTGATTTTGTGAATTATCTTAAATGGTCCATAGAATCTAGGTGCTAATTTCGCAACTGGGTGTTTATCTACACTTTGTAATCTACGTTTTTCTATTCTCAACCAAACATAGTCATCAACTTTGAAATTCATAGCCTGTCTTTTCTTATTGGCTTGTTTTGTATATGATTGCTGGGCTTTGGCAATCATGTCTTTAACCTCATCAAAAATAGTAGCGTGCATGTTAGCAATATCATCAGCACTCTGAATTCTATTTGATAAAGATGCAATAGGTGTAGACAATCTATAACCATAAATCACTTCAAACGGTGCTTTCTTTGTAGCTGTGTGTGGTGTATTATTATATGCAAACTGTAGTAAATGCAAATGTGTGTCCCATGTCTGTGGTTTAGAAATAGTATAAGCATGTAAAAGATCTAAAATAGTGCTATTAGTGGCTTCTGTTTGTCCATTAGTTTCAAATGAAATGCAGATGAGAAATCGATCTTTGTTCCTAGGTTAGCAAACAAAGTAATCCAAAAATTATTACAAAATCTAGAATCACGGTCAGAAATAATAACTTTTGGTAATCCATGATTAGTGAAAACATTTTTTAAAAACAATTGTGCTGCCTGAGATGCTATTAAAGTTTTCTTACATGGAATGAAATATGCTTGTTTACTAAACCTGTCTACTATAGTCCAAATCATATCATGGTTAGCTTTAAAATCCATAGAAATCTGTTCTCATGGTCTTGATGAAATAGATAAAGGCATAAGTAAACCATTCTGTTTACCATGATGTCTCTTAACTCTTTGACAAACCAAACATTCAGAAACAAAGTTAGATACATCAGTGTCCATATGTGGCCAATAAAAATCTTCAGTCAATGTACGTAAAGTAGATATGATACCTCTATGACCTTGATATGGAGGACAATGAATCTCATTCAAAACAACCGATCTAAATGGAACTGTAACACATAATCTCTTTTCATAAAACATGAATCCATCATTGTAAGATAGTGAATCAATAGGAATCTAGTTATTCCAACTAATTTATTCCAATCAGCATGAAAAGTAATGTCCTGATGATAAGTATCTTTCATAGGGGTTAGAGAATCAAATGATATAACAGAGATATTATGAATGGTTGGTCTTCTACTTAATGCATCGGCTACTACATTTTCTTTACCTGGTTGATATTGAATAAGAGGATGAAACTTTGAATAAAAGCTGCCCATTTGATATGTTGGTCAGATATTTGGGGTTGACTAAGGAGACGTCTAATACTTTGTTGGTCAGTCTTAATCATAGACTCAGAACCCATTAAGTAATGTTTCCATTGTCTTAAAGCTTGTACAACAGCTAACAATTCTTTATCATATGTGGAATATTTAAGTTCAGAGGGTTTCAATTTACAGCTAGAATAGGCTATAGGATGATTATCTTGCATAAGTACGGCTCCTATTCCAGATCCGCTAGCATCAGTAACTACTAAAAAGAATGGTCTATTGAAATCAGGTAGTTATAATACAAGAGCATGGGTTAATGCATGTTTCAATAAATCAAAAGATTTCTGTTGATTATCAGACCAATGATAAACAATACCTTTCTTTAAAAGTTTAGTCAAAGGCAAAGCAAGTAATGAAAAATTTCGCACAAATTTCCTGTAAAAACTAGCAAGACCTAGAAAAGAACGTAACTCATGCACATTTTTGGGTATAGGGCAGTTCAATATTGCTTCTATCTTCTTAGGGTCAACCTTAATACCTTCTGATGACACAATATGACCTAGATATTCAATTTCTGGTTGAAAGAACTCACTCTTTTCCGGATTAGCATACAATTGATTATCTTTCAACAACTTGAAAACCAAAGACAGATGTTCATAATGTTCTTTCTCATTTTTACTGAATACCAAGATATCATCAAAGAATACTATAACACAATACTAATATTTCAAAAATATGCGGTTCATCATTCTACTAAATGTAGTAGGTGCGTTAGTCAATCCAAAAGGCATCACTAGAAATTCATAATGACCAAATTGTGTTCTAAATGTAGTCTTGAATATGTTAGATTTATCTAATCTCACCTGATGATAACCAGATTTAAGATCTATTTTACTGAATATGGCAGAACCTTGTAGTTTATCCATAAGATCATCTACCCTAGGAATTGGATATCTATTCTTTACAGTAATATTATTTAGGGCACGATAATCAATGCACATATGATAAGTATTATTATTCTTCTTTACCAACAAAACAGGTGTGCCAAATGGAGAATTACTAGGTCTAATTAATCCTTTGTTTAATAATTCCTCAACTTGATTTTGAATTTCTTTTTGCTCTATCTAGTTATGCCTATATGGTGCTTTATAAGGTGGTTATGTACCAGGAATTAAATCTATTTTGTGGTCTTCAGGATGTGAAGGAGGTAGTCCAGGTGGTAGATCTTCAGCAAAACAATCTTTAAATTGTGCAAGGAATTCTTTATGCCTAGGGTGCATATGTTTTTCTTTAGCTTGAAGTTCATTCACCCAAATTAGATAAGATTGATTACTTTTGCGTAATGCACGTTTAGCTTGAGTATGAGTAAGCAATGGAAAAGCATTAGATGCGTGCATACCATACAATGTAATGTTTTTTCCTTGAAAATGAATGTTAATTGAATGCGTGGAATAATCTATGTCAGGATTATGCTGATGATGCCAAGGCATACCTAGGATAATATCACTGGACTGTAATGGTACAACTAGAAAATTCCTTCTTTCAGTATATTCACCAATTTGAATTTCTAGATCATGCACCTCTTGTGTTCCATTATACCTTGTGCCTAAGAATGCTGCTTTAATGCGATAATGCGTAGGAACAGTTTGTAATTTCAATTCTTTCACTAACTTTGCAGAAATAAAATCATGTGTACTACCATCATCATGCAAAATAATCTTTTCTTTTCCATGCACTAAACATTTCATTGTCAACAAAGAATGTGAAGTTGGCATACCTGGTAAAGTATCCGAAGGTGTAGTAATGTCGTCCTCATCTTCTGTAAAGTCAGGCATTTCCTCATGTTCTTCATCTTCCATTACTCCAAGATAGTTGATATGGACAGGTGGCTTCTTCGATTGGCAATTGGCTGCTAGATGTCCAGGTTGATGGCATTTGTAACACACTATAGGTTTGGCTTTAGATACATTGTTTGCAATGGCAGGAAGTCTAGGAATATTAGGATTTGGCTATGTGGATGGCTTAGGGTTTTGATTGGTATGTGATGGCAAAGCAAGTGGTTTTGTCCAAGACTTACAGAAAGATGATGAAGGAAATCGACTTTGATTGAATCTTCTAAAATTTGAATTGAATTGCTTAGAACCATAGTTACCATTTGCTTGAAATTGTTGTGGACGCTTGTCTCTTCCTCGAAGCTTGTCTTCAGTGTCATGAGCTAAAGAAATTGCATCTTCAAGAGTTGCAGGCTTGAACATATTGACTTCAACGTAATAATGCCCGAGTAATCCAGACATATACTTGCGCTTGTGAGTCACTTTAGGTACGTCTTCAAGCATGCGTAGTTGGAGTAAGGCATTCCAAAAGCATTTGGTGTACTGGGAAATAGGCTCACGATCTCTTTGCTGAAGAAGGTCCCATTGCTTTATGGCTTTTTCATGGAATTGTGGAGGAAGGAAATTCTGTATAAACTTCTTCTTGAAACTCTCCCAGGTAGTGGGACAATCTATGCTCTTACGAACCATGGTCCACCAAAGAGATGCTCTATCCACTAAATGATTAGTGACACTTGAATTTATCTTTTTCAGCGTATGTCTTCTCATGAAAGTAATCATCAAACTAACTGATGAATGCAAGAACAATTTTTCCATCTCGAGTGCCATTGAAAGTACGGAATTTGAAATTTCTTTTACTTATCTTTGTTTCTTTGCGAATGGATTGAGCTTCGAGAGTCACATCGATGGTTCGTCGGATAAGATCTTCGGGTTGTGGTCCATCTTTGTCGGTAGTCGATCTTTGTAAATTAGCCAATTGAACTTGCAATGCTTGCCGGGCTCTTCGTTCTTCGTCCAACTGCATCATAATTAAATCCAACTTTTGTTCAACCGTAGGTTCAGGAAGATCGCCTTGAGCCCCATTAAATCATCCATATTTTGTTCCGTCATCCTGTAAAAATTCAAAAGACCTCACACTCTCAAAATCCAATTAGCAGGATGAGCATAGCTCAAAATCGGGTGTACAAGGCTTATAGATTTTTGTTTGGCTTTCACGGTCTTCGATTTTCGCAGTTGTGGGATTTGAAATCATTGTAAAATTTGCGTATGTCCTTTTGCATGTGCTGAAACTGGTTCAGCAAGTCTGCATATGCGAACAAAGTCTTCCAGGGAACAACTTTGCAGTTTGGTGCTTCTGCGCAGGAACAGTCCTTATGGGAGTTTTTGGCATAAGTCAGTTCTAACTTCTAGTGACTTGCTGGACTTGCAGAGTAACAAAACTTATGGAACTTGATAGACTTTGGAGCTTTGTGTGATTTGAGACTTGGGTAACTTAGCTTATAGCTAATTTGAATGAAAACGGCGAATTTTAGGGGGGGGTGTTTTTTCAGCTGACGATCCAGGCGAGGACATGCTGCGATCCCAGACGACGAAATTTGGGGCTTTAAGCTTTTAAATAAGCTTATTAAGCTTTTGACTTAAGCTTTTAAGCTTTTGAAAGTTATGGAAGCTTATCTGTTGACTGTGGGAAAATGACTTGGTGTAGGAGATGTTGACGTGGTCCTCCGCCGTTTCAAGCCGGTCCTTCGTGATCAAAGACTGTAAACAGAGGTTCTTGACCGCCAGGAATCCACCCGTATCGACCGTTCGCGATGAAACTGATCGTAGAGCTCGATCGTTCCAGGAGCTCTGCCTTCGCGCAAGATGGGTAGCGATTGGAAGCTCTCGATCTCGGCTTCGCTCTGATACCACTGGTGCACAGATCGGATACTGTATGCTTGCGTAACGTCGGAAGGTCCCCAAGAACAAAAGAACTCTACTTTTTGCACAAAACTTAAGGTAGAAAGCAATGCATGACATGAACAAGAGACCAATTGGGTGCAATCTCCCCCCATGCCTTGTGTGAGCGCTCCACAAAGCATGTATTTTTTGTATTAATCATCTTCAAGCTCAAATAATAGCCCAAATTACAAAATAACACGCTTTTGGCTTTTAAGTTTGCTTTAGCACAAAATAGAAATAAAGCTAATAGGCAGGCGCCCAAAGAGTCAGGCATACCCAATACAATGTCCAAATACAAATATCATAATCATGCGCCCATGCGCATACAAATAAATAAATAAATATCCAACGCCTTAATAAATAGGCGCGACAAAATATAGGCGCCATGCCTAAGGTATGCGTCCGTCAAAATATAAGTGATAACTCGAATACACGCTATCCTCCAATGCTTTCCTCCGCCACTGCTGCTATCTCTACACATCAACTGAAGCATTCACAATCATTAGTAAAATAATACAATTAAACTGACAAAAGTGAATACCTAGGAGTCTTCAGCTACATAAATAAATCAATTGGTTAGAAATCAATCCTAACCTTAATTTATCACGAGTGCACACTCTAAACTCATAAATGTTTATTAATTTAATATGTATTTTGCGGAATCACCCGATATGGAATCACCCATGTATACACTAAATTAATGAAACACCCAAAAAGGATAGGCATCCCCATCAACTTCTCACACAAAGAATCCACTTTGCGTATGAGCCCCGATCAACAAAGTTTACGGAATCCACCGTAAAACCTCACGGGATCCACCGTGAAATATGCCTCCTGGCATCAGGTAACATGGTGGCACTATTTATCTTAAGCGTAATCTTCATCTCAGCCCTTTTTCTCCTTCTTTTACGACATTTCTATCCTATTGAAGATGGATCGAGGTTGCTAGGTCCGAGTAATGAAATACTAGTTTGGTTTGCATGTGCTGAGGTCATGACATTCAATGGAATTGGTGTGGCTTTGCCATCAACTGTCTCAACTCCAAATAGTCCCAATGGTATGGATGTCATGATAGCTAAACTAGTGGAAGGTTTCTACCTAGGGCACCTTGGTGTATAAGTGTGTGATCCCATACTTAGGGCATCTTAGGTCAGTAGTCTTGTCTTGATTGGCTTGCTCCCTTTCAGGGCATCGAGATGATATGTGCCCCGTGTGACCGCATGTCTAGCATGCGATAGGTTCTTGGTTTTGTTCTCCTAGACCTCTACCTCTTTTCCTACCGAATGCCATCACCAACACTGGTTTGAAATCCATCAAGATGGGATTACCCTCTTCATTGTACGAGACATAAGGGTTTACGTGTGCTTCATCCTCATTCAACTTCTCTACATAATGTATTGGAGAGTTGCTCAGTGGATGGGTCATGATGGATCCAAGTGGTCTAGGTATCCTTGTGGGGTTGATATCCATCCTAAGGATAGCTGGCTTTGAATCATTGGGTGCTGGGAAAGCTAGTGGAGCTCCCCTTTTGAAATGTGATGGCCTATTCCCTAGGTAATAAGGTTGATTGTATGGCTATGACTATGGCAATCTCCTTGGTAATCCGCAATGCATTGCATCATGGCCAAAACCTATCACAATTAGCGTAGGTCTAGATCTAGGATCCATGCACTTGGTCGAAAGGTGGTTTCCTTCACAATACATGCATTGCGTGTGAGGTTATGCGGGCCTTATCCTCATCTCTTGAAGCCTAGCCAACTCTAGCTTCATGTTTGCCAATTCTTGGCTCTGGTTGACACTCTTTCCCTTGACTTGGGTGCTCTAGCTAGATCTTTCACTAACAGTCGTAACTCTTTTTGAGGTTCTAGAGGTAGCACTGTCTTCGGTTTGTGGGTCTTGAGATTCTCTCCTTGAGCTGATTATACACTCGTATAGCTTCTTCAAAGACCCTAGCTAGCATGTCCCTTTGTAGGTTTGAGTTGCTCATCAAGATCTTGTAAAGCTCTTCACTTCGGATTCCACTTATGAACACGGTGGAGACCACTCGTTCGCTAGGTCATTTTGCAACAAGGATTCTCTTAAAGAGACTCTTGCATGTGGATGATGTAGTCTCGTATATCCTCCTCATCCTTTTGATTGACATTCATCAGTCTGACGATGAGGTTGTCATAGTATCCTACCTCAGAAAATCTATTGATGAAGAGACACTTGAGATTATTGAAGTTATTGCATTTGGCATTGTCTAGACTAGTGTACCACATCCGTCCTTTATCTCCTAGGCAAAGTCTGAAAGCTTGTGCGGTTGAGCAAGGTCCATGAAGCCGTTTGCCTTGCATACTTGCTCAAATTGCTCCATAAAGCTATACGGGTCATTTTCGGGCTGATACTTGTCAAGTTGCTTAGCAACCACAGGATCTTGATTTGGCTCTTAGAATTCATGGTGAGATTCCTAGTCTTGCTAGCAACAAAGTTGCTAGGGCTACTCTGCTATGCTATGCAGTCATGTTGTCTAAGAGTCCTTCGTGAGAACCTTGCTCATCCGTGTAAGATTGGGCTCTAGTGCTCTCTCCCTCTCAGCACATTTGGTCTTGTCCTATTTCAATTGGTGAGCACTAAGACCCATTGGACTTCATGCATTTCTATGTCTTGCCTTAGCTTTTGAGCTCGTTGCTCTTAGTTGTAGGCATCTATGCTCTGCAACACTTTTCTTGCCAACTTTTGCTCTTTCTCGAGATCGGCTATGATGTCCTTGACTGGTCTACCATGATGCTTCATTTTGGTTTGTAGGTCATACTGGGTTATCATTTGTTGGATGTCAACTTGGAATTCTCCCAAGTCAAGCCCGTCATTTTCAAGGTTGATGCTGGCTCTTGACATGTTGCCAATTTCTTGAGCAAGTAGGGTGTCAATTAGATTGATCAAGTCGGGTAGAGCTGCATTCTTAATCATGCCTGTCGCTATTACTCCCTAAGCAGCTCGACGATTCAAGACTTGATATTTGGTGATTGATGTCCTTGGCCACTATTCGACGTTTGGAGGTCTCCTCTTACTAGTGGGTTTGTTTAGCTTATCTTATCTTGAGTGAACTCCTTGTTATTAAAAAAAATCCTCAATGTTATGTACACTCAGATGCTAGTGGGGTGCTCCTCAACGTGCACTGTGCAAAATTAGGCTTTCATCTTTTCTAGTGCATGTCAAATGTTTAATTGATACAGTGTGCAAATTCAATGAAAATAATATAGTGCATCACACACTTTTCTTGATCCTTTTGTGTAGTTGATAGCCACTCTAGCTAGTTTGTTCTGGTCTCTACGACATTCCAAACATGTGGTTTGAGGGATAGTAGGTTTGATCAATTAGTCCAGGTCTCTATCAGGAGACACGCGGCTAAGGGTCAGTGGCCCTATGAGCCATTCTATGCATTTAGTGGCCTACGAGGGTATTGTCTAGCTTGGGCTTAGGCTCTGCCTACCTTGGGGTGGGTCCAATTTGCTGGAATCTAGATTCTATATAGTTTGTTTGAGTGTTTGACTAAGACTGTTTGAGTGAATGGGCACTTGATTGTCCAAGGCCAAATGTTTCGGAGTCTGAATTTGGCCATTTGAGGCTGAGGTTAGCCATCCAAGGCCGAATGTCATTGTCTGAGTTCGAGTCTAGGATTCAGACTGGTATGGTTCGTTCGAGTGAACTAAAGACTCGGATTGTCCGAGTTCTAGGGGGACTAGGATGACTGTGAATCTATTTGAGTGCAACTCGGATAGCCCAGAATGACAAAAATAATGATGAATCTCACATGCGCCTTGATCAAGCTCTCAACTATGATCATGGTAGCAATTATCTAACATGAAGGCACACTCAAAGCTTATCTACAGGGCTCGAAGGTACAGTGGTGAAGATCGCCAGGCAGAAATGGTTTCCACCATTGTAGCTTTGTCTATATATATATATATATATATATATATATATCTCAACCTCTCTCACTCAACTCAGAAATGACAAATGAGCTCCCCTCTTGCCCTTTTGGCTTCTTAAACCCCTGTTTGCTTAGTCTTCTTTTACCTTCCCCTTCTCTCTCTTTGCTGTCTTAAAGCTCTCTTTTTTCTCTTTTTTCCCTGTTTTTGGCATGCTATTACAGCAAAAACCTTACAGTATGTTTTATTTTTTCCTTGTTTTTTCCTTACCTAAATGCATCCAAATCACAAGCAACCACTTAGACTAATCGACCCTACTTACCTAAATCCAAAAAACCAAAAAACTTACTTGCAAGGGAGATCGAATACCTCTTCAACTCCCTCGCTTCCTACTTATCTCAAGGATTGGCTTGGGGCAAACCCTACTTCAATGCTCAATTCGGAGTGTGAAAGCACTCAAAGCTTGAATCCATTTGTCCTAACAACAGAACCAAAATGTGGGAGCTCATGGTTATCCGCAAAGACCCATGGATTGCTTATTGTTTTAGGAATTTCAAGCCAAGTAAAATGGCTACCTCTCACATAGCCGTGTGCACTCTCACTGAGTTGCCTCCTCCCTCAAGCACTCTGATAGTTCCATGATCCAAGGTGCAAGCTCAATTCTCAAGCTCCAAGCTCCATGATTCAAGATGCAAGCTTGATCCTCAGGCTCCAAGTTCTATGCTCCATTGCTGTGTGTGAGATAAGAGAAGAGAAGAAGAAGAGAGGAGAAGATGGAGAGCTTCTCCACTACGATCCCTCACCCTCACACATTCACTCCCTCACACTTCCTCTCTCACCCATAAGCAAGCAAGAAGAAGAAGAAGAGGAGGAAGAAGAAGAGGAGAGCTAGTTTTGGCCACACATAAGAATGAACTTCTTCATTCACTTTTTGCCTTCTATACAAGCCCTAATCCCCTTTGGGCACCCATCCCTTTTTTATGTGATCAGCCATTTTAGCCTAGTTCCTCTTTTCCTATTCCCTTCCTATTTACATTGTGCTTTCACCCATGTCCATCTACATTTATAAATTGCACAGGAGAAAGAGTGGTGCTCTCTCACAAAAAATCATGGTGTGCAATTTTTCTCTTATGCACTTTCCTTGAACTTTTAAGATTCTCCTTGCATTTTTGATATTTTTTTCCTCATATTTCTTTAGTCGGGTCACCTTTTTTCACTTTTCCCTATTTCTTTTTAATTTTCTTTTTACTTTCTTTGCACTGGGGTTAACACAAAACCAATCCCTGAATCCCAAAGAAGCCTACATCCTAATCCCTAAACATCAAACCCTAAATAGTAAAACATAAACACTAAACCCTGAAAACTAAACTATGAACCAAGCCCAAAAACCCTAAACCCTAAATCTTCTTCTCTAGATATGCAATAGGTGAATTATAAGTGTATAGAGAGTGCCCAACCTGCATTGAGGTCCTTGCCATGATTGTACTTAGAAGCCTAGGATCTAGTACCACAAATGTACCACATTCCCATGACTGAGTGAATTAAAGTTATGTAGCTTATATTTATAAATATATTAATGTAAACTTACTTATAAATAGGCTTTTGAACTTTTCTTAAAGCTCTCTATTAAACTAGTTAATAAACATGATTATAAACACCCCTACGAATATAACACTACATTGGGAAATTTGAAAATTTCCATGTACTTTGGGAACCCCCAATACCTTTATTATTTGGTCACATGGTCAAGTGGTTAAATCTTGTTGTCTTACTTACTTAAAGGTGGAGTCTATTCTAAATACTCTAAAAGCTACCTTTCCAAATTTCACTTTCAAATATGGATCAAGATTTAGTCACATACTTATCACTTATTTAAAATTGGGACTTGGAAAATTTCCAAATTCTCCAATATGATGTTATATGCAAAAAAATACACACACACACACACACACACACACACACACACACACACACACATATATATATATATATACATGTATACAAACTCTTTTCTATACAAATTTAAGTATGCTATGTGGTGGATGTAGTTATCCATGCGTTTAATTGGGATATGTAGGTTCTAGGTAGCCCACACATATAAATTGGATTTTTTATAGATACATTGATATGCTCATAATGTACATCATGTGCACCATCTCAACTTTAATTCTACTGTAGTGATTTATTTGTAAGGAGAATTCATTCATTTTCAGGAGAGTATATTGAAGAAGGAAGTCATTTATGTAGAGGAGGAGATAATGGGCCTATTTAGGAGATGGTAGGTGCTATTTTGCTTGGGTTGAGGAGTTGTTCTGGACTGGCAAGAGGGAGGAGAAAAATATGGTGTAAAGGATGAGACAAGATACTACTGGGCCTCTTGTATAAGCATATGAGCCGAATCAACATCAAGTACATGAAGCCAATTTGAGAGAAGAAGTAGAATTTGTGGTGTTGTTGTTCAAGGCACTAAGCTGAATCTCTCAACTATTTGATGTACATGCATTGCAGAATTGGTAATATTTTGCTAAGCCATAGCTTTTAGCTTTCTCCCTTTCCTTACGAGCCGAAGATGGCTCCTATTCATTGAAACCCAAGGATGTCCAAGACATTGTGTAGCAAGGGAGTGGCAATTTGGGTAGACCTCAATGATCCCAATTATAGCTTTCTGCCAACTAGCAGCCAAATGCCAAGGGTAGCTCAAGGGAATGTGGTATTGTAAGAGGGAAAACCAATTGTTCCTCATGGGATCATATGGTGTTGTTGTGGGGGAATTTAGATCCATGTGTGATCCGAATGATGTGGGAAAATGTGAATCTCTTCTTGTGATAGCTAAAAGCTATGAGCTAGAAGCTCCTATAGGTAGAAGCTCGGTAAAGCGACCTTTAGCCCGCTGCCACGTCCGAGAGAGAGAGAGAGAGAGAGAGAGAGAAAGAGAGAGAGGTAGGATTCAGGAAGAAAACTCGCCACTCTCTTTGCAGGACCACAGGTGTGTTGTCTCGATCCTCGGTCCTCGTCAAATGTCGTCATCAATGTTGACATCACATTTAAAGAGTTGTGTTTAACCCGGTCGTTCGCTCTGTTGCACCACAGAGATATGTCATCGCTCGCTATGTACGGAGTCATGTTCGTAATCGACCAACGCCGTGGGCCAGTCAAGGCAGATGCAAAGTTTGCGTAAGGAAAGTTATTTGGACCCAGCCGTGAGCACGGGATTTAATCCCAGCCACGAGCTGCATGGCGGGCCAGTCAAGGCAGAGGCAAAGTTTGCGTAAGGAAAGTTATTTGGACCCAGCCGTGAGCTCGGGATTTATCCTCAGCCACGAGCTGCATGGATCGCTGTTGCCGGTGTTGAGACTATGTACGACGCGGAAGATATTTTTGAGATACAAAGTCGAACGCCCATTGAAGGCCGGACGTTGAGACAGGGTCGCCGACCAAGGCACATGCGGGACTGATCGAGTAAAGCAAGCTATCGATCTATCACAAGGGTGTGTATCCTATAAGAAGCCCGAGAGCGTCAGTTGTTGATATCCACACCAATCTTACACAGCCAGTGCATTTGCAGCAACGATCGGTTGCAAAGACACGAAGGAATTAAGCGCCGGAATATGATGGAGATGGGCAGCGGCTTCTTCTTCCTTGGTGCTTCCTTCTCCGTGTCCTCCTTCCTGGTGTTGCTCTTGCTTACCTACTTCGACGTGCTTGATGATAGCATTACTATTGACGATCACAACATGTGGGCTCGTGGCAGGCCGGGCGCTCAGTACAGCTCTAGAAGTGCCGCTGCCTGCACACAAGCAGCTGCCGCAATACCACAATATGACAAGTAGTCTCTTGGTGCGGTTTCTCCAAACAAGCGCTTACTCTGTTGTAACCCACAATATGACAAGTAGTCTCTTGGTGCGGTTTCTCCAAACAAGCTTGCGCTTACTCCGTTGTAACCCACAAGTTCATCATGTAATGAATATGGTCCAATCTGTCTCATGTGATTTTTAAAAATTTTCTTAAATTTAATTGTAACATTAATTAAAAATCACTTTGTGATTTTTTTAATTTTAAAAAATAATAGTAACATTAATTGTAAATCACATTAAGATATAAAATAGAAACACAAATCTAAATACTATGATTATATATTTAGAATATACATGTCAAGTACATGAGTAAACAAAGGATGTTTTGGTATTTTCAGTGGTATTAAGATAGTTTTGTTAATATTTTATCAACCTCTTGTTTATTTGAGTAGTTGAATCCAGGTTTTATACTCCTACGTATAGAGGAAAGAAGATGGTTTTGAACTCTTCAAAAATCCTTTCTTTTCAAAATTTCTATTTTGCTATTGCTATAATAGTATAAACTTTTGAGAGTCTCAATCGTGAAAGTTGTAAATATGATACGATCTATGAGCTTCCATTGAGTTGCTAAATAGATGAATAGTAGATTATTTGTGCACCAAGCATCCCACATACTTTGTTGTAGATTATTGACTATGATTCATGAAGTTTCTTGACTATATTTCATATGATGTGATTTGATAGTTCTTTAATGCATGCCAAAACTTTCATTGTTGATGTCTGTGATTGACTTTGTCTCTTAAAGATCGTATATTCTTTGAATACATGTATCAAAATAGCATTGTATATATTTTTTGAAATATTTGATGTTTTGTGGCTTTTTAATTTAACTTTTAAACTTTCTTTGTGATCATTATTTGATATTTGTAATTTTTAAGATAAAAATACTATTTATATGAATGTGTATTTATTATCTCATTTACTTTTATGTATTTTTAATCTTTTGATGATATATAGTGTGTTTTTTTAAATAAGATTTTATGAAATGATTATATAAAAATATTTTTATATATTAGATTTTGTCAGAGAGAGAACTAGGGAGAGAGAGAGAGAGAGAGGAGAGAGAAGACTGCAGAAGAGAGAGAAAGACTGTAGGAAGAGAGAGAAGAAGAGTGACGAGGAGAGAGAAAGACAGGAAAGAAGGGGAAGCCATAGAAGCTGTGAGCAAGAAGGGAGAGAAAGTCTGTAATTGTGTTAATGTGTCAAAAAGATGTGAAAATTTATATCTTCTCTCCTTTTATACCAATGTCAGTGTGACATGGCATAATATCAATATTATTAACACTTATTTGTTATTCCCAGCTTCTTACAATCCATCCCTTCCCAAAAGTTTTTGTCCTAAAAAACAAACCTAGAAACAACTAGAAAGAAGATGGATAGAACAGAGTACTACTCTGTTTTACAGCTTTACAAATGGGAAATGAATGAAAAATGACCACTACAAGAGCTGAATTTGAAGAACGGAAGTAAGCCCCAACTATATACATGATTTGAAATACTTCAGAAGCAAATGGAGCCATAAAGTCTTCAACAAATAGTCCCAGAACAAAGTAGACAACTTGAGCCTGAATAAACAGTCCCTGCTGGACCAAATTTGCCATAACTTTTGATAGAAGTGTCCAAATGAGATGTACCATATATCAAAACGAATTAGCTCTTGAAGAGTACTTTAAGCGCATATAGATAGCTTAATTCTGAAAATTAGGTACGATAAAAACTATTCTAAAACAGCGTGCTGTCCTGAACCAGTCTGCATCATTACTAGCTCCATAAGCAATAGGCTTCAGCCACCAATGTCTCCCTCAAGTATGGATACTCATCCAATATAGAATTAGGTCTCCAAGAAGCCTTTTCAAATGGTAAACCTCTCCATTTGATCAAATATTCCACAATAGAACGTGATCGAAGCTTCTTTTCACGCTGACCTATAACAGCCTCTGGGATGTACTGAACAAGACCATCTTCATCAATAGGTGGCAGCTCATCAACTATATCCACTGGATCACCATAATAGGGCTTGAGCTGACTAACATGGAAGAAGTTATGAATCTTTGTAGAAGAGGGAAGCTCTAGTTTGTATGCCAAATCTCCAATTCGCTTAAGGATCCTGTAAGGGCCATAAAACTTGTGGGCAAGCTTATTACTGGATCCATCTTTTAACGTAGAGTACTTGGATTTGGGCACCTTCAACAAAACCAGCTCTCCTTCTTGGAACTCTAAAGGCCTCCTCTTCTCATCAGCATACATCTTCATTTGATCTTGAGCCTTCCTTAGATTCACCTTGCATTGCTGAAGAAGGGTCTGCATTCTTTCCAACTCCTCCTTCCCATGAGGATTGATCTTTTCATTAAAGATGATTGTGGGTAAGGGCACCTTGTAACCATACAAAGCCTCAAAGAGTGAAACTCCTATGCTCGCATGAGTGAAATTGTTGTAAGCAAACTCAGCCAGGTGTAACCAAGAATCCCATAAGGTTTGGACATCATAGCAAAAATGACGAAGATAAGTCTCCAACCATTTATTAACTCTCTCTGTCTGTCCATCAGTTTGGGGATGATAAGCCGTAGATGGAGCCAATTTAGTGCCCATAGATGTAAATACCGCCTGCCAAAAGTTACTCATAAGCTTTGAGTCCCTATCATGGACAATCATCTGCGGCAATCCATGTAGTCTAAAAATATGCTCCATAAACTGGTTGGCACTTGAGAAGCAATAAACTGAATTTTTGTTGGGATAAAATGAGCTGCTTTGGTGAGTCTATCAACCACCACATAAATACTATTCCACCCCTTCTTAGTAGTAGGTAAGCCAGTAATGAAGTCCATAGTAATATGAGACCATTTACCCGTAGGAATAGGCAATGGCTGTAACAAACCTCGTGGCTTATGGGTGCTATCCTTATTTTGCTGAGAAGGCATACACTTCATAACGAAGTCCTTGACATCTTTCCACAGTCCTTTCCAATAAAAGCTTTTGCTGATCCTGTCATAAGTCTTGAAAACTCCCAAGTGTCCAGCTAAAGGCGAAGAATGTAACTCCTCCATAATTTTCCGCTTAAAAGAAGAAGTAGAGGGAATAACAATCTTGCCTTTCCACCAAATAAGACCATTTTTAAGTTGGTAATGCGAGTTTTCTTCCATAAGACCTTGCTGTAATTTCTGAAAGATTTGGCTGAATTCCTCATCTAAAAGATAGGCTTCCTGTAGTTCTTCAATCCAATCATTATGTAATTCTGTCATGGCTGACACTTTGCAGGCCCACATACGAGAAAGAGAATCAGCCACTATGTTATCTTTGCCCCTTGTATGAGTGATGTCAAAGTCATAATTCTGTAATGTAGCTACCCAGCGATGTTGCTTTGGAGTGAGATTTGACTGAGTAAGGAAATACTTGAGTACGCAGTGATCACTATGTACTCTGAATCGGCTGCCATATAAGTGATGGTGCCACTTCTTGATTGCATGCAGAATAGCCAACATCTCCTGGTCATAAACATTCATGGCCATCTCCTTATCTGTAAGCTTACGGCTCTCAAATGCAATTACTCCATGCTCCTGAAGCAAAACAACCCCAATGCCACGGCCACTAGCATCACACTGTATAGTAAACTCTTTGGAGAAATCCGGGCATACTAAGATAGGAGCAGAAGTAAGGAGTTCCTTTAACTGGTTGAAGCTGCTATTTGCAAGAGCATCCCAAAAGAAAGTCTCCTTCTTCAACTTGTCAGTCAAAGGAGCTGCGATTGCCGCATAATGCTTTATAAATCGACGATAGAATGAAGATAGACTAAGGAATCCTCTAAGAGAGGTAGTAGTAGTAGGTGTTGGCCAATCTCTTATGCATTGCACCTTCTTGGGATCAGCCTGTATTCCTTTTTCACTGACTATATGTCCCAAGTATTCCACTTAAGTCTGCATGAAAGAGCACTTCTTCTTCTTAACAAAAAGCCTATGATGTCTCAACACATCAAAAACCCTCCTCATATGTGCCAAGTGATCCTGTAAAGTCTTGCTATAGATCAAAATGTCATCAAAGAACACCAAGACAAACTGAAAGAGAAAAGGTTGCAAGATCTTATTCATCAGGCTTTGAAAGGTAGTTGGAGCGTTTGTAAGCCCAAATGGCATCACCAAGAAATGATAGAGCCCACGATCAGTCCTAAAAGCAGTCTTGACTTCATCACCCTCACGCATGCGAATCTGATGATACCCTGATCTCAAATCAATCTTCGTGAAGAATCAAGCCCCCTTAAGCTCATCAAGCAAATCATCAATCCTGGGTATAGGATACCTGTTCTTCACTGTTATCTTATTGAGATCCCTGTAGTCAATGCACATTCTGAAAGATCCATCTTTCTTTTTGACTAACAGGACTGGAGATGCATAAGGTGAAGAACTTGGTTCAATGAATCCCATTTCAAGAAGCTCTTTGATTTGCTTGGCTACTTCCTCTCGTTCACATTTTGATAATCTGTAAGGTGGCTTATTGATTGTCTTTGAGTTGGGCTCCAAATCAATGGGGTGATCCACCGCTCTCTTAGGAGGCAATGAAGTAGGTACTTCAAAAAAATCTCTATACTCCTTAAGAAGAGCTGTCAAGGCTGGATGGTTTGCTGAATTATTGGGCTGATCCTGTGTTTCTTTGTTCAAATGAAAAATAAATATTTGTGAGCACTTCTTGTACTCTCTTTTGAGTTGTTGAATGGTGATAAGCTGAAAATCAGATCATCTAGGAATTCCCTGTAAATGGATGAGCTCTCCATTGGAGATAAACTCCATATATAACTGTGAGAAATCCATAGTGATCCTGCCTAATGTCATCAACCAATCACAACCAAGTATAATATCTATGGGCCCCATTTCCAGAGTGATCAGATTTACTTTGACTTCAAAATTTTTAGCCAACTGCAAAGAAACCTGTGGGCAAATCTGTGTGCTGATTTCTTCTTCACCATTAGCCACTTGTACTCTAATGGGCTGCTATAAGTCTGTGGGAACACAATTTAACTTGTCTATGATGGACTTATTGACAAAACTGTGAGTACTACCACTGTCTATCAGGATGAACAATGGCTTTCCACATATGCTTCCCTTCATACGAAGTGTATTAGGGCTCTTAGATCCCGTCCAAGCATCCATAGAAATAGAACAATTTGTGGCAGCAAGCGACTCATCACAAGATCCACCAGGGTCAAATGGAACATTTCCACCTGGATCAAAAGGAAAAGAGTCGGCTGGATCATAAAAGTACTCCTGTCCAACTTCCTCCTCAAGATCTTCATTTTCAGCATTGATTGCAACTGCATTAGCTTCATCTATGTCATCTTCAAAGTCCTCAAAAACTAGCATACTCTGAAGCTTTGGCTTGACATTTTTGTATACACACTTTGAAGCATGATCAGGTGTATACTTTTCTCCACACTTGAAGCATAAGCCCTTGTCCTTCCTTTCCTTGTAAAGATCCATGGGAATAGATTTGGGATTTGTATTAGCTGAAATGGACTTAGGCTTACTGTCCCGTTGTTTGAATTCAACCTTTGGACTGTTTGCTGTCCTAAAATTACTTTGAGGTCTAGAAGCATTAAATGGAGGATAAGTTGGTACTCGTAAGCTTCCATTAGGCACATGATTGCTGCCATAAATGTTACCAACTTGTCCCTGCTTTAAAACAGTCCTTGGCTGTCCATAACTAGGCTGAAATGAAGATTCTTTCCTATACTTTCTTCCATAGTGCTCTGCAAGCTCAATAGCCTTGAAAAGTGAAGTAGGATTTTGCGCCATAACATCAGCTGACAAAGATGGCTCCAAATCATATATAAACTTGTGAAGCTTAGCCTCATCACTGATGCTTTTCACATACATGGTCAAGTTGAGGAATTGGTTTGTATACTCTCTTACACTTAGGCCCCTTTGTTCCAAACCATACCATCTCCATGCTAACTTCTCTTTCTCAAGAGGCAAAACAAAGGCTTCAGCCATAAGTGCCTTGAAAGCTTCCCAATTCTCTACAAATATATTCTCTTTCTTGATATACCTCCACCAAGTATGGGCAAATCCTTCTAGATGCAAGGAAGCAAAGTGAATCTTCATATCATCAGTTTTAGGGTATATATCAAAGTAGGACTCCATCTTAGAGGTCCATTCCTCTAAGTCTGATGGTGAAGATGACTAGCCATTAAATTTGGCTAAAACAATTTTGTCCTTAAACTCTCTTTCATGAAAGGGTTGTTGTCCCAAAATTGGCTGATCAGGATTACCAAGTACAGAACCTCCAAATTGAGACTGAAATCTTCCAACAGGTGGCTGAGAATTACTATGTAATCTTCATGTTGGTAAAGTACCCCTGGAATTTTGAGTATGCAGTCCAAAAGCTTGAGTATTGGCCCCATTCAAACTGCCCAAATAGTCATCATGCCTTTGTGAAGCTTCTCCTACTCCATACTGACTATTTGGAATGCCTCTTCTTCCAATAATCCCATTTCCATGACCATTTTGGTTAGATGGCTGAAGTGGGACTGAAGGGCCACTGTTTGAACAAGCCTTCTCATTAGCTTCGTTTGATGCCATTTGCAACTGCATGAATTTAGAGATTTGTGCTATGAGTTGTTCGTTGGATTCTACCAACTTATCAATAGAAGCCTTGGTCTGATCAGTAGATAGAACCATCTGCTCCATTCTTGACAAGATGGCCTCATGTCGTTCCCTATGTCTTTGTTCATGGACACACAAAGTATTAGCTCTTCAGGGTTCTCCTGAAGTGTGCTATCCATCATGGAATCTCTGATTTGCTGAGCATAATCCTCTTGGACCTTATTTTTGCCTTTATGTCCTGTCATATTAGTGCAGTCCTGCAGTATCCCCTGTCAGAAAAACGGCTATAACTTTGGCTAGGAAACTCCGATTTCAAAACTTTTTTATGCGAATCAAAGCTAAGAATTCCCTCTTCGAGATGAGCTATAGCACGCTATAACAGGTTTAGGACACAAAATTCTGTAGCTGGATTTCAGAGTCTGAACTGTCCAGTCCTGCACCCTGTCTAGACCTGTAAGTGCCCTGTTTTGACCCTGTAATGCAAGATAGTAACCCCAAATGGCTACCAAACCCTGCAAAAGGGTATATAGGACATGTGGGTACCCTGTAGTACCTGTACCTGTGCTTCAGCAATGAATGGTGTACTTGTAACCACCTGTAAATACCCTGTAAGTGACCTGTAAATTCCCTGTTTTACCCTGTTTTGGTCCTGTAGGTACTTGAGTCCTTGGAAAGTCTTCAATCTTCAATTCTCCACTCGATGTACCTATGTGAGGGATAAAACGGAATGACAGGCTCCCTACACGGGCTCCGAATCACCGGGAGGTGGGCAAAGTTCCCCCTGGGTCGGTTGGTTGCACCCCTTCGGGATCTTCGATAGTGAGGGAGGGTCACCTCTCTTTTGTCCCACTATCTCCCCCGGCATCCACCTTTTTCCTTGGTGGGAATATCAACACGGCAAAGGCTAGTGTTCTAAGCAATCAGCATGATATGCATTTCTGAAATATTCATTCAGCCTTTCATGATATGCAATTGAATGAGATTTGGAAAAATTGGGATAGAAGAAGGGTCTTACCAATGCAATTCAGTGACTCACTGATTGCTAGTACTTACCCTTTTACAATATTTCAGCTTGGGTGAGAGAAATTCAACAAAACAAATCAAGGTTATGTATCAAGCTGATCAAATGATACCTATGATAAAGTAATGGTTTGAATCAAAATGAAATTCAATGAAATAAGCTGAAATCAAGGAGAATTAACACTAATCTCTGATCTATTGATCAATCCAGTGAATTAATTGATCAATAATCTCCCATCAACAAGTGGAAAAGCCATTAGCAATTGGATTATTAAGAGATTTTAGAGATTAGTAAAAGGGAAATACCTCCATTAAGCTTGAAGAATATGATGGATGTCATCTTCAACCCCGTTGATGCAAAAGTTCTTCATAATCCATCATAAATTCGTCATAAAGCTTGAAATCTCCATAGAATCAGTCCATACAAGCTTCAATATGATGAAATCCTTGAAGAATCAATGCTCCAGCCTTGCTTGAATACTTGAACATCAAAGATTCAAGCTCCTTGATGAAAAGCCCCAAAATAATCCTTCCATTTGAGCTCCAATGTCATGCACGGGTTGAAATCTCTTCAATGTCTTCAATCTTGGAGTCTATCCAGCTTGTACTTAGCTTTAGAGAAGCTTTGGAGGTCGGGAAAGTCCAAAATTTTGAGAAATTTGAGCTTCCAGGTCTGTGGCTATGGCTGCCCTGCTGTGTATTAGGGTTTGAGCAAGAGAATGACTGATCAGGATGCTTCTGAGGCTGAAGATTGTTGTCAACCAGTGCTTGATGAAGCCTTCAAGAGTTGTAATCAATGAGCTGAAGATCTGGAGCAAGCTGAGCAGGGAGGAGGAGCAAGGAATTCAACGCAAATTTCGGCGCATTTTTCGGGCTGTTTCTGTGGGTGGTTGATAATCAGCAGCACTGCTTCACTATGGTATTCCTCCTGAAGCTCATGCAACAAAGATCATTTGCCCCATGCTTTGAGAGAGAGAAATGTTCAGCAGAGAGAGATATTTGGGACTTTCTTGATAGCCACCATGAAAGCTTCATCCAAAAGCTTGAAGGAGAGAGAAGAGAAGCTCTCTTTTGAAAAGTAACTGTAGTTTAGCCTCTAACTAAGCCCGGTTAACCATCCTTTACCCTAGTTACCTCCATTTTTGCATGAAATTTGATGACGTCCAGCCATTTAAGCCATTATCCGCCATATCTGACCTTGGATATCTCCAGATATAGTCTTTTACTGACTGTAGATGTCCTGCAGCACTCCACTAGTCACTGTCTTGTACCATTTTTGTCTGAAATTGATTTTGAAATATGAAAATGGGACTGAAAATGGAAGAAAATAATGGATCAAAGACTCAAGCTCTGATACCACTTGTCAGAGAGAGAACTAGGGAGAGAGAAAGAGGAGAAAGAAGATTGCAGAAGAGAGAGAAAGACTGCAAGAAGAGAGAGAAGAAGAGTGACGAGGAGAGAGAAAGACTAGATTTAGAGAGAGAAAGACATGAAAGAAGGGGAAGCCATAGAAGCTGTGAGCAAGAAGGGAGAGCAAGTCTGTAATTGTATTAATGTGTCAAAAAGATGTGAAAAATTACATCTTCTCTCCTTTTATAACAATGTCAGTGTGACATGGCATAATATCAATATTATTAGCACTTATTTGTTATTCCCAGCTTCTTACAGATTTCTCTAAGATTGAGTTTTTAATGATATTTTTAAACTTATGTTTTTGAATTTGTACATGTTAAAAATTTAATATTTTTTTAAATGAATATATTTTCTCAAATTTATTAATGATGTGATTTTAAAAGTAAATTATATTTTAATGATGAATTATTGTAGTATTTTTTAAAGTTTAATATATTAAACTATTAATTTTTATTTACAATGCTATAAGTATGTAAGCTTATTGATTTTTATTTAATTTTTTAAAAAATTATTTTTTGATAAATATATGAGTCTAAATATTTATATTATATGTGTTAGTAAAATATTAATAAGCTATATCTTATTTATCTAGATACCAATTTGATATTTAAAGTTATATAATGCACGATTGATTTTTATATTAATAAAATGTAAAAATTTAAACTATTACACATATTATTGAATGATTCTAACAAATATATTGGAATTGAATCTTTTAAATGTAATCTTCATATATAATTATTCGATGATCTATTTGTGTTAAATACATAATTATTTTTTAATGTAAATAAATTATCAAGTTATATTTTAAGCATTTTATTTAACGTGAGAATACTATTAATTTGTTAAAATGTTATGTTTAAATCTCTTAATAAAAATCATTATTATTTTTTTGAGAGTAAATATTAAAGAATTTGATATAAAATGATTGGATTTATATTTGGTTTTTTATATCTAGTATTATTTATCGTTTTTATGATTGTATATATTAAATGTATGTTGTATTGATTATAAATTTCAGAGAGCTTTTAAACAAGTACGTTTTTATCAAGAAATGTTATAGTAATATATTTTTAATTTTTTTTAAAAAAATAGTATCAACATAATTTATATTTTTGAATTTTTAATTTCTTGAAGAAAAATAAGTCACAACATTTTGAATAAGGATAATGATTAATATATTTTATGTGTTTATCTAATGATCGTGTATTCAAAGAGTATAATTTTAGTTTTCTTTTTGTATAGTGAAATCTAAAATATCAAGATTGCACTTTTTTGTTATGCATAGTCTATTAAGTTCATTAGTAATAAAAATATTAGGTTTGATATTACTAATTCTAATTTTAGGTAATAAACTTTTAATTTTTGGATTTTGAAATCTTTACAATGTTGTATATAAAGTACTATGTCCTTTAATGTTAGCAGGGTTGAATGCAAGTTTGGTTAATGTAAGACCTTGTGATTGATGTATTGTTCTTTCTACAAATTGGTAATTGCTTTCTAATAATTAACATATGTTGAGGGTTATTATTGATTTGGATTTCTCTATGAAGTTGAAAAATTGGTGTCCAATTTTTGTATATTAATTTTTCTCATGTATAAGTTTGTGTTTTTTCTTTGGTCAAATTTTAAATGTTATTATCATTAAATTGTATTTATATTACTTTAGTATTTTTATAAGTTATCATAGTTTAAAAGATTTCATCTATTCAGTTAACTAGTCCATCATCTATATTAATGTTTGTGGAGTATACCTCAACTAACATTTTTAAAAATGAAAATTACTTTTAATAAACAACCTATTTTTTAAATCAGTATCTTTGAGAGTTATTTTTTGCGATATATTAGAAGGTAAAATATATTTAGATTTCAAATGATTTTTTAACTTTTTGATGGGTGAAAAACTTTTTTAAATTATGTTTATTAGTAGTAAGATTAGTGAAAAATAGCGTATATGTGTGAATATCAAAATAATTTTTATGAAAGTGTTTGTTGTTTAATGTTTTAATATCATTTTTTGTATGCATGTTTGTTCTTATTTGATGTAAAATATTAATAAATGATGTGTCTTTTTGACATATAAATACAGTTAGCTCAGAATATTTTATTTCATCTATCCAAAAATTGGTGTTGAAGATATTATTTTCATTTTGTTCAAACATCCACTTGTCTTTAACAAGCCGTATCTAATATACATCACCACACATCAATATATCAATATGCCCAAAATATTGTTTGTAATTATGCTTAATACATCCCATTCTATTATAGTTAGCACATTTAAATGTTCATTTTCCAATAAATGAGATTTCATCAAATACTAGTAGTTTAATTTATCTATATTTTCTAGATAATTATTTTTAATTTTATTGATTTAAAGAAGTCATATCTTTATTATCTACTGGATATGCAAAGCAAAATGTATTGTAGTTCCACCAGTGTTTTAAGCAACTTTTTCAATATAAGCCATTAGCAAACTAGACAAAAGTTTGATACCATAATCTTATTTGAATGTATTTATATTAAAACATGTCAAAGTCTAAAATAATAATAATAATAGTATATATATATTTTCTATTCATGCTACACCAGTTAAAATATATGTATATTGGTTTGTTAGGTTCTTATTATTTTTAATTAAATATGTTATCTAATATGATTTCTTTTTCATTATTTAATGATCTGAATTTATCAACAAATATATTATTATCAAGTAATTAAGAAATTTAGCTTTTTAATTATATTTAAAAAATAGATTTAATCAATGGTATTGTTTTAAAATGTGTTGAAATATAATCTTTCAATATTTTGAGATATTACTTCATTTTTGTTTCATAAACTTTTTCATAATTATTTTTATTATTTGTCCCTTAAACATATACATATTTTTCCATGTTTGATATTTTTGTAATTATTCAAACTCATGACAAAAGAAAGGTCTATTATTCTCAAAATCCTTATGTGTGTGTGTGTGTGTGTGTGTGTGGGTGTGTGTGTGTGTGTGTGTGTGTGTGTGTGTGTGTGTGTGTGTGTGTGTGTGTGTGTGTGTGTGTGTGTGTATGAATTTTTAAATGATATTTAAGATTATAAATTTTGTAAAAAATATTTACTGTGAATTTTTAGGAGATTGAATGTATTTATCTATAAAAGATGCATACATTATTTTGTATAATCAAGTGCTAACATTTGCAGATCTTTTTTGGATTTTAGAATATATGTTTATTGGTCAAAAGGAGATGTATTTATAAAAATAAAATCCATGCTTGTTTGAGATTGATGTAAACTTAAAATTATATAAGTAGCTAGTTTGCAACTCATTTCTTGTGTATTCATTTTTTTTTCTAAATTTATAAGTCATTCACAAATATTACTTTCTTGATTTTTATATTTTTAGTAAAATTTTTAAATGCATAGCTTAATGTATTATCATTTTTTGTTAAATAAGAAGAGTAATAGAATGCTATACCATAATGATTTAACATGTGTTGTATATCGATTTTCACATACCATAGTAAAATGATTTTGAGATTAAACAACTTTGTATATATATCTTTTGTTGATCGTTTTAAAAATGCAGTTTCTTATTTTAAAGAAGCTCTAATTCCTAGTATGTAATACTTTTAATTGCATTCTATAAGTTGTAATCATCTTTTAAAAGTTATTTCAACATTGTATATTTTATTTTTAGTTTTTGTATGATTTTTTATATTTTATCTTGTATTATCATAATATAGATTGATTTATATCAAGACTTTATTTTAATATTATAATTTTTCTCATAGGTAAATGTGAGAAGCTAAACCTATATTTTTTTATTTGTTTGAAATTACAAGTATAAATAACTAAGTTCATGAGTTTGTATTAATTTAATCTAAGAAGATAATAACTTTGAATTATAGCTAATGTTTTGAGCAATAAAGTTACATATACCTTCAAACCACATATTTGGGATTTTGAAAAATTTCAAAAAGTTTGGAAATTTTTAATGTGATTAATATTTGGACACATGGTCAAATCTTATCCCCTTACTTGAAGGTCGCTACAAGATACAAGCCTCATACTGACGTTCAAAGTGACGAAAATGTTCATAAAAAAATTTGACCTCGTCGTCGCTAAATCATCGGTATTAGTGTCTCCATGGAGATGTCGCTATCGGCGCCGCTATCGGTGCCGTGATTTGCATCGCAAATCATGATGCAAATACAGACATCAATAGCGACAATTTGTGATACATATTACGATGCCAATAGCGATGGGTGCAGTAAATTTGTGACGCTAATATAGTGACGGTTATAGAGATTTTTTTTTTGTGGCAGGGCAGCTTACATTCTACAAATGGATTACATGTTAAGTGTACAATGGTCGTCAAAATGAGTGCAAAATGTACTAGAATCCACAAGACTGAAACATAGAATAAATACAAGATCACTGATGAAAACTCATGGAATCATGGCAAGATACAAATGATGATAATAACATAGTACATACAAGATGCCTGCATAAATCACAAGACAAAAAAGAAAGAGGATGTGCGCTCCACGAATCCAAGCGTGAGCTATAGATCCTTACCATCCGAAAGCTCATCGCGACGCAAAGGAGTATCAAACGGAGTTTGAAAAAAAAAACAACTACACATCAGTCCACCATACATAGTGCATTTTAATAAAAATAGTAACTACGAACAAGAAAGATGAGTGACTTACTAGGCTACCACGTACATATAGTCTATCGATCAATGCAGTGAGATCATATCTCTCTGCATATCGAGTCTCTAGGCCGTTGGGATTGCGGTTTGTAATGGAGTGTTGCAAAGAAAACAAAATACAACTGTTAGAAACAGGATTGTCAGTATAAGCGATATTGCAAAAAAGAAAGTGAGAAGAACAAAAGAAAGACTTACAAAGTCCTCCAGATAAGTCTTGTGGCTGCCACTCCCAAGATAATGGACCACCCTGCCTCTAGTCGTGCCCTCGCTGCCTCACACTATTGTCTCCAATGTTTCGAAGAATCTATAGCCTCCTCCTTGAGTCTCCACCAGTCATTTGTGTCTAGCGACTCGGGCTTTGAGGCGGCACTCTTGAGTGCCTTGCGTGTGTTCGATCATCTCTGTGACATATACACACGCATGCACTCCATCATCTAGCACGTGGAAAATCTCTTTGCCGCGATGGGTACCAGAAACTCCTCATGTAAGGATGCTACTATGTAGTCATTGCTCCCCTTGGGTATGTTCTTCAAATGGTTCAAGACGTTGTGCCAAAAAACTTATTGGCACAACTCTCTCATACGAGCCATCACCCTCCTCCCCTCATCATTCATGATCGCGGCTCCTGTCCTATCATCTACAAGGTATCCATACCCGTATGTCTAATATGTGTCCTCTCCCACCTACGACCGTGCTCTTGGGCATAACTAGGAGACCCCTGTACATCTGGTGTATCCATGGGGGTGGTATCTCTCGGAGTTGTGGAGTCACTGGAGTAGACATTCCCATAGGTGTGACAAATCCTACGGGTGACGCAACTCCACTAGAACGACGAGATGGAGACACTGCATCGGTGCCTTCACAACAACCACATGAGCCACCCTCTCTCAAACTTACACGAGAGGGAGCAGTAGCACCTATATCTCGAGCCGACCGTGGGCTCACCGCATCCACGTCTCGGCAGCATCTCCTAGAACCACTCCCTCCATCCAGCCCAAGTCTGGAGCATCGACCTCATCTATTGGAAACCGAAGCATCAGAGCGTGCCGATGTAGATCTAACGAAATGACTTGATGGTATCCGAGATAGCTCCTGGTCCGCCATAACATGAGGTAACCAGACTTGTCCCAACACCTCTATTTAGTGAACACAAACTTGAACCAGCTATGATAGATATGACCAATGAGAACAGAAGCCTACTTACCTGAGCACTCTCCAAATCCCGGAAAGCCATGTATGGTCTACATGAGAAGGACTCGTATATTGACTGACCATCGACCATCGCACTTGCTCATATCTTCCATGGTGATCCCCTCCTCCCACAAAATCTTAAGCTCATCGACTCTACTGGACAGAGATAGACGTCTATATTCTTGACTTTGTAGCAGCTAGGAATGAGAAAGCTAAGGATCATGTGTCCTTTCTTTGTAGAAACTCTTGGCATGATGTTGTAGTTAACAAGGACTACATGCCACACACTGTAAGAAGTTGAGCGGAGACCGAATGGGTTCATGCCATCCATAGCAAGATCGAGCCGAAGATTCCTTAGCTCTCGTGCAAAGCCTAGGAAGGTAGAGTCAATGTGGCTCCATGCACGTAAATTTGCTTGGACTTCATCCGTGGATCTATTTTGTGCATGCCACGTTGTTAAGCTCGCCATGCCTGACGTATGAAGCATGTGACGTATACGGGGGATAAGTGAAAAGTGTCTAAAAACTTTCTAAGGGATGGTTTACCCTTGCAAGTCTTGTCAATACCTGTGAGCACCACACTTTGGACATGTCTCCATAGTCTCGTACTCTCCTCGAAACAATATGCAATCGTTGACACATACATGGATGCTCTTGTAGTCCATGCCAAGCTTTTATAAAACTTGTCGCACATCATCACGAGACTCACGCATAGTATTTCAAGTGGTAATATGTGATACTTTAGCAACTTGAAAAGAAGTCAGGCAAAGAGGAGAGGAGAAGCATAGCTTGTAGTTCTTTAGAGATGACTAATCCAAATACCATGGTTTCATCTAGTAGGAACCGCTAAGAACTTAGTGGCAGACTAATCTTCATGCATAGTGGCAATGGCTAACTTTCTGAACATGGTCATTTGATGTACAATATCTGTGTATTCATAGGTGTTGTTGAAGAAATCCCAAATACATTATGCAGTGGGTATTGTTCTTACTAGTTGCACTTGTCAATCTCCATAATGGATAAGAATCTCCATCAAGGCCCTTTTTCCTTGTCATTGACGATGTTCTAGAGGTTAGCTTGGGATAGATATAGTTACTTCTCAACTTCCAAACTTGATACTTGCTATCATTGAGTTTGTTGATATTGATGTGGCGATTGTAAGAGGTTGTGGTACCATTGTGTATGTCAGAGAGAGAACTAGGGAGAGAGAAAGAGTAGAGAGAAGACTGCAGAAGAGAGAGAAAGACTGCAGGAAGAGAGAAGAAGAGTGACGAGGAGAGAGAAAGACCAGATTTAGAGAGAGAAAGACATGAAAAAAGGGGAAGCCATAGAAGCTGTGAACAAGAAGGGAGAGAAAGTCTATAATTGTATTATTCTGCCAAAAAGATATGTAAAATTATATGTCCTCTCCTTTTATACCAATGTCAGTGTGACATGGCATAATATCAATATTATTTACACTAATTCCTTATTCTCAGCTTCTTACAATCCATCCCCACTCAAAATGAAGTTTTTGTCCTCAAAAACAAAGATCGAACTTATTGGTATAGCCAAGTAGTGGACTGCAGAGTACTACTCTGTACAGTATTACAAGTGGTAAAAGAAAAGATTAGCTAATATGCAAAAGTAGTACTAATCTATGTAGAGGGTCAAGATCAGCCTGTAGCCACCCGGATCAAAAGGGAAAGTGGTATCGCTGCCATGCATTGGATCAACTTTCATAAGGTCAAAGTCAAGTATAGCTGAAAGCTTGATCATCATGATGGTATTCACTAACTCTTCCATAAGCCTCTTAGGCATCACCATGTTCTGTATGACTGAAGCATATGAGGCTAAAGTTACCATTGTATGGACTGCATCAACCCCTAAGTGCTGTATATTCATGGACCCTGCATTCTTAGTAATGTCCAAGCATTTAAACTGCAGGTCTGTGGACTGACGGGGATCCCGCATGGCGTCATGATCATCCAAATCCACATGCTGCCCATGATCTACTTTCTTGAACTGAGCTTCTTGTTGTGGACCCATACCAAACCCATACCAAAATGGTCTTCAACAAGATCTTCTCCATCCTTTACATCATAATATTCAAATACCAAAAATATTTTGGCAGTCTTTGCCCTGCATGTGGCTTGGTGATTACAAGATAGTGGCTTAGCACATCGATAGCATAAGCCCACAACATGCAGTTCCCGTATCGTATCACTAGTAAGGTGTCTAACGCGTTTAGCCTTAGATAGAAATTTACACACTTGCTTATCACCATTGGTCAGCTCTATAATAGTTCTGACATGCTGCTCATAGTCATCTTGCTGCTCATAGTCATCTTGCTGCTCATGTACAACAGATGGCTGTCCATGCTCATGACCATAATGCTCATGCTGTCCATACTGCATATGGTGATAATAGCCCTGCTGCGCATCAGAGGGACAGTTTGGTTGAGCATATGCATTTGCTTCCACTGATGTTTGCTGCTCACGTACATAAGCATGCTGCCTTTGATCATTGATCCCACATCATTGGTCATGCTGTCCATAATCTCTATGAGAATACATGTCACAAAAATGTTCATGCTGCTGTCCAAATACATCTATTTGTTGTTGCCTACTACCAAAACTTTGGTCATATTGTTGCCCATAAACATGTTGTCCAAGATTGCATGATGACTGTCCAACATGGTTACAATGATGTTCTTGTATCCTAGGCTATCCATAAGCATGGTAATTGACAAGTCCATGAGCATAGGTATTGGCATGATGTCGGTCATAATCACTTGCTTGCTGTTGATCAAAGCTAGAAGGGTACTGATAAGCATAACCATTTCTATCACATCCATAAGAACTGGGCTGCTCAACTAAGAGAGCTTCACAAGTATAATCATAACTATGTTGTTGAAGAGGTGGATGCTCATAAGCATAAGCATGTTGACCATAATAGCCATTCTGCTGCCAAGGCTCAATGAAATGATACTCATCAGCATATACATGTTGGCCATAAGCATAAGCATTTGATTCAAGTGTACCATCAACATATACATGTTGGCCATAAGCATAAGCATTTGATTCAAGTGTACCATTAGCATATACATATTGGCTATAAGCAGAAGCATTTGATTCAGGTTTTGCTACTTTTTCCATAACCGCCTTCATAAGAGCAATACACCGATCAGTTAAAACTCCAAGTTTGTCAATTTTAGCCTGTGTTTGAAGCCAACCTTGTTCACTAGAGCTGGAGCTATTGATCTCAACTGCCATTGCAGCCAAGTTGAAGAGATATGTTGTTCCTGTCCTTGCCTTAAAATTCTGGTTTCACTCATCTGACATGCATACTCCCAAAATAGATAGTCCTCAAATCAGGACCAGCAGACACATTCAACTTTACCCTGCCCTGAGATTCAACACATACAGACCAAAGGAAAAATCTCTGACTGCCCTGCTCCTAAGCTCAACAACAGCAGTTGAGCCCAAAATCCAACTGTATGCTCCCCAACAAAACACCACAGCAACTGCCACAGTAGTAGACGAAGGAGTGTGGTCACTCAGCCACTTTGCCAACAGCATGTGGTTCCCCTAGGGTACATATAGATTTCAAGGCAGACAGTCTGATGCAATGCCTGCAAGGTCTCTAGTTTTGCCCTTCTTTGGCAGCCCTATCTATGAGGTTGGACTTTTAGATTAGAATCAGATTAGAATACAGAACCAAATTCTTATCCCCTATGCTGAAACATTGCTGAATCTTCTTGAGCAGAAGTAAGATGAAGGCACTAAGGTTGACACACTCCTAGAGATTCCAAAATCACCAAAGAAATTTTGAACTTCAGAGAACCAAGCTGATCCTTAATGATCTAGAGAACAATCCTTTTTTGTTGCACTGGTCCATCTTTGTCAAGTACTGCCTCCTCTTGCACAACCAATCTACCCCAGTATACCTTCTATTCGTCAGTGTATCTTGATGATTCTCCAGATGTACACAAGAGGCTTGAAACTTTAGAAGAGAAGAGAGTGGAGTTTGTGCATTATATTTTATATGTTGGAGCGACACATCTTGGGGCCAATCCCCAAGAGGTGTAGGAGAGTCCTAGTGGAGTCGCAGCAATCAGCCGAGGGGAGCTTCCTGATGTTTGTGTGGCGAGGCACTATGCCTACATGTTATGAGATCTCCCTCTGAGGAGAAGGGAAGGTCAACGTTGGACTACATATCAGCTACAAATGCATAATTAAGTCTATCTAGTGTACATCAGTGTATTACAGACACTCCTGGCTTGCGAGGCCGTGTGGTGGGGTTATCCATTGTGTGCATGAGGTTCGGCTAGTGCCATAGCCAGTGCCGGCCCATTTTAGGTCCCATCATTGAGGATAGTAGAGTGAAACAAAGTGTTTTGTTATTTCATCTTCTCATGCAAATAATCTATCGATTCTCCTTTGAAAATAGGCCCCCTATCAAGTAGGATCTCTAGAGGTGTCCTAAACTTGTAGCAAATATGTTCATATATGAATTCCCCCACATCAGTAGCTCCGATAGTTTTAACTACTTAAGCTTCTACCCAATGGGAGAGGTAGTCAACTGCACTCAAGATAAAAACCTTTTCTCTTGAAGTATGAGGCAAAGGTCCAATGGCATCAATTCCCCACTTTCCAAATATACCATGAGAAAAAATCATTTTTCTCATCTCTAATTTCAAAACTCTCTTGCTCATTCTTTGGCATTCATGGTAGGACCCACACTAATGATCCACATCTTTATGCAAACTAGGCCATACATGTTCCTTAGTAGAAAAATTTTGGAGTTCCGCATGGTTATGCTCAAGTATATGATAAATTTCCTCTTTCCAAGGGACTATTCTAAGAACTAAATCCACTCCTTTTGCACAAAGAATGCCATTCACCATTTTAGACCTTCCACCTCTCCTTAAGAACCCATACTTCTTTTCTGTAGGAAATAGTAGAAGGTACCTTACTAGTCAAAAGAACTCTTTTCTAGCTCAAGTGTTTCTCTTCCTTGATATAAAGGATAATCTACTCTAATAGCAAACAATTGAAAATTTCCAACTTGAACAACATTATGAGCTTCCCAATTTTCTTCTTTAGCTATGAGTTTCAAACTCCAAGCTTCAACCCATTCTCTCTTGATCCTATTACACATTCTCTTGAGTTTGGTATTCTTGATTTGCTAGACTCCAAGGATTTGGTTTACTAAAAAGTAGAGCATCTCCTCTAATACTTAATCTTTGAATTCCTATTCTCAAACACATTGAATGTCTGCCTGTAAAGTTGCATATTCAGCCTTATTATTATTGGTTGCCTTAAGTTTTACAGTGTCCAATCCCACTTGACGATGTTTGATGTGACTTACGATATGATTCATCAAAGTACATAAAAATGAGTTTTTAGTCTCAAGTTTAGTCTCTTCTTTGTCCAGACATTTTCCTTTCAACAAAAAAGAACTCTCCTTATAGGTCAAAAGATCATCTATTGTTGCTCAAGTTGAATCCTCAACTTGAAATCTATACTAAAATTCTTCAAGTTCAACAACCCACTTCATAACTCTCATCAAAAGATTTGATTTATTAACTAGATGTGGCAACAAGGTATAGCTACTCAAAATCATAAATGGCCTAGGCAACAAGTATCTCCCAAACTTCTTGCAAGCCAAGATCACATTAATCATAACTAGTTCAATCTTAGGATAAGTCCTTTCCACCTACAATTTCACTTGACTAGCAAAGTAGATAGGTCTCACGTATGATGAGTTCTTTCCTGAGAAGTGCTCCAATAGCATCTTCTCCTATCAAAGAATTTGCAAAGAATTCCTTCTCCTAGTCGGGTGCCTAGACAAATGAAGCATGACCTACAGTTTCCTTGACTTGTTGAATCACTTCCTTAGCTTCTATTGTTTGTTTTAAAGGATCCTTCTTAGCTATGATTTGCAATGGATAAAGTAATTGGGAGGCCAAAGTTATGAATCTTGAAAGATATATTGTTAGGATAAGGATAAGCAACATATGGACAAAAGGATCCCATAGTTATCCTCATTGTAAATATCCTAGATATTTAGAATAGGAACTAACCTACCTCATTTGGTGTACCACGTATATATACAACTACTAGCAATGAAATCAATAACTACAGTTCACTCTACTTCACATATTGTCTCTCACCCTCTCATACATTATGCACAATGTCTTCTCATCTACTTATCCTCTAGCCGATGCATTTTCACTACATGGTATAAGAGCCCTAGGTTCTAGTTCTCTAGCCTATCATATCTTCTCTACTATCTCCAAAATCACAAATTGCTTATCTTTCTTTACTCCTATTACTCTAATAACTCTTGTTAATGCCACTAGTACCTCTTACATTGTAAGAAGCTGAGAATAAGGAATTAGTGTAAATAATATTGATATTATGCCATGTCACACTGACATTGGTATAAAAGGAGAGGACATGTAATTTTACGTATCTTTTTGACACAATAATACAATTACAGACTTTCTCTCCCTTCTTGCTCACAGCTTCTATGGATTCCCCTTCTTTCCTGTCTTTCTCTCTCTAAATCTAGTCTTTCTCTCTCCTCCTCACTCTTCTTCTCTCTCTTCCTGCAGTCTTTCTCTCTCCTCTGTAGTCTTCTCTCTCCTCTTTATCCCTCCCTAGTTCTCTCTCTGACAAGTGGTATCAGAGCCTGAGTCTTTGATCCATTCTTTTCTTCCATTTTCAGTCCCATTTTCCTATTTCAAAATCAATTTCAGACAAAAATGGTACAAGACAGTGACTAGTGGAGTGTTGCAGATCATCTACAGTTAGTAAGAGACTACATCTGGAGATATCCAAGGTCAGATATGGCAGATAATGCCTTAAATGGCAGGACGTCATCAAACTTCATGCAAAAATGGAGGTAACTAGGGTAAAGGATGGTTAACCGGGCTTAGTTTGGGGTTAAACTGTGGCTACTTTTCAAAAGAGTTCTTCCTTTCCTCTTTTCCAAGCTTTTGCCAAGCTTTCATGGAGTTTGCAGCAGAGATCTTCTCCTAGCTTTCACCCATGAGGTTTTTACAGGCATTTCATGCTGGAAACTTTCTTTACTCTTCATTCTTAACAAGTGGAGCACCATTATTGAAGGCTTTGAAGAGGCTTTAGAGAGCAAACTTTTCTTCTTTTTCTCCTTCTTCAAGGATTCCTTCCAGCATCTATGGTGTTTTCAACAACCTCTCTTCACAAGTATTTTGTCTTTTTGAAACCCTAAAGACAGCAGGTAGCAGTGAAGATTTTTCAGATTCTAGAGGCAAAAATGGAAGAAGCTAAATGGTTTGTGTGGAGTTGCACTACATTGATACACATTGGCATACTTGAACAATTTGGAGAGTATTGCAACAATCCTGGAGACCAGATCCATAGTTTTAGGTTCCATCTTGGCCAAGAACAGTAAGCATTTCCAGACCCAGTACGTTCAGCTGCTCCACCTCCAGTTGTTGGCACACTGGATCAGGAGTTCAAAGAAGTCCAAGATTTGCCCACTTCCTCATAGAACCGCAGGTGAAATCACAGGCATGTAGCACCGGGAGTGAAAGGGCTGAAAGGAGGGGAGTAACCAATGATCCAGGTACATTACGCCAGACACTTGATGCAGCCAAAAACCCTGAGCTCATGCATGAGATGATCAAAAACACAGATCGTGCAATGAGCAACATTGAAGTAATAGCTGACGGATTCAATATGCTAAGGCGCATGTGTGAGACAGTGGAGGGGCCTTCACTGATACCATGACAGCAGCAGCTCGAATCGTTGCTCCAAATACAGTGCCACTTCCCAATCCTTGGAATCCGACTCAGACTGCTACCAATACGGGGAATGGTACAGCAACTGGTCATGCCGATACATGTAGAAATACATTGGTGGAAAGCCAGGTCAAAAGCTTCCTCTTAACCAGTCTATCCTGCAAGAGGATGAGCTTCCCATAGAATGGCAAGGTGCGATGGATGGGGAGGTAGAAAGTCGAGTCGGTAATGCACAGAAAATCCACCTCTGCTCACGATTTTGTGATCGATCCTACCAAGGTCATCAACCTTTCATGGAAACCCAGAGCCTTTCTTTACAAGGGTTTCTTGACGGACAAAGAGTGTGACCGTTTAATTAGCTTGGCCAAGAAAACTTTGCAGAGGTCTGCAATTGCAGACAATGAGATAGGGAAAAGTGTTATGGAGTCAGGTTCAGATGAGTTCTTCGGACTTCTCCTCCTGGCCTCTTCTGCAGCAGCTTGATCTCTACAAGACCATTTGTTTTAGCTGGATTTTTATAATATATTTTAAAGATTGTTTAATAATATAAATTGTTGAAAAGGAACTTTTTTGACATTGTTTTTCTATGTCAGTGCTGCTAAGATTACGTGAAGGAACCGGTGACTAATTGGATAATCAAGGAAGCTGTTTTATGCGTGTCCAACTAAATGTGGTAGATAATTAGACAACTAAAGCAACCCTAAGGAAAGTGTGATTAAACTTCTTTGGAAGGGGAGCCCCATTGGCCCTCCGAGCACCTAATGACACTAAGCTAGCCATCCCTAGGATGAAGATACATAGGGTATCCCTAGACCACCTGGACCCTACATAACCCATCCACCGAGTGATACTCCACTCCACTATGTGGGGGAGCCGAATGGTGATAAGCCTTATGTACACCCTTACGTGTCGTACGACGAAGAAGGCAATGTAGTCCTTATGGACTACCAACAAGTACCAGTGATGGCGTTAGGTAGAGGGAGAGGCAGAGGCCTAGGAGGGTAGACATAAGAGCCAAATTGTGTGTTGGACTTGCGGTCACCCCCAGGATACGTTTCTTTGTGTTGCCTCGAGAGGGAGCAAGAAAATAGAGACAAGGCTGACCTAAGATGCACCGAGTGTGGAATCACTCATGTCTTTGTCGATTGTCCTAGACGAAAACCATCCTCTAGTTCAGCAAACGAGCCATTGGTCCCATTGGGATTGTTTGGTGTCGAGTGTTAACCCTCAAATGAATAAGGTGGAAAATCCAAAAAATCTAAAGTAGAAGACAAGGCCAAGGTAAAGGTGAAATGGAAGACGAAGGCATGCCAAAGAAGAACTAGAAACACAAGAAGTGCAAGAAAGTCCTAAATCAAAAGGAGTGTGGGAGCTTTCGCTTGACTGCCAAGACCCGCGGACTACTTATTGTTTCAAGCATTCCAAGCCGAGTACTAATGGCTACCTCTCACATAGCCGACACGCCATCCATATCTACGGGTGTAGTGAGCTTACCTCCATGCCGATCGAGTTACCTCCTCTCCCACACACTTCGGTAGCTCCACGATTCAAGTGCAAGCTTCAAGTAAGCTCCATCCTCAAGCTCCACGCTCCAAGCTCCATCACTGCGAGCAAGAGAAGAGAAGAGAAGAGAAGAGAAGAAGAGAGGAGAAGATGGAGAGCTTCTCCTCCCCGGTCCCTCATCCTCACACACTCACTCCCTCACACTCTCACACACTCTCTCTCAAGCACAAGCTCAAGCAAGCAAGAATAAGAAGAAGAAGAAGAAGAGGAGAGCCACTTTTGGCCACACACAAGAATGAGCTTCTCATTCACTTTTCAACTTTATATACAAAACCCTAAATTTTCCCTTTTGGACGGTCATCCCCTTATCCCCTTTTTTACATGGCCAGCCGTGGCCTAGGTCCTTTTTCCCATTGTCCTTCTATCTTCCTAGCTTCCTTTCCACCACCCGTCTACATTTACAAATTGCGCGGGTGAGAGCCCGGCACTCTTTAAATTAAATCATGATACGGTTGCGGTCTTTTACAAAAGTATTGACTTGCGCTTTTCCTTGTGCGCCTTTTCCCCTCAGTTAGGACTTTTCTGCACTTCTTGTGTTTCTAGATTTTTCTTGGTGGGCCTTCATCTTCTGTTTTACTTTTGCCTTGGCCTTGTCTTCTGCTTCAGCTTTTCCGGATTTTCCACCTTTGTTCGTTTGAGGGTTAACATTACCCCCCTCCTAGACGAGTGCCAGTCCCATGGCACTCATCGTCGTAGGTAGCAGGCTTTGGCATGCACTGAAGACGCAGGTGAAAGGGACATCGATGGTTGCCGTGGAGGAGTATTAGTGGTGGTGTGGAGGAAGGTCATTGGGGGCACATTGGTGGCCTAGGTGGCTGGTGGTAGGGTTGTTGGAGTTGGTGGTAGGGTTGCTCTTTGTTGGGGATTGCACTGATGGCCAGCACAAGTATTGGTTTGTTGGGGATTTTGCACATGACGATTCTTGGCGGGCTTGCAGGATGATAAAGGATAAGAGTTCAGAGTTGGGTGTCGATGAAGAGCGAACAACACTTTCGTTGGAGTCTTTAATACCTGCAATTGAAAACCTCTCATAGGTGGTCTCTCCCTAGAGGTAGTGCTAGTCTTCTCTATCGTGCACAAGACATAGTTCAATTAGTTTGCGAGACAGGTCGAACTCTAAGCAAGCTGAGAGTATTGTCATGCACTTAAGGACCCAAACTGTGTATATATTTCGGTGCAGATATTATGTGAGTGCTTGTGCATACTTAGATATTACGTAGTTAGAAGACCGCGACTGGTTTCTCGTAACAACGTGTGGATGAAGCAAAGTTGTCTATGTTGAGAAGAAGTATACATGAAGGTGTATGCGATATACTTTGCGTTGTGACTGCACAACGTAACATAATTGAACACAAGGACACTGCACTGTCGGTAGGCAATAGTTGGTAGCTATTGGACCTGCATGATGAGGACAATGTACTTTTCATGGCTATTCGTGTGGTGCTTACCACAATTGATTGAAATGGTATTAAGGCAGAGTGTAAGAGGGAATCGTGCGAATGGGTCAGGGTGACAAGTCTAACCATAGGCAAGAAAAGCTCCCTAGGTATGTCCTGGCCTTGATGTGCCCTGAACAGTTGTGGGTGATGCTAAAGGGCTAGAAGACTAGGGACAGAGCCAGCCAACCAAGGTCATTGGACGTACCTAATTTGAGGACCCTTAGGTGTTGTGCTATGATCGTGGGTGCTTCGTATTTTTTCATTCTTTTATTTTCTTTTTTTCCTTTTTCGTTTCTTTTTCTTGTGCTTTTTTCTTTCTTTCTTTCTTTCTTTCTTTCTCTTATCTTTTCTCCCTTTTTTTTTTGAGACTTGCCTGAGTACAATCATTGCAATATGTTGAGGCTATCAGCCTTTCAATGGGTTGGGAAATGTCAAACTTCGAAGGCTCAGGAAATGGATATTACAGTGATGATTATGCCCTAGCCTCGTTGTTAGAGAAGCAGTCGTTGAGATGGGGAGATACACTTGAGATATTGCAACCCTCTTTGGAACGTGCGATGTTGGTACAATTGGGGTATCAGCTACTGTGAGTGCCCGGCGTAGAGTGTAACCCAGAAAGAGGAAGTGATTAAGATCATGCTTTGGGCCATGCGATGTGGGCACTTGCACGGGTGATTTTTGCTTTCGACAGCGTGGCTTTGTTACGGCTCTTTGTGGGGTCGGTGGTCTTGCGGTGACTTGGGCATTGAACACTTTCACACAAAGACCTATGTCATCCTGCATCCACTTGTCACTTCATGAGAGTACATGCACGGCTCATGCCACAACTATAATAAACCGGTGCAACACAAGGAGACATCACGTATCTAAATTCCATGGTGTTGACTTAGATACTTATCACAGGGGATTTTATTTTTGCGGGCTTTCATTTTCGTTCTTTTCTAATCAATCTCTTTTTTTCGAGCTTTTTCGTGCAACATATCCATTCTGCATATAAATAGTCTTACTTAAGGAGTACGACACGTTGCATTTACATGAACACACATCAAGAAAACAAAACCAACGGAAAACTAGTAAAATATATTCGTGTCAAATAGTCGCAAGGTACACTCTTCCTAAAAACAAATCAAAGATCCCAATGCATGTAATCTCTTAGACAAAATCGGGCATAGTCACATGACGAAGTGTATAATAAACATATAAAAGTAGTAACAAAATGAAATGTTTAGAGTCTCTCGAAAAAAAAACACACTCTCTCTCAGCATGGTACCCGTCCACACACTACGGTGGACAAACACTCCCCATAGAGCACATCATCTATTTCTAGACACATGCAATGTCTCATCTCCTCTGCACTGGCCCGCGCCAAACCACCACACCCCGCAAACACATCCAAAACATAGTCGTAGCATTTCGTAAATGTAGCTAGTAACCACCTAACCATATCACCAATCACATATCACCAATCAAGATACAGAATCTTTGCGGCCATGCAAGTAGAAACAATGAAAATACCATACAAGGTAACCTGAGAGCAAAAACATGCAAGACTACTTACCGAAAGAAAAGATGAGACCTCTCTGCTCCGCCTCTGACAATGACACCATCAACGTCCATGGGAAAGACACAATCATCCATCATGTAGCTACGATATGTTGGAAACAATCTCTCTGAAATCTTCTCCCCAGCCTCTTTGTCGTAGCAAGGCACAACATGACCAGCACGATGCCAAAGACACACAGTAAGATCAAGTACCTATTCACGAGTGGAAATAGAATAAGTGATCCATGTTTTTTTTAAAAGCATGTAACACAAACTTTATTTAGAACATACAACCATACGTTCAACGTATCCAACTTTGTTATCTTACCGCCTCTCTAGTGACAGGATGTCGATAAGCCTTGGAGTCACACATGAGTGTCCAAGTGCGGTGAAGCACAAGCCCCACTCTTGCCGCATCCGTAATAAACTCACCTATATGCTCTGCTAAGCACATAGTGACTAAGAATCCCTAGTCGGCCAAATACTCGCGAGCAAGGTCCATACAACCCATAACTAGACCCTTTGAGAACGTGTTCCACTTTGGAATAGTCATGCCCTCTACAAACAACATTGGCATTATGATATATGAGAAGTGAGTTTGATGTAAACCTTGTGTGATAGAAAGCATAACTTACCCAATGGGATGGGACTTAGAGCATCCACAAGCAAGCTCGTAGGAAAATCCGCAAATATCAATTGAGCCACCTCCTGACATGGAACTCCATCTTTGCTATAAAGATGCATCTTTTGTGTTGCAAAAAACTTGTTGATGCTATACACAAAACAACATAGTCATTAATGCAAAGTAAACGATGATGCAATGCTATATGCAACATGTAAATTGATGTTCTTGCAATATGTAGTTGTCATGTCTACCTATCAAGGGCAAATCTATCAATTTGGGTCACATCCACTAATAGAGCATCGACATATGTTTGATACTGAAACCCTGCAACAATTATTTCAAAGTAATTTATTTTTAATAATCATACACGACTATCTTCATGGGCGACCAATAAAGCACATGAATTTCAAGTTAATATAAGACTTCTCACCTACTGAACGGGTCATAGGTCGCCTCTCCCAATTCTCTCGACCAAGAGATGAATATGCAACAAAGGAGGTGGTGGGCGCCATAGAGGACTCTGGCACATTTTTTCTCCCTGGATTACCTTGAGTACCTTGGCTGGCACCTTTGGTAGCCTTGGTTGCTTGCTCCTCTATAGTGGTGGGTGCGGTAAGCGGTTCATGAGTATCAACTCCCTCCTTGAATCCTACATAGTATCATTCACCCTTAGATTCCCATGCATGAGCACAAAAACTATTGCTACAAAAGCGACGAGATGTTTACATAGATTGAAGTACTTACTCTCATGCAGATCTTTCTCTTGCTTAGGGATAACCCCCACAGGGTAATCCAGCCACCAAGGGAAAACACATGCCTCCCATGCCGTCAATTTTCTCTCACGTAATGATGGAGGATACATAGTGTTCTCGTCACGAACATCAATCCACTCTCTTGTGAATTGCGGAGCTGCATCCAGCCTCTTCTCTTCTACACATTGTAGTATCCACCTGCAACATTCTTGCCAATTACGCAAGCAAATGCATGCAATCTAATATGAAAATCAGACACACAATCTAATATGAAAATGCATGCTAACCTATAAATCACACGTTTGGCTGAAAACGTAAGCTCTGGCATCTTCTCTACAACATCTAAAGATTTCACTCCATCCAAGAGGTGTACAAAAGCCTACAAAAGTTTCACAAGCGCTTAACATTAGCACATATACATTTTAAGAAAGAACTTACGACAGCAATATGAATGCACTGCATTGAGTCAACCTGCATGACATGATTCTTCGTGTTAAGCTTAAAGAACTCCTCAAATGAATCTGGTAGCTGTGGACCTTCTACTTGTATCCTATCAATCTGAAGTAGTGCCTCCGAATGCAAGTGAGCCCAATATGTCTCTTTCTTCATGTAAACCCGAAAGAGCTTATAATCACCAAAATGCGGGTATTGGGGGTCTTTGGCCTTTGTGAGACTCATAAGATGCAACAATATTTTTTTCTTGTGATGCACAACAATATACGCAAATAGAAAGCATTGAAGAAAAAAGCATCACATACACACACCTTGCGTTATATATACAAATTACCTTTCCGCAGGGATTTTTGAGCTTGTGAGACAATACAACTTGTCTCTTGTGATCTTGAGCATGCTTGCATCATCCCACTTTAGCCCAAATAACAACTTAAAGAACTCATCACCATTTTGGGGATCAGCAATGGATAGGTATTTGTAACCCCTATCCTTAAGGCGCTCCTCTTCCACCCTTGTAGCCTTCTCCAAACGTTTCTTCCTCTCTACCTCATCTAGACCAAGAGCCTCAAGCTTCGCAGTTTCTTTTGAGATGAAGACATGAAATTCATCCTATCATTCCAAAAAAAAAAACTAAATTAGAGATAGAAAAGCACATCTCATACAAGTGAGCCATAGAAAGAAAATCACCTTCCATATAAGATGAGATATTAAACCGCAAGGAGAGTTATACCATGGAGCAACACCATGATAATACCTTGCCTCTATACTCATCTCAACCTCAGCCCACTTCCTCATGGCCGGACTCAATCTATCTAGAATGGAGTCTTTGTTTGCAATACCAAACTTTTGAAACATATACACCTCATGCGCAATATTTGGAGTAACATGAGCTCTGGAAATACTATTGAAAACAAACAAAAACATAATATGAGAATGTAAGTGTAACATATTACAAAGAGGAGCATAGTTAAAGGAAGAAGACTTACGCGTTGGTGGTGTCTAGTGCGAGTAGTAGCTCTGCTTCCTTTGCCTTTGGCACCTCAATGAATTGGCACCGTACACTAACATGGTAGTGAGCACAGTCGGAGTACTCTGTAATTGAAAACCAACAAACATAAGAATGGGATACAAACATTCAATACTTGCATGTATAGTGGACAACTTACTTTCTTTGATGCATTTCCACCACGTTTTAAGCCTGTGGTTTCCATCCCAAACCAAGAATTTTTTACCCTTAAGGTCTTGCCACTCTCTTCCAAGAGCCCTCTCAAAATCCTCATTTCTTTGACGCCATATTGGACCCCATTCATCTAGATTGCTGGCTGTCACAGACATGGTCTTCCCTCTCGGACCTTCAACTGACACAAGGAAGTGTCCCATAGTCTCAAGATAACCAGTGAAATCAAAGGAAGGAATCAACCACTGGGCATCATCTGTAGCAAATCTAACTGCCTCATGAGCCACTAATCTGCAAAGAGGCACAAGAGGAGGCATCGTCCTCTTTTTTATATAAAATTGACTCAGCACATCCTTCATCAGTCCTAAAGAGACTTGCTTGCCTAACTTCCTTGAGTGCTTCTTTTCTTTTTCATCATCATTCTCCCCTTGATCACTATCACCACTCACCTCTTCTTTGTCATCTAGACTATCATGCTGCACATTAGTCGCTGTAGGAGCAAATATTAATAAGTAACAATAAAAAACAGTAGCATTAAACCAATCATATATAATACATAACATTGAATAAAGAGTCATATGTAAATGAAATGGACACATAAGCGACTACCTGTGTGCTCCACAACCCCGTCAATTGTATTGGAGTCCCCAGCCACTTGTGCTTCGTCATCAATGTAGACACATCTTTTTGGACCACATCCTTTCTTTGTTGAAGGAGTGTCCACTGATCTCAAATGCGATGATGCTTCTTGCTCTAAGATCCGCCCAGGAACACAACCTGAATGTAGCTTCATACAGACTTCACGGCTACTATGAGGTGACACACATTTCTTTCTCTTTCTAAGCACTCTTTTAGGTGCCATAACTTTCTCTACACACTTACAAATAGATACACAATCAACCTCTTTAAGATTAACAACACAATCAATCTCTTTAAGATTAGAAATACAATCAATCTCTTTAAGGTTAAAGATTAACAACACAATCAATCTCTTTAAGATTAATAACACAATCAACCTCTTTAAGCCATGGGACGAAGCCACGGATGAAGCCACATGCTTGTGCATAAGCCCGCGCATCGTCCGTGCGGACGCGGACGATTAGGGGGCTTCAATCTCTTACATACGGGACGAAGCCACACGCTTGTAGCCACGGGACGAAGCATAAGCCCACCCAATGGTTGCGCGGACATGACCATAAGCCCACCCATCATCCACGCGGACGCGGACGATTGGGGGGCTTCAATCTCTTACCTTGGAGGCCCATCGGACGGCATACGGGACGGCAGTCATGACGGCGTATGGGACGGCATACGGGACTGGTGCGCAGATCAGTCGCAGAATGCTCACATGGTGAATCCCAGAAGGTCCCCAAGAACAATGAACTCTACCTTTTTGCACAAAAAACCATGTAAAAGCATGCACGACAAGAAGCAAGAGACAAATTGGGTTCAATCTCCCCCATGCCTTGTGTGAGCACTTCACAAAGCATGTATTTTATGTATATTTCAATCTTCATGCTCAATAATAGCCCAATTTACAAAAATATGACAAGCTTTTAGCTTTTGAGTTTGCTTTCTACAAAAATAGGAAAATAAAGCTAATGGACGGTGCCCATAGAGTCTGGCACGCCCAATCTCAATGTCCAAATAGAAATAACATATCCGTGCCCATAGGCGCATACAAAATAATAATCAATAATCAATGTCTCAATAGACATAACAAAATATAGGCGTGGCGCCTATCAAAATATAATCCAAAGGTCGAATACTCGCTAGACTCCAATGCTTTCCTCCGCCACTGCTGCTATCTCTACACATCAACTGAAGCATTCACAATCGTTAGTAAAATAATACAATTAAACCGACAAAAGTGAATACCTAGCAATCTTCAGCTACATAAATAAATCAACTGGTTAGAAATAAATCCTAACCTTAATTTATTACGAGTGTGCACTCTAAACTCATAAACGTTTATTAATTTAATATGCATTTTGCAGAATCACCCGCTATGGAATCACCCATGTACACACTAAATTAATGAAACGCCCGAAAAGGACAGGCATCCCCATCAACTTCTCGCACAAAGAATCCTCTTTGTGTATGAGCCCCGGTCATCTAAGTTTACGGAATCCACCGTAAAACCTCACGGAATCCACCGTGGAATATACCTCCTGGCATCATACCCCCGGGATGGGATAGCAATTGACCTCAATTGCTATTAGCTCAATGTGGAGCTAACAGAATGGGGAAAGCATTTAAGTCTCTAGCGTGCATCCATTGTGCTTCCTCTACAAGATGGTTCTTAAATTTTACTAGATATCTAGAATACCTTCGGCCAGTTCTAGTGGTCATGTAGTCAGTGTCTATGATGGCTTCGGGTTCAAGTATTTCAGTCTCTTCTTCTAATAAAGGTGGGTTTTCATAAACAGGGTGGATAGGTAATTGGCCTCTAAATGGTCTCAATAAACTAATATGAAATGTATTATGAATTTTCCAATGAGATGGCAATTCTAACTTGAATGCATTGTCATTAATCTTATGAATGATTCTAAATGGTCCATAAAATCTAGGAGCTAATTTGACAACTGGATGTCTATCTACACTTTGCAGTCTATGCTTTTCTATTCTAAGCCAAACATAATCATCAACTTTGAAATTCATGGCTTGTCTTTTCTTGTTAGCTTGTTTGGTATACGATTGTTGGGCTTTAGCAATCATATCCTTAACCTCATCAAAAATACTGTTATGCATAGTAGCAATATCATCAGCACTCTGAATTCTATTAGACAAAGATGCAACAGGTGTAGATAATCTATATCCATAAATGACTTCAAAAGGTGCTTTCTTTGTAGATGTGTGTGGTGTATTGTTATATGCAAACTGTAATAAATGCAAATGAGAATCCCATGTTTGAGGTTTAGAGATAGTATATGCACGTAAAAGGTCTAAAATGGTGCTATTTGTGGCTTCTATTTGTCCATTTGTTTCTGGATGAAATGCAGATGAGAAATCAATCTTTGTGCCTAGATTTGCAAACAGTGTGATCCAAAAATTATTACAAAATTTAGAATCTCGATCTGAAATAATCTTTTTTGGCAATCCATGGTTAGTAAAAACAGTTTTCAAAAATAACTGTGCTGCTTGTGATGCTGTTAAAGTTTTCTTACATGCAATGAAATATGCTTGCTTACTAAATCTATCTACAATTGTCCAAATCATATCATGGTTAGATTTAGTATTTGGTAAACCAGTAATGAAATCCATAGAAATTTGTTCCCAAGGTTTAGATGGAATAGACAAAGGCATTAGTAATCCATACTATTTACCATGATGTCTCTTTATTCTTTGACAAATCAAACATTCAGAAACGAAATTAGATACATCTGCATCCATATGCGACCAATAAAAATCTTCAGTTAACATGCGTAATGTAGATATGATACCTCTATGACCTTGATATGGGGGACAATGAATTTCATTCAAAACAAAAGATCGGAATGGAATAGTAACACACAGTCTCTTTTCAAAAAACATAAATCCATCATTATATGACAATGAATCAACAGGAATGAAATTATTTTGAACTAATTTTTGCCAATCAGAATGAAAAGTAATATCCTGGTGATATGTATCTTTCATAGCAATCAAAGAATCAAAAGATATGATAGAAATATTATGAATTGCAGGTCTTCTACTCAATGCATCAGCAACTACATTTTCTTTTCCAGGTTGGTATTGAATGATAGGATGAAAACTTTGAATGAAGGAAGCCCATTTGATATGACGGTCAGAAATTTGGGGTTGGCTAAGTAGATGTCTAATGCTTTGCTGGTCGGTCTTTATCATGAATTCTGAACCCATTAGATAATGCTTCCACTGTTTTAATGCTTGTACAACTGCTAATAGTTCTTTGTCCTAAGTGGAATATTTGAGCTCAGAGGGTTTCAGCTTAGAACTAGAATATGCTATTGGATGATTGTCTTGCATTAGTACGGCTCCTATTCCTGATCCGCTAGCATCGGTCACAACTAGAAAGAATGGTCTATTAAAGTCAGGCAATTGTAGAACAGGGGCATTGGTTAATGCACGTTTCAGTAAATCAAAGGATTTCTGCTGATTTTCAGTCCATTGATAAACAATTCCTTTCTTAAGAAGTTTGGTTAATGGTAAAGCAAGTAATGAAAAATTACCTACAAACTTCCTATAAAAACTAGCAAGACCAAGGAATGAGCGTAATTCATGCACATTTTTAGGAATAGGCCAATGCAATATTGCATCAATTTTCTTAGGATCAACTTTAATTCCTTCTTTTGATACAATATGACCTAAATATTCTATTTCTGTCTTAAAGAATTCACTCTTTTCAGGATTTGCAAACAATTGATTTTCTTTCAGTAATTGAAAAACTAATGATAAATGCTCATAATGCTCTTTTTCACTTTGACTAAACACCAAAATATCATCAAAGAAAACAATCACACAATACTGATATTTCAGAAAGATACGGTTCATCATTCTACTGAAAGTAGCAGGTGCATTAGTTAATCCGAATGGCATGACTAAGAATTCGTAATGGCCAAACTGTGTTCTGAATGCGGTCTTAAATATGTCGGATCTATCTAGCCTCACCTGATGATATCCAGACTTAAGGTCAATTTTACTAAATATAGAATATCCTTGTAGTTTGTCCATAAGGTCATCAACTCTAGGTATAGGATACCTATTCTTTACAGTGATCTTATTTAAAGCTCGGTAGTCAATACACATACGATAAGTATTATTCTTTTTCTTGACTAAGAGTACAGGTGCACCGAATGGAGAACTGCTAGGTCGAATTAAGCCTCTATTTAGTAATTCTTCAACTTGACTCTGGATTTCTTTTTGCTCTATTTGATTGTGCCTATATGGTGCTTTGCAAGGTGGTTGTGTGCCAGGAATTAAATCAATCTTATGGTCTTCTGGACGTGAAGGTGGTAAACCTGGTGGTAGGTCTTCTGCAAAACAGTCCTTAAAATATGCAAGAAATTCCTTATGCCTAGGATGCATATGATTTTCCTTTGCGTGCAATTCATTCACCCAAATGAGATATGATTTAGTATTCTTGCGTAATGCACGTTTTGCTTGAGTATGCGAAAGCAGTGGAAAAATATGAGATGCATGCATACCATATAATGTAATAGATTTTCCGTGAAAATTAATATTCATTATGTGTGTAGAATAATCTATATTTGGATTATGCTGGTGTCTCCATGGCATTCCTAGAATAATGTCGCTTGACTGTAATGGAACAACTAAGAAATTTCTTCTTTCAATGTATGGACCAATTTGAATTTCTAAATCTTGTACTTCTTGTGTGCCATTGTACCTAGTGCTTAAAAATGCAGCTTTTATGCGATAATGCGTAGGTACTGTATGCAATTTCAATTCCTTTACCAATTTTGCTGAAATAAAGTCATGGGTACTATCGTCATCATGCAAGATAGTTCTTTCCTTTCCATGCACCATACATTTCATAGTCAACAATGAATGTGGAGTAGGCATACCTGGTAAAGTGTCGGAAGTAGTAGTAGGATCATCCTCATCTTCAGTGAAATCTGGCATATCCTCATGCTCGTCTTCGTCCATGGCTCCAAGATAGTTGATATGTGCTGGTGGCTTCTTTGAATGACAATTTGCTGCGAGATGCGCTGGCTGGTGACACTTGTAGCATATTATTGGCTTGGCTTTGGTTACATTATTTGCAATGGCTGGAAGTCTGGGTACATTGGATTTGCTTGTGGAATAGGCTTAGAATTTGGATTGACAGTGGATGGTAATGCAGGTGGTTTAGGCCAATTCTTGCGGAAAGATGGTGATGAGAAACGACCTGGATTAAACCTTCTAAAATTGGAATTGAATTGTTTAGATCCATAATTACCATTGGCTTGGAATTGCTGTGGTCGTCTATCTCGTCCGCGTAACTTATCTTCAGTGTCGTGAGCTAAGGAGATGGCGTCTTCAAGGGTAGCAGGCTTGAACATGTTCACTTCAGCGTAGTAATGTCCAAGAAGTCCAGACATATACTTCTGCTTATGTGTCGTCTCTGGTACGTCTTCAAGCATGCGTAGCTGTAGGAGTGCATTCCAAAAATGCTCTGTATACTGTGGAATAGGCTCACGATCCCGTTGTTGAAGTAAATCCCATTGCTTGATAGCCTTCTCATGAAATTGCGGTGGAAGGAAATTCTGCATGAACTTCTTCTTGAAATCTTCCCAAGTAGCAGGACATTCTATGCTCTTGCGGACTACAGTCCACCAAAGTGATGTTCTGTCTATCAAATGATTAGTAACACACTTGATTTTATCTTTTTCGGGATAAGTTTCCTCATGGAAATAGTCATCAAACTGGCTAATGAATGATAAAACAGTCTTTCCTTCTTGTATACCATTGAAAGTGCAAAATTTGAAACTTCGTTTACTTATCTTGGATTCCTTGCGAATGGTTTGTGCTTCAAGAGTGGCGTCGATGGTACGTCGAATCAAATCTTCAGCTTGAGGTTCTCCTTTATCGGTAGACGCTCTTTGTAGCTTTGTCAATTGCGCTTGCAATGCTTGCCTAGCCCTTCGCTCTTCTTCCAATTGTAGCATGATTAGATCCAGCTTTTGTTCCATGGTAGGCTCAGGTAGGTCGTCTTCAGTCATAGGATCATCCATATGTGGGGTAGTCATCCTGTAAAACTCAATAAACCTTTCTCACTCAAAATCAGGTTAGCGGGATGAGCGTAGCTCAAATTTGGGGTTACAAGGCTATGTATTTTTGGGTATTTCTTTCTCAATTTTTCAGAAAATCTACAATATTTCCGTCTTCGTTTGCTGAAAGTACTTCAACAAACTTGTAGATAGGTAGAACACCTTGCCACGAACAACTTTCCAGTTCAGAGTTTTTGCATAGGAACAAGTCTTCTAGGAGTTTTAAGCACTAGTCAGTTCTGACTCCAGTTGACTAGTCTGACTTGCAGAGTTGCAGACTTAGCAGACTTGCAGAGTTGTTGACTTGCTGAACTTAGGCTGACTTGCAGAACTTACAGAACTTGATTCCACTTGACTTGTAGAACTTGACTTTGGCAGCGCAGGACCTGGAGTATATCGACTTATCTGCCCTGTGTGACTTGCAGAGAGTTGAGTGACTTAAGCTTAAGTGATTAAGCTTAAGCTTAATAAGCTTAATAACTTAGGCTTATTAGGGAGGGAGAATCGTCAGGAAACGGCGCAATTCGTGGAGGACAAGAGTATGGATTTGATGCCGTCGCGGAAATTTCGGACCCACTCATACAGCTCGTGATGAAGTTTATAAAGTATTAAGCTTTCTACTAAAGCTTAACTCAAGCTTAAACTTGAGATAGAAAAGAAATATGAAATTTTCCTCACTGTTTGTCCACGACTTGTTGATGAAGATGAATGCATGGTCCTCCGCCTACAGAGCCTGGTCCTTCGCGATCTAACAATAGTAACAGGGGTTCTTGATTGCCAGAAGTCTGCCTGTATCGACGGTTCGCGATGAGATTGACTGTAGAGCTCGTTTGTTCCTGGAGCTCCGCCTTCGCCCGAGATTGGTAGCGATTGGAAGCTCTTGGTCTCTGCTCCGCTCTGATACCACTGGTGCGCAAATCGGTCGCAGAATGCTCACGTGGTGAATCCCAGAAGGTCCCCAAGAATAATGAACTCTACCTTTTTGCACAAAAAACCATGTAAAAGCATGCACGACAAGAAGCAAGAGACAAATTGGGTTCAATCTCCCCCATGCCTTGTGTGAGCGCTTCACAAAGCATGTATTTTATGTATATTTCAATCTTCATGCTCAATAATAGCCCAATTTACAAAAATATGACAAGCTTTTAGCTTTTGAGTTTGCTTTCTACAAAAATAGGAAAATAAAGCTAATGGACGGTGCCCATAGAGTCTGGCACGCCCAATCTCAATGTCCAAATAGAAATAACATATCCGTGCCCATAGGCGCATACAAAATAATAATCAATAATCAATGTCTCAATAGACATAACAAAATATAGGCGTGGCGCCTATCAAAATATAATCCAAAGATCGAATACTCGCTAGACTCCAATGCTTTCCTCCGCCACTGCTGCTATCTCTACACATCAACTGAAGCATTCACAATCGTTAGTAAAATAATACAATTAAACCGACAAAAGTGAATACCTAGCAGTCTTCAGCTACATAAATAAATCAACTGGTTAGAAATAAATCCTAACCTTAATTTATTACGAGTGCGCACTCTAAACTCATAAACGTTTATTAATTTAATATGCATTTTGCGGAATCACCCGCTATGGAATCACCCATGTACACACTAAATTAATGAAACGCCCGAAAAGGACAGGCGTCCCCATCAACTTCTCGCACAAAGAATCCTCTTTGTGTATGAGCCCCGGTCATCTAAGTTTACGGAATCCACCGTAAAACCTCACGGAATCCACCGTGGCACGGAATCCACCGTGGAATATGCCTCCTAGCATCAGGGATGGCAGTCATGACGGCATACGGGACGGCATACGGGACGGTTGCGCGGATGGCATACGGGATGAAGCCACACGCTTGTAGCCACGGGACGAAGCATAAGCCCACCCATCGTCCACGTGGACGCAGACGATTGGGGGGACTTCAATGTGTTACCTTGGAGGCCGCACGAAGCCGCAGGAGCTGCATGAAGCCGTAGGAGCTGCACGCTTGGAGCTGCACACGCAGGAGTTGTGTGTCGCGCAGGAGTTGTGGGGCAGGAGTTGGCACCGTCGCGAGAGTTGTGGGGCAGGAGTTGTGTGTCGTGAGAGAGAGAGAGACAGAGAGAGGGAGAGAAGGGAGAAGGGAGAAGGGAGAAGGGAGAAAGAGAAGGGAGACAGAGAAGGGAGAAGGGAGAAAGAGAAGGGAGAAAGAGAGAAGGGAGAAAGAGAAAGAGAAGGGAGAAAGAGAAGGGAGAAGGGAGAAGGGAGAAAGAGAAGGGAGAAAGAGAAGGGAGAAAGAGAGAAGGGAGAGAAGGGAGAGAGAGAGAGAGAGGGAGAGAAGAGAGAGAGAGAGAGAGAGAGAGAGAGAGCAAAGAGAGGAGAGAGTTGAGGAAGAGAGTTTCGCCATACTTAATAACCCTAATAAAGAAGTTAGCCGTTAATTATGTAATTAGGTAATTAGTTAGCCGTTAAATAATTAAATAATTAATACAACATAAATAAATTATGAGTGCATAAAGGTGAAGGATGGTGGGTGGTTGAGTCGTAAATTTTTCTTTTGATTTCTGATGATTATGCTTATTTGTTATTACTCTTAAATGTTGATGAATGACTCTTAAATATTCATTATTTAGTCATCTCTACTTGTAGTGACGGTTGCTATAGCTCCGACGGTGAACTGTTGCCTTCTCTTCATCAAATACACACTGTGAGCTATATTCAGAGTTTTCTTCTCTTCATCAAATACTAACCCACCAGAGGGCACAACATGTCGAGTTTTGCTATTTTGACATGGAGACTAGCCAGTGATTGCTTAGAGCATAGGGTTTCATTAAGAAATGGAGAGATTCTTTTGAGTGAGTACTACCTACAGAATCTATTGCCTCCAACACAAAAATTTCAGGGGTTGCAAGCCGTCATAGAGAATGATGGTGGAGCAAACAACGTCACTGTGTCTCCAAGATGGGATCATCAAGGGCATGCGCACTATCTGACTGATAGTACATTATCAGCCACCTACTCTGTCATGCACTCAAATGACTATGTGTGCATCTCTAACAATATTGAGTCAATAGAAGATGAGATTGACAACTACATTGATTGTACTCCTGGTTGTAGCAAATCAACTCCAGTGTGTCTTGACGTACCCTCAGATAACAAGAAGGATGTTGATGACACAAATGTCGAGGAGGACCTATGTGTGGGCAGCCAAAGCGAGGACTTATCTTCCTATGATAACTCCATTGCAGCCTTCATTGAGGAGAAAGCTAGAACGGGTAGATTGAAAAAATTACTAGCGCTCTGTGGACCTCCACGAAGGGTGGATGAGCTCCCAATCGAGTATAATGGCACAATTGCTTTTGAGCTTCCAGCCACACATAGCAAGAAACGAATGATGGGTATGGAACAAAAATATGATGGTCACCTGTGGTCGCGGCCCTCACAAAAAAATATGGCAATTGAGTGCACTGTGCGCTTGAGTTATTGTCTTGGAAGTCTTCAATGTCTCAGGATCACTTGTCCTTACTACATAACAGAGGGAAAATACAATGATGTTTTTTTCCATGGTCACTTGGATAGAACCGCGAGCATGGGTTATCCTGCAAGTGAGGGAAACTCCAAGATAACATGTCACTATTGTCAAAATGTTGCTACTTGTGCAGCCATTTGCAAATGCATGATCTATTATGTATTGCCACTGGATCCTACAATGACACGTTTGGTGATCCATGTTGGGGACCATGCTCACAGTGTTCAACATGGCACAAAGAGGGCAACCCTTGACAAGGTGCGGAGGCTTGTGAGCACGGTCCTAAAGATCGAAAAGGGAGGCCCACGAAAAATACAGATGCTAGTCGCTCGGTAGATGTTGTTTGAATCTTTAACAAAAGAAGACGAGTCGGAGGCGACTGAGGTGGACCTTAATCATTTTCTAGAAGAAATGATGCCACTTGTGCAGAATAAAGGGTAAGCTTGTGCATTATTATTTTCTGCTTACAATGTATGTCCTGCATTTGAAATAACCCTCTAATAAACACATAGGTTCAAAGGCATTGTTTCACAAGAGAGAGCCAAACAAGGTCAGGTGGTTGGTGATGGGTATGACAACATACTTCTTTTGCAAAAACGTTGTGTCTTCCCATTTTTCCATGGAAGTAGATTTCCGGGACAAGGTGATGCCAAGGAGAAGTGCTACTTGTTTAAAATGTCCACCAAGGGACCAACATCAGGGGTGGACTTAGTGAATCGTATGAGATGAATTGGGACTGGAGATTTACGATGTGCATGGGTGCACTTTGATCATACCCATAGGATTGATGGGTGGGCAACTATGTCTTGTTCAATTTATGATCACGGGTATGTGGCAACATAATTAAAGCTTTTATTGAAATTAAATTGTTGTTAATGAACACTATACTAATGTATCAATCATGAACTAGCATGAGAGCATTACAGGTAATTGCAATATGTGAATTTAAAGAGGAGGACGAAGAATCTCAAATCCTGTTTTGGAGAAATTTGAATTCTGTCATGGTTCAATGTGGCCATGATCCACCTGACTTTGCTGGATTTATGTCCGACGAGCAAGTGCAAATTGGATGGCAATAAGGGCTGTTACAATGGAGGGCCTCATAACATAATGGAAGGAAGGGAGCGTTCTTGTCTTTTTCATTGGGAGCAAAGTTTGCAAAAGCATACCAAGAAATTAGTCACTGTGGATAAACAAATGCACCACATTGAATTGTGTGAAGCATGGAGGCTAGCAATGACAACTCAACTAGCCTCACTTCAAGCCTCTGCTATCCGAGATTGGTGGGCATGAAATGTAAACAAGGAACACATCAAGGCTTTGGATAGGTGGTTGAAATGGTGGGAGCAAAGAATTGCCCACTAGGGAGGAATTGAATCTCATGTAAGTGTGACATTTTTTCCAGCTCATTAAGATTTGTTGCACAATGTAGCAATGGGGAGAGCTACTAATTCTATTTTTGGATTTGACTCCGCAGGCTAACAAAAGTCCTTGGGAACATGCTCAAATTCCAAGCATAAACTTATCAGAAAGTGTCCATGCTAGTTGGTTAGCAGGTGAGGGTGGAAAACGAAAGATATCACTTTATGATGCATGTGTTAGTGATGTTTTGAATGCATATATTCAATGTGCAAAGAGGTTGGGCTATACCACAGGGAGGTTTATTGGATCTGGGCCTTCTATGGAGTCTTTGTTGCCTAGAGCTAGCAAAAGGGAATCCCCAAATCCCACCTCTGTTGCAAGTGCGTTGCAAGGTGTTGTAGCTGGAAGTCCTTTGTACGAGGAGCCTATAATGCAAGGTGATAGGGAGACTATGCAAAGAAAAAAGAAGGGAGGTGGAGCAACTGTAAGTTCTCATAGACCGGGATACGTGATGGAGTCAAGGCAAAGGAAAATCAGGGGCAGGCCGCGGAGTATACAGTTTGACGATGGAAAGATGGAAGAGATATGTATCCAAGAGGATGAGGAGATACCAATCAAGCCCTTTGCAAGTGGAGTAAGTGCACCAAATGCGAAAACGTCAACCCACGTAGAAGAGGTAGAAGTGGCATAGGAGGAGTGGGCTTTACGAAGGACACCACCTAACTATGTGAGAAAGTGTTTTGGTATGGAGGGTAGAAAGAATTGTAGCAGCAAATTACAGAGTCGGCACATGGGGTTAGTTGTGCCATGCTTTTGGTCTGAGAGAGCCTATAAGAACAAGGTCATTGCACAATGGATATGGTTCTGTAATCATGATGTCAAGCATACAAACGTTGTGCAGAAACAAGTGACAGCATCACCAATTGTTCCATCTTTGTGGCCAGTTGATATAGGAACAAATATATCGAAGGAAGAGTGTAGCAGCCTAAGACAGGCTGGTTTCAAGTTTGTGTGAGAAATGCGGGATCTAGAGCATGGCAAAATCGGAAACTATGGAGGATGAAATGAGAAGTGTGGACTCATGATGGAGAAGACAAGGACACTGTTTGTTACACAAGTGAATTAGGTTCCAAGATTGAGACTTGGACTCATAAACACAATCTTGTGTATGTGGACAATGACATTGACACTTCACTGAAAAGAAAAGAGTACTATCATTGCATTAAGAAAGGAAGCAAGTACAATGCTTTATAGGAAAGTAGGAAACTGTAGTAGGCACCATTGTGCATATGGGATAAGTTAGCCTGCATATCCTTGACCCTGAGGCTCCATACAAAGAGGATGTTTTGTTGAGTGTGATTGCTAATTCTCAACAGTTTGCCTGCTTTACAGCACCACCAAGGAACGAGAAGAGCAAACCTCCTATTTCTACAGAATGTGGTTCAAGCAGGAGAAGACGCAAGTGGAGACATGGAATTTCCAAAGATGCACAAAAGAGAATAGAGGCAGCTGGTTGCATGGTTGTGACATTCTTGGAGGAGGTAGTGCAACTTGAGAGACAACATTCAGTATTTCGAGTCTTGACAGAGAGTTGTTATGATGTGCACATCAAAGAAGAGCCTAGGTGTACTTGTCCTGATTTTCAAAAAACAGAATCTACCCAAAAGGCATTTCTTGCTTGCAAACATATGTATTATGTGTACATGCACATACTTGGCCTTCAACCCAAGGAGCACATGGTCATACATCAGCCTGCACTAACCCCCACTGACCTTGCCTTTGTGTTAGGGCAAACACATAAGATATGCCGTGTTATGTAGGAAGCCCAACGTAAGCATGGCTCATTCATTGTTCTGGAGGACTCATCATCATGCACTTCATTAGGGTGTGACATGTCCTTTTTGCTACATGAAGATCTTGGAACCTTTCTAGATATTGTACTCCTTTTGGGTAATGCAAAACTTTGGAATGTTATTATTTGTTGTGATTATTCAACACCATTGCTCCCTTTATTGTGAATGGTTTAGTATTCTCCTTGGGAGCTCCCAAGTGATGATGCATGCATGATGCGCAATATATGTTTATGTTAAAGAATAGCAGTAGTGCATGACATGTCATTTGTAGAAAGCATCCAAGGTTGTTTTAAAAAGCTCTAAAAATCAATTTCAATTGCAAAAGCACAAAATCAAAAGCTTGCAAAAATAACACACTCCTTATCACATGCGCTTGATTATCTTTTTCTTTTGCTAAAGACGTGAAACATAGTAAACGCAGATATGAAAAGTTTGTACAATTGGGAAACATGTTAGTATGTAACCCTTTTAGAGACAAAAAGTCATGGCCAGGTAGCATTTGATAAGCCTTTTACATAACATGGGGCTACTCTATTTGTACGAGGCAGGGCGAGTCCGAGTGGTCGGGTGACTGAGGCTTTGCTGGTGAGGGGCTCCTGTGAGGTTGGGCATGGAAGATGTTGCCCGGGACCTGAATGGTGTAGTCCTTGGCCGCAACTGTTTCCAAAATACTTTTGAACAATGCATCAAATTCTTGCTTGTCTCGAGCTGCCCTCTCCTCTTTCGAGCATCTGGTGCCCGAGCATCTGTTGGGGGCCCACACGATCGGTGTTGCTATGCCTTGTGTGCTCCCTTGAGCTTCTATTCCCCTGGCTTGGAGATTTTTTGGCCTACATTCGGGGCGGTGTCGCTTGGGGCCTCGTTTCTTTGCATACCTTTTGAGGCTAGGTACATAGCGTTCCGGTAGAGGATCTTATGCTGCATGCTCCCTTCGACGGCGACTGCACTGGGTGCTCCATGTCGGCTATCGTAGGGGGACCTGCAATATGCGAACCAAGGATTAGGCCTTGAGGCAAGATAAAACTGTTCGCATGGAAGGGATTATACAGTGGGTTATCAAGTACACATGATGAGAAGGGAAGAGGTGAGGCATGCAGTGTTTGTTGTAAAGGGATGGCCCCCATGATGATGTTCATTTGGCCTCCAGCCATTAACAGATCTTGGCTCATGCTAAGTTGCGTGGACTGGTTGTCATGGGGTGGGACAGGGCTCATCCTCGGAAGGATAGACTAGAAAGGGGAAAAGGTGTATAGAAAGGGATGGTACCCTATCTACACCATCAGAGATGTCAGTCAAGGCTTCCTATGGTGGTAATGAGGGTTGCATAGCCTCCATCTGGAGGCGGGAATGGTCACACAACTTCTAAACGTGTGGCGAGAGGAGGACCTGAGGAGCTTAGCCTGTTGAACCCAACTCTTCTCCCTGTGCTTGACTATCATTACTTGTGTGTATTGATATTGTCTATTGGCAACATGTAACTCCTCCTCAGTGAGAACCTTATTAGACAGAGAGTTCTCTTGGCTAGTTTTAGCTAAGTCCGTACCCCGAATGGCAGTCAGCACTCGAAAGAAAGTTGGTGCCACATAGGTTGGGTCTCTTTGAGACTGCCATTTGGCCAATCGCTCCTCTGAGACTGTCATGATCTAGGCTCCTAGTTCGGCCATTGCAACACGGTTTTCACACCAAAGTTGTTCAAATTTACTTGACCCTCTGATTGTCGCTTTAGTTGCTCTAAGGTTGCGAGTATGGGAGTCTCCGAGGTAATCAACAATGCATGGCGTCATGGCCGAACCTACCGCAATTAATGCAAGGTCGTGACCTAGGGTCGTGACACTCAACTGGCACGTGGTTTCCACCACAACACACGCATTGGATATGTGGATGTGCTGGTCATCTCATCATCTCCTGCAATTTGGCTATGTCCATCTTCATCTCTGCTAGCTCTTGCCTTGAATCAGTGCCCTTCCCTTTATCATGAGCACTCGGCATCTCAGAATTCCTAGCTTTAGGCTCTTCTCAATTCAAGCTCCTAGAGCTTCTTTCCTTGAGTTGGTCATCCACTCTAATAGCTTCTTCAAAGACCCTTGCTAGCACGTCTCGCTACAGGCTCGAGTTGCCTGCCAAAGCTTTGTAGAGCTCTTCACTTCGTATTCCGTTAATGAATACTGTGGACACCGCTCTTTCGATAGCTTTCTCAACCATAGGGATTCTCTTGAAGAGGCTCCTCACATGAGTCACGTAATCTTGGATGTCCTCTTTCTCTCTCTGCTTGTTGACATTCATGAGTCGCAGTAGCAGGTTGTCAAAGTATCCTGGTTTGGGGAATCTCTTAATGAAGAGATTTTTCATGCCATTGAAATTGGCTCGCTCAACAGCATGTAGACTCTTGTATCAAGTCCTACCCTTATTGCCTAAGTATAGACCAAAAGCTTACGAGCATTGACTGAGATCAGTGAGGCCGTTGGCCTTGCAAACCTTCTCAAACTGCTCCATGAAGCTATATGGGTTGTCATTTGGCTTGTATTTGTCTAGCTACTTCCCTACAACTATAATTTTTTATTGGCTCTTAGATCCTTAGATGACTTCTAACCCTGCCAGTAGTGATGTTGCTAATGCCGCAGCACTCTGCTCCGCTGCCATGTTATCTAGCAACTGCTTCATCAGAAGCTCGCTTAGTGTGAGGTCTCCTTCTAGCACTCTCTCGTTCTCTGTTTGATTTCTGCCTGCTAGGGCTAGCACTCTCTAGATCTCTTGCATTTCCATGCTCTGGTGTAAGCTCCTAGTTTGCTGATCCTAGTTGTAAGTGATTATGCCTTGCACAGCTTTGCGTGCTAGTTTCCTCTCCTCCTCAAGATCTGTTATGGTGTCCTCTATAGGTCTGTTGCAATGTTCTAACCAAGTTTGACCATCATATTTGCTCACTAATTGTTGGATCGCCTTAGGAAAGTCTCCTAGGTCAAGTTCTTTGTCACTTTTATGATCTGAGGTGCCCTCTTCCATGTCTAAGATTTCATGTTCTGCCAAGTTGTCAATCAAGTTGATGAGATTGGGTAGATCCACTTCCTAGATAGTGTTGGTCCTTGTTACTACGTTTGGCTTTTCAGTTGTGTTCTTCGCTTAGTCCTACACTTGGGGATTCGATCGCCTGTCTATGTCTTGGGATCTTCTCTTATTGGTGGGTTCTTTCAAGTTCTTGTGTCTGAGTGAGTTCCTTGTTAATTACAAATAGTCATCAACTTACCTTCACTCTATGTGTGTGTGTGTGTGTGTGTGTGTGTGTGTGTGTGTGTGTGTGTGTGTGTGTGTGTGTGTGTGTGTACTCTTTTCCATGCACTATGCACCATTAGGATTTTAGCTTTTCTTAAGTGTATTTTGAGTGCTGGAAATCAAAGTGAGTGAGAAAACAAAGTGTCTAAGTAGATCTTGCACTCTTGTTTATGGGTTTGGCCTGATAGGCTTGCATGTTCAGCTTCTAACCATCGGTCTTTGCCGGTTTATAGGGTTTTCACTATGCCTTCTGCTCAATGAAGATTTGTTTGGGGTTTTACGACTCCGTTTAATGCTGCTCATGGGCTGGATCACTAGTCAATTAGCATCACCGCTACATCTGCATCTTGCTGATTCTTCCATTCCTTGTGCCAGAAAGGTGTTTCAAGTGTCTCTATGGCCTTTGAAGGTTGGCCGATGTGTAGGTGGGTCTGGTCCAAAATTTAAAAATTTTGAGAAAAATCAAATTCGACCCAATAGGTCCGAATTGCAGGGCCAGAGTGTATAATTCAAACGGGCCGAATGGCCGAGGGCTGAGGGAAACTGGACTGAATTGGGGTGTCTGAATGACACAAGGCACAAGTGGGCCGAGGGCCGAGTGGCCGAATGGGGCTCTTGGCCAAGGCCGAATGGCCAAGGGCCGAGTACCTAGTGTGTCTAAATATGGAGTTCGACAAGCCAAATCCAGGTGGGCCGAGTAGCTATGTGTTCGAGTGAGTGAGGCCGAGTTGATTGGGCCTAGTAGGGCAAAGACAAATAGCTGAGGGCCGATTCTGGGACTCAGCCCAGAATCGAGCCGCTCGGACAGTGGGCCAACGAACACAGCATGTTTCTTACCAAAACAATGAAAATTTTGACGAACTGATAGATTCAATGCAAGGTACTCATCGAGTACTTCCAAATTATATCTATGGATTAAGGAGAAGGGTTGGATATAGATGTAGCAAGCAACAAACTCGTCAGCGGCAAGATCAAAGTGAATCCACACAATGGAGCTCTCTCTCTCTCTCTCTCCCTCTCTCTCCCTCTCTCTCTCCCTCTCTCTCCCTCCCTCTCTCTCTCTCTCTCTCTCTCTCTCTCTCTCTCTCTCTCTCTCTCTCTCTCTCTCTCTCTCTCTCTCTCTCTCTCTCTCTCTCTCTCTCTCTCTCTCTCTCTCAATCAGGGCTTCAAATGAGCTCTCCCTTGGCCTCTTGGCTATTAAACCCCTTCCCGGCAAAGGTCTTGCCACTCCTAATCACTAAGTTGTCGACCTTAATCCCCTTCAGCACTCTTTTCTCCTTATTTTTCTTGATTTGTGCCCTGTTTGGGCCCGTTTTACAATAGCAAACCCTACACTTTTCCAATCCAATTTCTTAATCCTAACCTACTCTAAATGCAACAAGAATCAAAAGCAATGTACTAAAATGATTTCTCCTACTCTCCTAATCATCAAACCACCAAAATAATCAAAATACTTACTTTTTGCGAAGATTAAAAAACCCAAAACTTCCTACCTATCTCAAGCTCTGATTCGGGGATGAAACTCTTACTTCGATGCTTGATTTGAGGTGCGCAAGCACTCATTCCATTGGTCCCAAAAAATGGAATCAAAATGTAAGGGGTGCTCATGCTCAACCGCCAAGACTAACAGACCACTTATTCGTTCGAGAGTTTCAAGCGAGCAGCTATGGCTATCTCTCACCTAGCCGATACGCCTTCAATCCTACGTGAATCCTACTAGGGTGTAGTGAGCTTACCTCAATGCCCAAATGAGTTGCCTCCTCCCTCAAGCACACCAGTAGCTCCATGATTCTTGATGCAAGCTCAAGCATCCTCAAGCCTCTAAAAGGGAAGTGGAACCCATTTTTCCAACCTTTCTTTTTTGTCATTGTTAGTGGTTCAGGTATAGGTACAATTCAAATGTAAAAATATCACCCTATAGCTATGAGAGTCGCAAACTAAAACCTTTTGAACAAAAATATAGTAGTTATGATAAAGAATTATTAGTTGTATTCCATGCTTTGATATTTGGAAATATTATCTTTTGGGATTCGAGGTTCTCATCAAAATAGATCAACATGCCATAAAACATTTAATGAATCAATAACTTATTTTAAATAGACACATTAAATGGGCTTCTTTCATTAAAAATTATTATCTAAAGATTCAATACAAGCCAAGTCATATTAATGTGATGTTGCTGCATTAAGTTATAGGCTAATAGAAAATATTATATCTCATTATGGTCACAATAGTTATGATAAAGAATTATTAGCTATAGTCCATGCTTTGATATTTGGAAATATTATCTTATGGAATTCGAGGTTCTCATCAAAATAGATCAACATGCCATAAAACATTTAATGAATCAATCACTTATTTTTAATAGACACTTTAAATGGGCTTCTTTAATTAAAAATTATCATCCAACGATTCAATACAAACCAAGTCATATTAATGTGATGTTGCTGCATTAAGTTATAGGCTGGGTTATTTATAACATCCCCTAGTCTAGATACACAAGGGTTGTCATGGTACTACTTAACGTCTTCTATGAAGTATAGATTCCAAGAATATTACTACCTAAAATACCAAAGAAGCTAAATTCCAAGCTAAGCCTATGCTTTTTCCACCAGAATTGAGCTCATATGCTACAAACATCCATGTATGTGTGTTTGTGCGTGCATGCAGGCATGTGTGCACATGCACAAGGGCACACCCATGCATGTATATGTGAGATGTGTAAGAACTTAGATATACTTGTGAGATGTAGATCATGTGCACACGCTTGCAATTGTGCAATCATAAAGAAACTTTCTTAGTTGATACAAAATGGAGGAAATCCTCAATTATTGATCATATGTAGGCCCAAATGAGATGCATAGCTTAAGTGACTCAACACTATGATGATGCATAATATACACTAGTATTTTACCAATGTTAACTCGTTAGCAATTATCCATCCTTAGACTAAAGCCTAATGGACGTAAATATATTACTCTTGGTAATTCATCCAATGGGAAACATGTAGTATCATTTTATGAAGGGGTACAGAAATATTCTACTAAAGGTAAAATGTTCATCATAAAAGGTAAAACCTAAAAAAATGGAACAATTACCACAACAAGCATGATGAAGGAAGCATCCAAAGTTGCAAGGTGATGCTCTCTCTAATGCATCATCTCCAATCATTTGAGTTACAATGCTAAAATTCTACCAAAATATTTCAAGTTTGAAGAGTGATTTTCGTACTACAAAGCTTAGTGCATTGGAGGTGGTCCATGCTTATATTATATTGTGAGAGCACCTCTCACACATATACAAGAAACTTTTTGTGCTCCAAAGTTAGTCCAAACATTGGTAAAACACAAAGCAAGTTGGCCACATGCAATGTGCTAAGTGATGAGAGGAATAGAGAGCTACAAGACAATCATTCTTTTTGAGAACAATCACTAATTTATGCGTGGGTAGGCTAGTACATTGACTTGGAGCATTCTTTTCCTAAATAGTCAATAATTTGTGAATAGATAGGTTACTACAGAGTGACTTAGTGGCTCGAATGGATATAGAGTGTGCACATTGTAAGCAATATGGAGTGCCATATTCTTATAATGCATGAGTTTGTATTGCTTTCCAAAGAGGATAGTACAAAATTATAACATTGACTTATGCAAAATGATCTCCGACCATAGGGCATTCAGGAAAACTTGATGATCAAATGCTTAGACTTGAGGGGTCTTAGGACAATTAGACAATCTTGAGCTAATAGACTAAGGCATGCGTCCCAAAGACTAATTTTATTTTTTTATGGACCTCAAAAACTTTAGAGTAACTACATAAATCAAGCTGACAAGTCTCCAACTTGTGGCATCCAGATTGCCATGATCCCCAAAGAAAGCCTGGAAACATACTTTTAGATTCTTACACACATGCACATGAGAGAGAGAGAGAGAGAGAGAGAAAGAGAGAGAGAGAGAAGAGAGACTGGAGTACAAGGGTGGTGTCCTGAGCCGGTATGTGAAGAAGAGTTCTTTCTGTTCTCTTTGTATGGTGTGTTTTGTGTGGCAGATGCAAGGTCGCTCTCTGCCGCTTCCCCTCCTTTTGCTTCTCCTTTTCACGGTTTCTGTAGCCTGATAGTGAGATGGGCAATCATGACTGGCTGTCTCTCTCGTCTGCCCAACAAACTCGACAAAAGTATCTCCTCGCAATCAGCAGCTGGCTCGGTGTTCGCTCTTAATGTTTAAAAAGTCTTCAAATCTTTTCTTTTGGAGGGGAACATCCGGAATCAAAGGCCCAACGTTACTATAATACTCGTCTTTCGAGGCTGCATGCATGCCACATTATGGGTGTCTGTCAACTTTTGAATTTGAGAGAGAGAGAGAGAGAGAGAGAGGCTCTCGGGGAGAATTTCCATTGTCCGAGTTAAGGCAAGGCTTGAGTATACACAACGCTAATGTCAAACTTGTCAGAAATAAGTGCTTTTAAAATATCTCGCTCTACAACACCACCTAATTTCACAAAAAATTAGTATGGACTGCCATGTTTTCTTAACATGTGAAAAATAATATATATTTCTTATCTTTACTATTAGTTAAGGGGAGGTTGGGGGCGGGTTCCACGTGGCAGCCCCCAACCTCCCCACAAACAAACGCGGGGGCAAGTGCCACGCGTCCAGCACCCACCCTCGCCGCGAAAATTGCGCCCGGCCGGGCGAGTCTAAGCGCGGAGTGCCTAGTAGGTATTGTGATTGGATTTACCTAAACCTTCTTATCATTTAGCAAAGTGCTTGAAAGCACCCTGAAACAAATGGCTATGCTTGCTAAGTACTTTAAATGTGGCTAGTACATCAAGAGCACAAGATCTAAGCAAAGCCACAAGTAGTTCTCTCTTGAGTTTCTTAATCAAGATATCGTTTCTACTAGTAATGTTCTCAACCAAGAGATTTCAACACATGAACCACCGCTAATTTTAAGGGTTAAAACCTTAGTAATTATAAAAGGATTTAAAACATTGAGTCACAATGTATATTCAAATTATAAAGAAAAGGAGGGATAAAGCATTGACAAATACCCCACCATGTAACACCATCAAAATGCAATCCCATCTTCAACTACCACCATCAAATGCAATAAACAATGTATATTCAAATTATAAAGAAAAGGAGGGATAAAGCATCGACAAATACCCCACCATGTAACACCATCAAAATGCAATCCCATCTTCAACCACCACCATCAAATGCAATAATGCCATCATATTGCTTTTGAAGATACCAAAACTGAAACCACAAATGAAATGATAAAACCTCCAACATACAATAAAGCAAGAGGAATGCTAGAAGGGGCCTTAGAAGGCTCTTGTATCTTGCTCCACATGTGAATGTTGGACTCCAACTACCAAATTGAGGTCCCTCCTATTAGAGAACCCCATAACTAGCCTTACCAGCTCCAATTGGCCAATTACAAGCAACTCCATACAAAAATATTATATCATTCTGCGAGACCAAAATCCTCAGGGCTAATCATATGCACCCTCCTAGTAAGGCCCCTATACACTTTGCTGAAGAACCATTAGAGGAAGAAGTGTATATGAGCTCTTATGTTACATACAATGAAGAGGGTAATGTATTTTTCATGGACTACTACTGGATTCCAATCATAATGTTAAGAGGCATGATTCAACCATGCAAAATAGTTGAGTATTAGAACTACAACCAACCTAGGTATATGTCACACAATTGCTTGAAGAAAGATGAACCTCTTAAAGAAGACAAGGCTAACCAAAGATACAATGAGTGTGAGATTACTGATATGTATCAAGAATGCCATAAATGCAAGGCATCCAAAAGCACCACATTAGGGTCTATGGGGTCTAATTTTTTGGTAAGAAAGGTCAAGGCTATAGACGTTGACCGTGACTATGAGGATGCTAGGACCACCTACAAATCTTGAGGTTAAACTTTTAGCAACAAGAGAGCACGTCACATATGCTATCATTGAGGAGGTTTTCAATGTAAATATTGGACTTATGATGCATGATGCATGGACTTGGATCAGACAACATAAACTTATGCTAACAAAAAAGGATATCAACCCATAATGAGAAGCCCCATACTCCTTATTAGGGAAGTGTGAGATTTTCATGATTGTAGAAGTTGAAAGCATGCCTACAATATTTTACATGCTCCCAAACCAAAAAGATGTTGGGAAGGAGGACTTGCTTGGAAGAACTTCAAGTGTGTGACTAAGTGCAATGTCAATTACAAGACACAACTTATACACCTTGACCTTCCAAACATCAATATCATCATAGTTTTTAGTAAGGGAAATCTTGCTTATCCTCAAGGCAAAGGCAAGGAAACTACATCAAGAAATCACAACCCTAATGAGAAAAGTAAGGAAGTTCTCAAGTTACTCAAGGCTCAAAAGAAAAAAAGAGAGCCACTCAATAAAGCTCATCTCAATAAAGTGAAAAAGAGTACTAAGGCTAACAAAAGCAACATGATTGATACTAAGTTTGTCAAAAAAAAAAACACCAAACTACCCCACTAAGGACATTCAAGAGACCAAGAACTATTTGCCATTGGTATCAATGAAAATTTATCTTGAATGCGATTAATTTTACTCCAGCAATATCAAGAAACATGTGGTTGTTCATACAAGAAGCAAGTGGTAATGGTAGTAACATCCTTGATTTGAGAGTATCTAGCTTGCATGCACATCAAGCTAATATCCATACTTGTCAAATATAACCCTAAATGTGCCATCAAGAGCATCCATAAGCCCAAGAAGTCCAAGATGTCAAGGAGGAATTTTCTTAAAATTAGTAGGGAATTGAGAAAGACTTTGAGAAGCAATGCAATGTAATTCTGACTCCTCTACATTAGATGCAAACATTGCCTAATTAGACATTGAAACATTTGCAACAAGTATTTCTTGATGAGCCACATAAAGATTTGCAACAAACATTCCTAGTAGGTTAACCATCTCTCTGAGCCAAAATTAGTCCCCTAAGGAGTTGCAATTTGATCTTTCATCAACCTTAAATATGTATAATAAAATATCCTATAACATGGCTTAAACATCAGCAAAAATTCAAAGCCTAAACCATCCCATAACATGGCTTGAATAACACCAACAATTCAAAACCCAAACCATTCCATAACATGGCTAGACTAGCACCAGCAATTCAAGACCCAAACCCCTAAGCATTGTAGCTTTTGTGGAAGAAAAAAGAAGACCATGATTACCATGTAGTTGAGAAGGCAAGTGGTTTTGTGAACAAACTAGGTAAAAAAGCAACAAGTTATATTAAGTCTTCAAGGACAAGGATTGGTTCATAGATATGGGAATCGTTTTAAGAATTCCTCTTTGGGTAAGGTTTAAATACAATATCAATAGCTAATGTGGAGCTACATTTAAATGAGGATTTTGAGGAGTAGGTCCACACAATTGCTCAAGTAAAAAAAGACTAGGCATGTGCTAATCAAAGAGTAAGGACAATTATCACTTTACCAAATCTAAGGATGATTTAAAATGTGTAAGTGATTATGAGTCACAATAGTTGTGAATGAAATTCAAAAGAAGAATTAGATGATTCATATGTGGAGGAAAGAAAGAGAAGGAAGCATAAATAGAAAAGGAAATGACAAACTAAGTAAGGATAATAGGAATTCTAAGGTGGAAACCTTGAAAAAGAATGCAAAAGTAAGTTAGATAAGAAAGTTAACAAGAGGGGTTTAGGGTTACAACTCCTCAAAAGAAAGAAAAGTTTTGCTAGATATATCATGTTATTGAGCGTACAATACTTGTTAACTAGGCTTATTGGACAAACCACTCAAAGCGGCTTTAGGGTGTCCATAAGGCTTTACACTAGGCAACAATAGAATTGCCCACATGGACAACAATAGCAAAACCAAGAGCTTGTCACTATTATACAACTCAATATCATTTCATGGGACCTATTTAGGATTTATGAGTTAGACATAGGGCTAATAGGAGGTGTAAATATCAAGGAATTAGAACAATGTATGGCCTATGAGAGAAACCCACCAACAACAACCATCTATCCCACATATCATATAGATGCTTGACAATAGAAGACCAATTTTTGGAAATGTAAAGAGTTGGAAGAGATTTTGGAGGGGTGAAGGGAGTGAGCCCCAAAGTGGAAGCATGGAGCGGAACCAAGAGCTATAGTGGAAGGAGAGAGAGAGAGAGAGAGAGAGAGAGAGAGAGAGAGAGAGAGATGTGGGAACTGTTGAGATATCGAGCTCCACTCATGATATGCCAGGGTGACCGTTGTACATTTATGTCGCCGACTTGTTAGTTGCAGATGCGGTTGGTACACTGCCCATGAATAATAGCTAGATGACAGCTATCCTTATCTACTCTAGTTCGTGGTTCAGTTAGTATGCCACCTTAGTTAGTTGAGTTTGGTTTGAGACCCATATATAGGGTTCTTCTATTTCTTCGTATGAGAGTTCTTTTTGGCTTACACAACTAAGAAGAGAAAAATTGTTTTCAGCCTCCATCCTTGTGTGTATTCCCCCATTGTGCAAGCAAGAAAGCTATTAGTGAGACTCCTTCCTTCTTTCCCACAATCTTGACATGGTATCAGAGCCTTGTTTGTGGTAAGGAGCTCAAGAAAGCAAACCAAGTTCGCGGTGTTCTAGTAAGAGGACCAATGTTGCTTTCATTTTTCTGTTTTGGAAGCAAGTCTCTGCAGGTAGCACAGCCGAAAAGCACAAGAGTGCATTGTCTCAGATTGAGACACCCTTCGCGGTGTAGCAAGAGGGCAGTATATGCTGTGGGATAGGGCTTTAGCCCTAGGTTACTTTGTTTTTTTTATTTGAGGCCATTTCGGGGCCTATTTTGAAGGCGGAAGTTTTCTGCACGCACTCAGGAAAAGGCCATGTTTTATGCTGTGCAACCACTGTTCTACAAGTCGGTCAAAAGTTACCGTAGAAATTGCATCATATGCCTATGCGCAGAGACATTGGGAGTTACAGAATCATCCTTGTTGCCTGTTGATGCAAAATCGTCACTAGGAAGTGACTGTGTGGTCAAATACCACTTTCGTCAGTTTTGCAGATTTGCCCTTGTGAGGCTGAAGCTGTGTTTTGTGCAGTGACAGAATTCTTTGTAGTGTTCTGTAATGGCGTATGATTCTCTTTCACAGATTGTCACTGAAAAGCTTGACAAGAACAACTTCCAAGCATGGAAGTTTAGAATGACGAATTTCCTTATGGGAAAAGGATATTGGGAATTCGTTGCAGGAAATGAAGAAGAACCAGTTCTTCCTGATGTTCCCAATCAATAGCAAATGCAGGCATTTAAAGGATGGCATGAGAGAGCCAGAAAAGTTATGTACTGGCTATCTATCAGTATTTCAGACTCTATGATTGTACATATTCAGGATGCAAGTATGCCAAAGGAGGCATGGGATACTTTGTCAAAAATATATAGCACAAATACGCAAGCCAGGAAAATGCAACTCAAGCAAGAGTTGCACAATGTGCAAAGAGAAAGTATGAACATCAATTACTACCACATGAAGGTGAAGAAGATTGCAGATGCACTTGCTTCCATTGGGTCGCCAGTGGAAGATGATGATTTAGTTTCCGTGACCTTGAATGGTCTAGGAAAGGATTATGCACAGTTCCGAACATCCATTTCCGTCCGTGAAAGATTTCCTGATTTTGAGGAGTTGATTGCTCTTCTAATTTCTGAGGAGCAGAGAAATGGTGGTGCATCTTCTTCAGGGGGAACTTCAAAAGAAGTTGTCTTCTACTCAAGTGCTGGAAGAGGTAGAGGCAGAGGTAGAGGAGGCCGATCTGGAGGCCGTGGTAGAAATCAGAATATGTAGCAAACTCAAGAAAACCAGTCCTATGGAGGAGGATGTGGTAACTCTAGAGGCAGGGGGAGCCAAAGAGGTCGTGGTGGATGGCAAAGAGGCCAAAATGCAAACAACAATGTTGAATGCTACTACTGTGGTAAAATGGGTCATATGGCTAAAGACTGCTATAAAAAGCAGAATGACATCATGAATGGAAAATTGCAACAAGGGAATTATGCATCTTCTAGTAGACAGGGTGATGATAGAAATGAGTATTTGTTTATAGTGCAGCACATGAATAATTCTGTGACAAGTGCAAAAGAAAGCAACGAAGTGTGGTATGTTGACTCAGGTGCATCAAACCACATGACAGGTCATGTAGAATGAATGCAGGATGCAAGGAAAATGGAAAAACCAGGATTTGTGGAGACTGGTGATGATACTGCACATCCTATTGTGCAGATTGGAAAAATTCCTTTGTCTATGCAGGATGGGAAAAAGAAATACCTGTCAGACGTATTTCATGTCCCGAATATCACCAAGAATCTGGTTTCTGTTAGTCAAATGGTTGAGCAGGGCTTGCAGGTCAGATTTAATCCTCATGGATGCTTTGTTGAGGATATGAAAAATAAAGGTTGCTTGATAGCAAAAGGAAAGAAGAAGGGCAGAATGTTTACGTTGGATGCAGACATGTCTGAATGGAGTGCAGCAATGTTTGCACATGGGACCGGTGTAGTTGCAGATATTGATATCTGGCATAAATGCATTGGTCATGTTAATGTACAGCGACTTAAATCAATGCAGGCCCAAAATATTGTTGCAGGATTGCCTAAATTCAAGGTTGCAGAAATGCATAAGGTATGTGAAGCCTGTCAATTTGGAAAACAGGCAAGGAAACCATTTCCTAGACATGTTCAAGAGAGTAAGAAGCCATTGGAATTAATCCACTCTGATGTGTGGACTAAAAAAGCTGCATCTATTGGAGGCTGTCATTATTTTGTCACTTTTATTGATGACTATAGCAGAAAATTTTGGGTGTATTTTATGAAAAAGAAAAGTAAAGTTTTTGGGCATTTCAAAACTCTTAAAGCTATGGTTGAAAAAGAAACAGACCTACAAATAAAATGCATAAGGTCAGATGGAGGGGGAGAGTACCTCTCAAATGATTTTGTAAGGTTCTTGCAGGAGCATGGCATAAAGCAGCAATATTCATGTAGTCATACCCCACAGCAAAATGGAATTACAGAAAGGAAAAACATGCATATTGGAGAGGTATCTCGTGCCATGCTCAATGAAAAAGACCTACCAGATTTTTACTGGGCTGAGGCAGTTGCTACAGCAGTCTACATAATGAACAGGACTCCCACTGCAGCAATACATGGCATGACTCCAGAGGAGAGGTATACTGGTTGGAAACCAAATATTTCTCATTTGAAAATTTTTGGTTGCATTGCCTATTTCATGTGCCAGATGAGTTGAGATCCAAATTGGATCCAAAAGCTGAGAAGTGAATCTTTATTGGTTACTCTTTGCAACAGATGCTATAACCCCTCTACTCGTAAGTTTACAGTGAGCAGAGATGATGTTTTGATGAGATGAGTAGCTGGTATAAACCAGTAAATGTGATTGATGATATAGATGCACAAAATGGTAATGCTGCACAGATTTCACAGCAGCAGTCACAAAATATTAGTGGACCTGGAGTGTCCTCTAGCAGTGGTTCACATTCTTTGCCATGGACAGGCAGATTGAGATCAGGAGAATCTCCTTAAAACAATGCAGATAGTGGTATGCAGATTTCATGAAAAGGAAAAGAGAAGGTAGATCAGCCCATGTTTGATGTGAATGCGGGTCACTCTTATGTGAAATCCAGTGGCTTAGAACAGAGCATTGATGATGAGTTGGGTATTCCTTCTATTGTTACACCTGGAGTAAGGAAGACCATGGATGTTTTGAGAACACCTAGAAGTGAGCCTACTTTGCACAGGTCTACCAGAGCTAGGTATCCTGTGGATAGACTAAAATATGATGGATTTACAGCCATTCACTATGCCTATATAGTCAAAGTGATACGAGAACCAGAACCCACTTCTTTTGAGCAAGCCATGGGAAAAGAAAAATGGGAAAAAGCCATGGATGAAGAAATGGATGCTTTGGAAGCAAATGCTACATGGGAATTGGTACCTTTGCCTAAATAGAAGAATGCAATTGGTTATAAGTGGGTTTATAAGGTGAAGCACAATGCAGATGGTTCTGTGAACAGATACAAGGCAAGATTAGTAGTCAAGGGGTATGCACAAACATATGGCATTGACTATGAAGAAACATTCAGTCCGGTTGCAAGGATGGCAACCGTAAGAGCAGTCATTGCTATGGCTGCATCAAAGGGATGGTCTTTACATCAGATGGATGTAAAGAATGCCTTCTTGTATGGTGATTTGCAAGAAGAGGTCTATATGGAGCAGCCACCAGGTTATGTGCATGCTGTTCATCCTAAGTTTGTTTGCAGGTTGAAGAAAGCCTTGTATGGCTTGAAGCAAGCACCTAGAGCATGGTCTGACAAGATAGGGCAGTATCTTGTCACTATTGGCTTTCAGATTTCCAAGGCAGATTTCTCACTTTATATGAGAAAGACAGAGAAAGGTATTATGCTGCTTGTCATTTATGTTGATGATTTGATTATGACAGGTGACAGTGATGAAGATATCCTTCATGTGAAAATGCTATTGAAGCAAAAGTTTGAGATGAAGGATTTGGGAGAGCTGCGTTATTTCTTGGGCATTGAGGTGATTAGATCACCAAGTGGGATACAACTCTTGCAGAGGCAGTATGGATTGGACATGCTGTCCAAATATGGGATGACAGGCTGTAAGCCTATTTCAGTTCCTTTGGAGCAGAATGTGAAACTAAGCGCAGATGCAGGTGAGCTTCTGGAAGACCCTACTATGTACAGATGCATAGTAGGAAGCTTGATTTATATGACTATTACCAGGCCAGATTTGAGCTATGCTGTTGGATTGGTAGGTCAGTTTATGCAGGCTCCAAGGAAACCGCATTTGGATGTGGCTAGACGCATACTCAGGTATGTGAAGTCCACATTGCAGTATGGACTATTTTATGAGACTGGGGTTCAGATACAGTTGCATGGATACACTGATGCTGATTGGGCTGGTAGCATTTCTGATAGACGATCTACCAGTGGATATGTGTTCTCTTTTGGGAGTGCTGCAATCACTTGGAGCAGCAAGAAATAGCCTACAGTTGCCTTATCCAGCACAGAGGCTGAGTACAGGGGCGCAGCAATGGCTGCATGTGAGGTAGCTTGGTTGCATAAGCTACTTTATGATAAGCATCAGCCTACAGATGGGCCAGTTGTCATTTATTGTGACAACATGAGTAGTATACACTTGGCAAATAACCCAGTCTATCATGCTAGAACAAAGCACATTGAGGTGCATTATCACTATGTGCGAGAGAGGGTTTTACTAGGTCTTATTGATCTAGTTTATGTCAACACAGAGGATTAGGTAGCTGACATATTTATGAAGGCATTGGGCGCAGAGAAGCTGCGCAAGTTCAGAGACCTGCTTGGTGTGCAAGAATTGGGATTGAGCTCGAGGGGGAGTGTTGAGATATCGAGCTCCACTCGCGATATGCCAGGGTGACCGTTGTGCATTTATGTCATCGACTTGTCAGTTGCAGATGCCGTTGGTACACCGCCCATGAATAATAGCTACATGATAGCTATCCTTATCTACTCTAGTTCGTGGCTCAGTTAGTATGCCACCTTAGTTAGTTGAGTTTGGTTTGAGACCCATATATAGGGTTCTTCTATTTCTTTGTAAGAGAGTTCTTTTTGGCTTACACAACTAAGAAGAGAAAAATAGTTTTCAGCCTCCACCTTTGTGTGTATTCCCCCATTGTGCAAGCAAGAAAGCTACAAGTGAGACTCCTTCCTTCTCTCCCACAATCTTAACACTAGACGCATACTCAGGTATGTGAAGTCCACATTATAGTATGGACTATTTTATGTTTCTGGGGTTCAGATATAGTTGCATGGATACACTAATGCTGATTGGACTAGTAGTATTTCTGATAGACGATCTACCAGTGGATATGTGTTCTCTTTTGGGAGTGTTGCAGTCACTTGGAGCAGTAAGAAACAACCTACAGTTGCCTTGTCGAGCACAGAGGCTGAGTACAGGGGTGTAGCAATGGCTGCATGTGAGGTAGCTTGGTTGCATAAGCTACTTTATATTATGCATCAGTCTACAGATGGACCAGTTGTCATTTATTGTGACAACATGAGTAGTATACACTTGGCAAATAACCCAGTATATCATGCTAGAACAAAGCACATTGAGGTGCATTATCACTATGTGCGAGAGAGAGTTTTACTAGGTCTTATTGATCTAGTTTATGTCAGCACAGAGGATCAGGTAGCTGACATATTTACGAAGGCATTGGGCGCAGAGAAGCTGCGCAAGTTCAGAGACCTGCTTGGTGTGCAGGAATTGGGATTGAGCTCAAGGGGGAGTGTTGAGATATCGAGCTTCACTCGTGATATGCCAGGGTGACCGTTGTGCATTTATGTCACCGACTTGTTAGTTGCAGATGCGGTTGGTACACCGCCCATGAATAATAGCTAGATGATAGCTATCCTTATCTACTCTAGTTCGTGGTTCAGTTAGTATGCCACCTTAGTTAGTTGAGTTTGGTTTGAGACCCATATATAGGGTTCTTCTACTTCTTTGTATGAGAGTTCTTTTTGGCTTACGCAATTAAGAAGAGGAAAACTGTTTTCAGCCTCCATCCTTGTGTGTATTCCCCCATTGTGCAAGCAAGAAAGCTATTAGTGGGACTCCTTCCTTCTCTCCCACAATCTTGACAGGAACTGCAATAGTCAGAATGTGTTACCGGCCTTCCCTTTATTCAAATGTTATTGAAAGAATAAGGAATAAAGTGATATTGATGGATGCCCACTTGCAATGTACAAGTGTGTGGGTAACTAATACATGGTGTAGGTACTATTAGTATAACTAACACACAGGCAACTAGGCACATGCACCTTTACCTTTAACAATCTCTCACTTAAAGGGAATGTGCCCCTAGTGAGAAGAGAATAAGAAAAAGTTGACAAAGTACAAATGTACATAAGTACAATAGGATGAGGAAAGATGCCTCATCCAACACCTATCAACTTCCTAAGGAAGGAAACACGCTCCGCTAAGAGACTTTTAGTAAGCAGATTTGCATGATTTTGATTAGTTGAGATCTTGACAAGCTCAATGGACTTGTGCTCAATGTCCACTCAAATTAAGTGGTAATACACCTCAATATGCTTCATCTTTGCATGGGACACCAAATTCTTGGCCAACTAACTAGAACTTATAGAATTCGAATGCAGGGTAGGAACTGTATCAGTAATGCATGGCTAACCAGAGAGCCTCCTTGCAAGTCTCAGTGGGCTACAACATACTTTGCCTCTATAATGGATAGGGCCGTGCATTTGTGCACCTTGGACATCCAAACAACACCTCCAGTAAAGGTGAAGACACAGCCAGAGGTAGACTTCATAATGTTTGCATGTCCTGCATAATTAGAGTTGGTGTATCCCATGACTCTTGTATCATGGCCACCATAACATATGTACATAGCTATTGTGCCCTCCAAGTATCTCATGATACCCTTGACGACATCCCAATGTTGTCTATTGGGTGTAGCTATATAGTGTACCACAACTTCCACTATAAATGCTATGTCAGGGTGAGAGGCTATCATGGTGTACATCAAACTACCCACTGCAAACGCATAAGGGATCTTGGCCATTTCGGCCTTCTACTCATCAGACTGTAGACAATCGGCCCGACTAACCTTCACATGAGAAGGTAATGGATAACCAATGGGCTTAACATCATATAGATGAAATTGCTTAAGGACCTTTAGGATGTACTCCTTCTGTGACAAGTAAAGGAGCCCCTTAGAGAGATCATGTGTAATGCGCATTCAAGAATATAAGAGGCATATCCCATGTCCTTGATTTCAAAGCTCTTCTTGAGCTAGCCTTTCAAGGCACCCATCTCATTATGCACAATCCTAGTAATCAGCATATCATCCACATAAATGATCAAAATCATAATGCTATCATCACTAACCTTCTTCATGTATAAATACAGATCCATATCAGCAGGGGAATATCCCTACATAAAAGCATCAAACTTGTGGTATTGTTCCCTAGGTGCCTACTTTAACGCCATAAAGGCTCTTCCTCAATTTGCACACTAAGTGGTCCCTGCTAGGTTCTGCAAAGCCCTTAGGTTGCTCCATGTAGATCTCATTGTGCAAGTCCCCATAAAGAAAAATCATCTTGATATCCATCTGATAAAGATCCAAGTCAAGCTAAGCAACCAAAGCCTATACCAAACATAGGGTAGTCATCTTCACAACAAGAGAAAAGACTTCATCAAAGTCCACATCATACTCTTGCTTGAAACCCTTAGCAACCAATCTAGCCTTGTATGTTGGCTTAGGGCATCCAGGGGTACTTTTCAACTTGTAAACCCACTTGCATGGCGAAGCATGTTTTCCGCTAGGCAAAGGAATCGAATCCCATGTATGATTTTTCTATAATGAGTCATACGCTGACTGTATGGCCCTCTCTCAAGAGTGACTATCACCTTTATGCATGGTCTCATCATAAGTAAGAGGCTCACCAGCATTTGTCACCATAACATAATCCATAGAGGGGTCAAACTGGGTGGGTTATCATCTATCTCTAGTAGACCACCTCAAAACATGCTGTGGGATCAGGACATCCTATGGAGCATCAAGGATATGGGCCACTAGAGAATTAGGCTGTGATGTGAGACAGACTATCTAGCTGGCTGTATAGTAGTAGCAAGAGGCTCCTCTTGAAATATCACATCGCATACCTCAACGACATGCTCAGGCTGCTTATGCATTTTCTCCTCATAGAAAACAACATCATGATTCTGGATAACCTTCTGAGCCTACGGATCCCATGGGCAATAGCCCATCTCACTTGCATCTCCATAACTAAGAAAAATGCATTTCCCAAACTTAGGATCGAGCTTATTGTTCTTGTCTTTGGGAACATGGTAGAAAGCCTCACAACCAAAGACACATAAATGAGCATATGAGGGAGGCTTGCTAGACCATACCTCCTTTATAAACCTGATAGTCAAGAGCAATACATAGGGAATGATGTGGTAACCTTGCCTAGCTAAGAATATAGTGAATCCACTCATGTGATGAATAGTCCTATTCATGTGCTCCGTGCCATACCATTCCGCAGTGGGGTGTATAGTATGGTCAACTAACGCTTAATACCCCTCTCTTCACAAAATTGCTCAAAGGCTTTAGAAACATACTCACCCCCATTATCTGATTGTAGTAGGCATTTCAGCCTATACCCAAACTAGTTCTCAACCAAAGCAAGCCAATGCTAAAATGTAGCCAAGACTTTCAATTTATGCTTAATACAATATGCCCAACCCTTATGCATATAGTCATCAATGAAGGTAACAAAATATTGCGTGCCACATCTAACGACTTGCAAGGCATGGGACCACATACATTTGAATGAACGAGAGCTAATGGCTCACCCATGCATGTCAAACCAGACTTTTTATGTGTATTATGTGTTTGCGTGCCATATAAATAATGATCACAAGACTCAAAGCACTTATAGTTAAGGGGTGCAAGATACTACAAACAAGTAAGCATTTTCATTCCTTTCAAGGATACATGCCCAAGGCGACAATGCTAAAGAGATACATGTGGAACTACATCCACTGCCAAAACATGGTCAACCGACCTAGATACAAGCAAGGGGTAGAGAGAGTTGGACTTAGCACCACGTGCAATGACAAGATTCTCATGGGTACTCTTCTATGAGGAATCCCCAAAAGAAACTACATAACCTACATCATCTAAAGTACCAACAAAGATGAGGCTCTTCCTAAGAGCCGGTACATGACAAACATCATGAAGAGTAAACATGCAAGGTCTTGATTGCGAGATTTAGAGAGAAGTTGCTCTTGGAGATTTATGATTAGCAACAAAAGGTTTGGAATAGTAGGCCAAAAGAAAGAAAAGTTGCTCTTAGAGATTTACAATTAACAACAAAAGTTTTGGACCAGTAGGCCAAAAGAAGGTAGTGCATTTTCAGTATGTGAAGTAATAAATGCTTCACAAAATGTAGTTGACTACAAAAATCCCTACAATTTGAGTAGAATTCAAGAAGAGTATGTAGATAAAGTGTTCAATGATGCAATCCTAGATTGAGGATTAAGAATAAATATCCTTCTTGAAGCAACTTAGTTGTCTAAGAAAATTAGTAGAGTTGTTACCGACTCCTTCCCAAGTTAGGATGGGTTACTAAAGTACACTCTAGCCATCAAGGGTTCTAAAACATCAACATATTAAAGTGGCATGTTTGTGATTAAATGTTAGATTTGTGGTCTTTAGAATGGATGAGTTTGGGGAAACATACCACATGCTATTGGTTAGAGCTTGGTTCAAACTCAACAAAAGAAATCAAGATTAGGGATCTAACATTGTGTCCATACAACAACGACAAAAGAAATTAGAGTATGCTTTAAAAACAAAGTCCTCTTAAAGAAAAGGTGCAAAATAAGTGATGACATAAACAATTAACATAGAGCCTAAAGTTGAGGATGATAAGGAAGAGTTATGTATGTAAGCAAACCTCATAGTGATGATAGTGTTTGAGATTGATGTTGAAAGCATCTTTCAAGGACATGCAACACAAGTAGCAAATATTGATGTCATACCAATTGCATGCATCCAAAAAGATGTAGGGATTTTATCAATTATGGGAGTACTTTTCACAAGTTAGGAATATTTAGAAATCTAAGAGATTTCAAGACTATATATATTGGATACAAGTTAGGCACTTGATAAGGTTTAGGCAAACATGACTACTAAGGTTAGGAAATTCAAATGAGGATGATTTTCATATGAGAATGGGCAATAAAAAATCATTCAAGTTGAGCAAAAACATGAGTGTATAATTAGGCATTCAACAAGGGTCATAGAAGATGAGGTGGAGACACCATTGTAGATGGGAGTTGGTTGCTAGTATAATTGCTTTGTCCATATGGACTTCAAGGTGTAGCCATGCTATTGAATTTTAGGGAATTTCCACTACAAACTCTCTTTCTAGGGATGTATAGAGATGCATTCATGACATTTATTAGATATGATTGAGGTGCTATGACCATTCTTAGAGTCATAACCACTTAACTTACATATTTTATGAATTATAAATGTCCAAATACACTAGGTTTTAAATAGATCTTGGTTTAGATTAATTCCAACAAGCAACTTCACATGCCACCTAGGATGTATATCAATGTATGGCATTTGGGCAAGAACTTGCCTAAGAGAGTGACCAAAGAGCTTGCATATGGAGCCAAGTCTACCTTTAGAAAGGGGTTGAAATCGAGGGGAGATCTTGAAACTCAACCTAGACTTCCCAAGCTAGTGAGAGAGTGAAAATAGTATCAAACTCTTTAGCCTAGATGCATGAGGTCAATGGTGGATTTCTCAACATCCCTCAATTGAAGCCCATGACATTAAGCACCATTACTTCTATTTTAAAAAGAAAGAATAACTTTGGAAGGATATTATCTGATTTGCACATGAGCACCTATTTTGTGCCAAGCCAGCCTAATCCAAGATGCAAGATTTCGAGGTCTAGCATTATGATAGCAATGATAAATAATCTAGCATAGAAAGCCTTATATAGGGATGGTGACACAATGCTTACCTCTTGCTATTGCTTGAAAATCACTAGTTGCATTTGCCAAGCTCAATGCTCCTTGATGAAGTCTTACACTACTCTTCTTGATATTGATGTTTTCTAGTTTCAACATGAGATCTTCGTTTAGGTCAATTTCAATAAGCAATTACACATTCTATCTAGGGTTGATATTAGCATATGGCCTTTGACCACGGAGGTTTCTTAAGGGATCAATCAAAGAGCTTGCCTAGGTAGCCAAGAATACCTTTAGAAAGGAGTAAAAGCTAAGGTGTAGATTTGGAAATACAACCCAAGCTAATAGTAGAGTGGCAACAATATCAAATTCTTTAGTCCACTCAAACAAGGTTAGTGGTGAATTTCTCAACATCTATTGACCAAAACTCATTACATTAATAACAATCTCAACTATGTCAAAAACAAGAATAGCTTTGGGAAAGATACTAAGTGGCTTACACATGAGCATCTATTTTCTCCCAATTAGATAAGATCCAAGATGTGAGAAATTTACCTAGACATTTGGCATTATGATAGAGGTAAGAAGTAGTCCATGTTAGCATATTTGATGCATAGGTATCTAAATGATGTTTATGAGAGTGGATGGATAAGGATGGATGAGGTGGCATCCAAAGAGGTCACACACAAATGTATGAAATGCATCCCATAAGCAAAGAGAAGTGAGTGTCTCAACCTAGAAAAGCTATAAATTCATGTACTTGCTTAACCATAAATCAAATATCTTTCTTGCATACATTCTCACTATGAATGGATATTTCTCTTACCCTCCATTTCATCATGTTGTATAAGAGCCACATCCTCGAGGCTTGTGAGGATGGGAGGCATCCATAGTTGCTTGTGAGGTCCAAGAAGCTCAAGTTCAACATTTAAGCATTTCCTTGAGGCATATTGTTTCCATTCAATAATTTTTTCTATTTAGTATTTTTCTCAAAGAATTTATGGTTCTCAAAAGAAGGGGGATATTTGTAGCAAGTGGAGGCCCTGCCTAAGGAGGAAGCTTAAGGGGGGGTGCTTAAATCAAGCTCAAGGCTTGCTTCCATTAGAACTTGGGGGCTGGCTTGTGAAGTCAAGTAGGGGGGTAGCTTGTGATAGAGACAGAGAAGAGAAAGAAGAGGCTAATGATGATGATCATTGCTAAAGTGCTCCATAATCCTTATCAACTAGTTGATCGAGGACGTTCTTCATCAAATTGACTAGGTGACAAATGTAGAAGGCTTCGTGGATCAATGCTATTTTGAAAATGGTCAAATGTTGAAGAGATAAGCCTTCTTTTCTATTACTAAGGTTATTAACCTTAATAAAGAGAGCCCTTTCACACTATAGCTCCTTGAATTAGTTATTCTAAAGCCATTGTTCACATTTGCATTTGTTGAACTAGTTAGTTCTCCAACTTGTGTTTATATGAACTAGTTCATCTGAAAAATTAGCCTTTGTTCATGCGAATCTAATCTTCAGAAAATCCCATATTGTAATTGGAGTTAGACACTCCCATGGGAAATAACCCACCAAGACCTCCCCATTAAGCAAAATGTCAACTCAAGATGTAATTGATAAATTCATGGGTTCAGACTCCACACTTGGCAATCCAAAATGATGTATCTTCTTATGCAGAAGAGCTTATGGGGCATCATCATTTTGGGGGGATACACAACAACAAGATTGGAAGAAGAATATGAAGCAAGCAACGAGAAAGCATTGGGGTGCATAGCGGCAAGCTTAGGTGATACATGTATACATCACATTGATGGTACTCTAAGTGCAAAGTTAGCATGGGAGGAGCTCAACAAAGTTTTAAGCATTGAATCCAAGCACTCCAAGGTAATTGTTCTAATGCAACCTTATAATTTGAAGTTCAACCTAAAAGAACATCTCACAAGTCACTTGAATATGTATAAGGGTATTAAAGAACCATTGGTTGTTCTAAAAAGAACGCTTGATGAAGATGAGGCCAAAGCTATTTTATTAGCAAGTTGTGATGTTGATGGCTATGACAATTTAGTCAAAACATTATCTAATATGAACGATTTAAGGTTGCATGACATCGAGACATCTTTGAGAGAGAGAGAGAGAGAGAGAGAGAGAGAGAGAGAGAGAGAGAGAGCAAAATTTAATCTACTAGAAGTACTACAACCACTACTCATAACAATGTCTTCATTATTACAAGAAACTCAAGGCTCAAATGCATTCATTGCGGATTAACTAATCATAAAGAAAAGAATTGCAGAAACAAAGGCAAACATCATGGTGCACAGATCGGTCGCAGTATGCTCATGTAGTGAATCCCGGAAGGTCCCCAAGAACAATAAACTCTACCTTTTTGCACAAATTACAATGTAAAAAGCATGAACGACAAGAGCAAGAGACCAATTGGGTTCAATCTCCCCCCATGCCTTGTGTGAGCGCTTCACAAAGCATGTATTTTATGTATATTTCCATCTTCATGCTCAATAATAGCCCAATTTACAAAAATATGACAAGCTTTTAGCTTTTGAGTTTGCTTTTACAAAAATAGGAATAAAGCTAATGGACGGTGCCCATAAAGTCTGGCACGCCCAATCACAATGTCTAAATAGAAATAACATATCCGTGCGCATAGGTGCATACAAAATAATAATAAATAATCGATGCCTCAATAGACATGACAAAATATAGGCATGGCGCCTATCAAAATATAATCCATAGGTCGAATACTCGCTAAACTCCAATGCTTTCCTCCGCCACTGCTGCTATCTCTACACATCAACTGAAGCATTCACAATCGTTAGTAAAATAATACAATTAAACCGACAAAAGTGAATACCTAGCAGTCTTCAGCTACATAAATAAATCAACTGGTTAGAAATAAATCCTAACCTTAATTTATTACGAGTGCGCACTCTAAACTCATAAACGTTTATTAATTTAATATGCATTTTGCGGAATCACCTGCTATGGAATCACCCATATACACACTAAATTAATGAAATGCCCGAAAAGGACAGGCGTCCCCGTCAACTTCTCGCACAAAGAATCCACTTTGTGTATGAGCCCCGGTTATCAAAGTTTAGGGAATCCACCGTAAAACCTTACGGAATCCACCGTGGCAGGCGTCCCCATCAACTTCTCGCACAAATAATCCACTTTGTGTATGAGCCCCGGTCATCAAAGTTTACGGAATCCACCGTAAAACCTCATGGAATCCACCGTGGAATATGCCTCCTGGCATCATACCCCCGGGGTGGGATAGCAATTGACCTCAATTGCTATTAGCTCAATGTGGAGCTAACAGAGTGGGGAAAGCATTTAAGTTTGTAGCGTGCATCCATTGTGCTTCCTCTACAGGATGGTTCTTAAATTTAACTAGATATCTAGAATACCTTCGGCCAGTTCTAGTGGTCATAAAGTTAGTGTCTATGATAGCTTCTGGTTCAAGTATTTCAGTCTCTTCCTCTTATAAAGGTGGGTTTTCATAAACAGGGTGGACAGGTAATTGGCCTCTAAATGGTCTCAATAAACTAATGTGAAATGTATTGTGAATTTTCCAATGAGATGGTAATTCTAACTTGAATGCATTATCATTAATTTTATGAATGATTCTAAATGGTCCATAGAATCTAAGAGCTAATTTGACAATTGGATGTCTATCTACACTTTGCAGTCTACGTTTTTCTATTCTCAACCAAACATAATCATCAACTTTGAAATTCATGGCTTGTCTTTTCTTGTTGGCTTGTTTGGTATATGATTGCTGGGCTTTAGCAATCATATCCTTAACCTCATCAAAAATACTGTTATGCATACTAGCAATATCATCAGCACTCTGAATTCTATTAGACAAAGATGCAACAGGTGTAGATAATCTATATCCATAAATGACTTCAAACGGTGCTTTCTTTGTAGATGTGTGCGGTGTATTGTTATATGCAAACTGTAATAAATGCAAATGAGTGTCCCATGTCTGAGGTTTAGAGATAGTATATGCACGTAAAAGATCTAGAATAGTGCTGTTTGTGGCTTCTGTTTGTCCATTAGTTTCTGGATGAAATGCATATGAGAAATCAATCTTTGTGCCTAGATTAGCAAACAGTGTAATCCAAAAATTGTTACAAAATCTAGAATCACGATATGAAATAATCACTTTTGGCAATCCATGGTTAGTAAAAACAGTTTTCAAAAACAATTGTGCTGCTTGTGATGCTGTTAAAGTTTTCTTACATGGAATGAATATGCTTGTTTACTAAATCTATCTACAACTGTCCAAATCATATCATGGTTAGATTTAGTATTTGGTAAACCAGTAATGAAATCCATAGAAATTTGTTCCCAAGGTTTAGATGGAATAGACAAAGGCATAAGTAATCCATACTGTTTACCATGATGTCTCTTAACTCTTTGACAAATCAAACATTCAGAAACAAAGTTAGATACATCAGCATCCATATGCGGCCAATAAAAATCTTCAGTTAATGTACGTAATGTAGATATGATACCTCTATGACCTTGATATGGGGGACAATGAATTTCATTCAAAACAAAAGATCGGAATGGAATGGTAACACACAGTCTCTTTTCATAAAACATAAATCCATCATTATATGAGAATGAGTCAACGGGAATGAAATTATTTTGAACTAATTTATTCCAATCAGAATGAAAAGTAATATCCTGGTGATGTGTATCTTTCATAGCAATCAAAGAATCAAAAGATATGACGGAAATATTATGAATGGCAGGTCTTCTACTCAATGCATCGGCCACTACATTTTCTTTTCCAAGTTTGTATTGAATGATAGGATGAAAACTTTGAATAAAGGAAGCCCATTTGATATGACGGTCAGAGATTTGGGGTTGGCTAAGTAAATGTCTAATACTTTGCTGATCGGTCTTTATCATAAATTCTGAACCCATTAAGTAGTGTTTCCACTGTCTTAATGCTTGTACAACTGCTAATAGTTCTTTGTCATATGTGGAATATTTCAGCTCAGAGGGTTTCAGCTTACAACTAGAATATGCTATAGGATGATTGTCTTGCATAAGTACGGCTCCTATTCCCGATCCGCTAGCATCGGTCACTACTAGAAAGAATGGTCTATTAAAGTCAGGCAACTGTAGAACAGGGGCGCCATTGGTTAATGCATGTTTCAGTAAGTCAAAGGATTTCTATTGATTTTCGGTCCATTGATAAGCAATTCCTTTCTTGAGAAGTTTGGTTAATGGTAAAGCAAGTAATGAAAAATTACGTACAAACTTCCTATAGAAACTAGCAAGACCAAGGAATGAGCGTAACTCGTGCACATTTTTAGGAACAGGCCAATTCAATATTGCATCAACTTTCTTAGGATCAACTTTAATTCCATCAGATGATACAATATGACCTAAATACTCAATTTCCGTCTTAAAGAATTCACTCTTTTCAGGATTTGCATACAGTTGATTTTCTTTCAATAACTGAAAAACCAATGACAAATGCTCATAATGTTCTTTCTCATTTTGACTAAACACCAAAATATCATCAAAGAAAACAATTACACAATACTGATATTTCAAAAAGATACGGTTCATCATTCTACTAAAGGTAGCAGGTGCATTAGTCAATCCGAATGGCATGACTAAGAATTCGTAATGACCAAACTGTGTTCTGAATGCAGTCTTGAATATGTCAGACTTATCTAGCCTCACCTGATGATAACCAGACTTAAGGTCAAATTACTAAATATAGAAGATCCTTGCAGTTTGTCCATAAGGTCATCAACTCTAGGAATAGGATACCTATTCTTTACAGTGATCTTATTTAAAGCTCGATAGTCAATACACATACGATAGGTATTATTCTTTTTCTTGACTAACAATATAGGTGCACTGAATGGAGAACTGCTAGGTCGAATCAAACCTATTTAGTAATTCCTCAACTTGACTCTGGATTTCTTTTTGCTTTATCTGGTTGTGCCTATATGGTGCTTTGCAAGGTGGTTGTGTGCCAGGGATCAAATCTATCTTATGGTCTTCTGGACATGAAGAAGGTAAACCTGGTGGTAGGTCTTCTGCAAAACATTCCTTAAAATATGCAAGAAATTCCTTATGCCTAGGGTGCATATGATTTTCCTTTACTTGCAATTCATTCACCTAAATGAGATAGGATTTACTACTTTTGCGTAATGCACGTTTAGCTTGAGTATGCGAAAGCAGTGGAAAAACATTAGATGCATGCATACCATATAATATAATAGATTTTCTTTGAAAATTAATATTCATTGTATGTGTGGAATAATCTATATCTGGATTATGCTGGTGTCGCCAAGGCATACCTAGAATAATGTCACTCGACTGTAATGGAACAACTAAGAAATTTCTTCTTTCAGTGTATGAACCAATTTGAATCTCTAAGTCGCACTTCTTGTGTACCATTATACCTAGTGCCTAAAAATACAGCTTTTATGCGATAATGCGTAAGTACAGTCTGTAATTTCAATTCCTTTACCAATTTTGCTGAAATAAAATCATGAGTACTACCTACCATCACCATGCAAAATAGTCTTTTCCTTTCCATGCACCAAACATTTCATAGTCAATAATGAATGTGGAGTAGGCATACCTGGTAAAGCATCGGAAATAGTAGTAGTATCGTCCTCATCTTCAGTGAAATCAGGCATATCCTCATGTTCGTCTTCGTCCATGGCTCCAAGATAGTTGATATGAGCTGGTGGCTTCTTTGAATGACAATTTGCTGCTAGATGTCCAGGCTGGTGGCATTTATAGCATACTATTGGCTTGGCTTTGGTTACATTATTTGCAATGGCAAGAAGTCTAGGTACATTTGGATTTGGCTGTGGAATAGGCTTAGGATTTGGATTGACATTGGATGGTAATGCAGGTGGTTTAGCCCAATTCTTGCGGAAAGATGATGAAGAGAAACAACCTGGATTAAATCTTCTAAAATTGGAATTGAATTGTTTAGTTCCATAATTACCATTGGCTTGGAATTACTGTGGTCGTCTGTCTCTACCGCGTAGCTTATCTTCAGTGTCGTGAGCTAGTGAAATGGCGTCTTCAAGAGTAGCAAGCTTGAACATGTTCACTTCAGCGTAGTAATGTCCAAGAAGTCCAGACATATACTTCCGCTTATGTGTCATCGCTGGTACGTCTTCAAGCATGTATAGCTGGAGGAGTGCATTCCAAAAACGCTCTGTATACCGAGGTATAGGCTCACGATCCCATTGTTGAAGTAGATCCCATTGCTTGATAGCCTTCTCATGAAATTGCGGTGGAAGGAAATTCTGCATGAACTTCTTCTTGAAATCTTCCCAAGTAGCAGGACATTCTATGCTCTTGCGTACTACAGTCCACCAAAGTGATGCTCTGTCTACCAAATGATTAGTAACACACTTGATTTTATCTTTTTCTGGATAAGTTTCCTCATGGAAATAGTCATCAAACTGACTAATGAATGCTAGAACAGTCTTTCCTTCTCGTATGCCATTGAAAGTACAAAATTTGAAACTTCGTTTAATTATCTTTGATTCCTTGCAAATGGTTTGAGCTTCAAGAGTGGCGTCGATGGTACGTCGAATCAAATCTTCAGCTTGAGGTTCTTCTTTGTCGGTAGACGCTCTTTGTAATTTTGCCAATTGTGCTTGCAATGCTTGCCTAGCCCTTCGTTCTTCTTCCAATTGCATCATGATTAAGTCCAGCTTTTGCTCCATCGTAGGTTCAGGTAGATCGTCTTCAGTCATAAGATTATCCATATGTGGTTCCGTCATCCTGTAAAACTCAAAAGGCCTTTCTCACTCAAAATCAGGTTAGCGGGATGAGCGTAGCTCAAATTCGGGGTTACAAGGCTTATGTGTTTTTGGATATTTCTTTCTCAATCTTCAGAAAATCTGCGATTTTTCCTTCTTCGTATGCTGAAAATGCTTCAGCAAACCTACGTATGGGTAGAATACCTTCCAACGAACAACTTTGCAGTTGGAGTTTCTGCGCAGGAACAACCCTTCTAGGAGTTTTGAGCACAAGTCAGTTCTGACTCCAGTTGACTACTCTGACTTGTAGAGTTGCAGACTTAGGTGACTTGCAGAGTTGTAGACTTGCAGAACTTAGCCGACTTAGTGAACTTGCAGAACTTGATCACTGATGACTTGCAGAACTTGATCTCTGAGGTGCGGGACTTGGAGTTGTTGACTTGCAGGAGATGACTTGTAGAGTTAAGCTTAATTTGATTAAGCTTGATAGCTTAAGCTTATGGGGGGCCTTTACTACAGAAAAACGGCGCAATCGTGGGGGGGAGGAGGGGGGCGTTCTGAACCGTCGCAAATAAAAAACGAAGATCTTTCGATACCTCGCGTACCGATTTTGGTAAAGCTACTAAGCTTCTTTAAAGCTTATAAGCTTACTATTAAGCTTTTTGAAGGAATTAACTATGGAAGTAATAAAGCTTATCTCTCTGTTTGACGACTTGATGATGGAGATGAATGAGTGGTCCTCCACCTATATTGCCTGGTCCTTCGCGATCTGATGATAGAAACAGGGGTTCTTGATCGCCAGAAGTCTGCCTGTATCGACGGTTCGCGACGAGATTGACTGTAGAGCCCGATCGTTCCAGGAGCTCCGCCTTCGCACGAGATGGGTAGCGATTGGAAGCTCTTGATCTCAGCTCTGCTTTGATACCACTGGTGCGCAGATCGGTCGCAGTATACTCACGTAGTGAATCCCGGAAGGTCCCCAAGAACAATGAACTCTACCTTTTTGCACAAATTACAATGTAAAAAGCATGAACGACAAGAGCAAGAGACCAATTGGGTTCAATCTCCCCCCATGCCTTGTGTGAGCGCTTCACAAAGCATGTATTTTATGTATATTTCCATCTTCATGCTCAATAATAGCCCAATTTACAAAAATATGACAAGCTTTTAGCTTTTGAGTTTGCTTTTACAAAAATAGGAATAAAGCTAATGGACGGTGCCCATAAAATCTGGCACGCCCAATCACAATGTCCAAATAGAAATAACATATCCATGCGCATAGGCACATACAAAATAATAATAAATAATCGATGCCTCAATAGACATGACAAAATATAGGCGTGGCGCCTATCAAAATATAATCCATAGGTCGAATACTTGCTAAACTCCAATGCTTTCCTCCGCCACTGCTGCTATCTCTACACATCAACTGAAGCATTCACAATCGTTAGTAAAATAATACAATTAAACCGACAAAAGTGAATACCTAGCAGTCTTCAGCTACATAAATAAATCAACTGGTTAGAAATAAATCCTAACATTAATTTATTACGAGTGCGCACTCTAAACTCATAAACGTTTATTAATTTAATATGCATTTTGCGGAATCACCCGCTATGGAATCACCCATGTACACACTAAATTAATGAAATGCCCGAAAAGGACAGGCGTCCCCATCAACTTCTCGCACAAAGAATCCACTTTGTGTATGAGCCCCGGTCATCAAAGTTTACGGAATCCACCGTAAAACCTCACAGAATCCACCGTGGAATATGCCTCCTGGCATCACATCAATGCACAATTTGTAGACGCTTTGGTCATTTTGAGAGAGAGTGCTATTCCAAACTATGCAAACAAGTTGCTGCAAAATTATGGTGTATCTAAATTAAATGAATCCAATGGTGTATGTCCATCCAATGGACAACTAATTAAAATCCCACAGTTGTAAAGTCCATCATTGGCACCAATCATGCAGTTGAGGGGACAAACCTCCTATTCAATCCAATGTCATTTGCTTACATCTTGTTTTAGTCACACCATACACTTATGAGTATGATAGGAGACTTTGGGGGGGGAGGGGGGAGGGCATGCAATTTTATTTGTAGTTACATCCTTGATGATAATGGCAATTGGTAATGACCAACCACGCATCAAGGGGGGGTTTGTTAGCATATTTTATGTGTAGGTATGTGAATGATGCTTATGAGAGTGGATGGATAAGGATGGATGAGGTGGCAGCCAAAGAGGTCACATGTAAATTTATGCAATACATCCCATAAGCAAAGAGAAGTGAGTGTCTCAAGCTCGAAACACTATAAGTTCATGTACTTGCTCAATGATAAATCAATTATCTTTCTTGCGTACATTCTTATTATGGATGGCTCTCTCTCATACCCTCCATAATTTCATCAGTCCAATGCATAAAGCCTTTTGCAGGGATGGTAACAAAGTACTTACCTCTTACTCTTGCTTGACCATCACTGCTTGTTGCGATTGGCACACCAAATTCTCCTTGACAAAGTTTTGTACTATCTTCTTGGTATTGATGTTTACTATTTTCAACATGAGATCTCCCACCAATAGGGTCCACAACATCCTTGTTGTTCTTTGAGAAGCAACAAAATAGACTCCTTGGACTGTTTTGTTCATTGAATCCTTCCTATTTGTTGGAGGTATTCCGTAGGTGCATTGGATTGCTTCCAAATTCTCCCTTTCCTCAACTTCCCACTCTTTGTTTGTTTTACAAATGTTGAAGGCCTTGTATTGAAGCTTTACAAAATTGCTAGATAGAGGAAATTAATTGCATCGAGTATAAGGTGAAGGTTTTCACCTTGTAGAGGAGGAGAGCTACCTAAAGCACCAATAATTGATATGGTGGTTGTAGGGATAAACAAAAATTGGGGCATTGACTCATATTAGGGTGGAGTTACCTTCCATGATCTATTCAAGTATGTGTCTTAATGTTGGTGAAGGCCCTTTAGGGCATTAGGGGGTCACTTGTAAGTGGAAAGAGGGATTACGAGCTCTCAAACAAATTGCTCTCCAAGAAGCTCTCCCTATCTTCCTTGTTTACTCTCCTTTCCTCTCTCTTGTGCGCGCAAGGAAGGTTTAACTTGCTCTCGTTTTGATAACTTACTTGCAAGGAGCTTTTTCCAAGCGTGTCCAAGAAACTTTGATGCAAAATAGATATTTTCTAACAAGTTTGTCTATGGATTGAGTGGGCATTTTTATACAGTGATGCATGTGCACACTCCATAGAATTGGATTCTCATAAGCCCTTGCAAGGAATTATTCCCTTCAAACTTACAAAGTAGCATAGACCGGGGTACATGTGCGAATGGGATGCAGCAAAGACACTAGTTACTGGTGCCCGATGGTAGGACCGTTTGCGTTCCTTTTGAATGGGGGTGTGCAAAAATCAAGTGGGGTGCATCCAACACTAAAGTTACTTCTACGGGAAACAATACGTCTTGACATTAAATGTCAATGCTAGCAAAAGACAAACTTATGACAGGGGGTGGCTTTACTTTTAAAGACCAAACCGTTGTTCTCTCTTTTGGGCTTGAGAGAGAGAGAGAGAGAGAGAGCGAGCGCTGCAGGAGGCGATTGAGATTGCTGCGAGTTCAAAATGCAGTAAGTAGGAGGCAGAAGAGAAGAGAATGCCCTTCTCCATCTCAACACGCATACCTACCTGCAAGTAGTAAAAGAAACTCACTCTCACAGCTCTCTCTCTCTCTCTCTCTCTCTCTCGGCCCCTCTTACACCACACTAGTCCATCTGTGAGCTCCTTCATGGGCCCCTTAGCAATCAGTGGCGTCTTCCTTCCTTTCCTCCTCCTCTTCTGTCTCTCCACCTCCTCCCTTGCAGCAGACCTTGCCTCCCTCTTCTACACAACTTCCTCTAGCGGCCTTGTGGACTTTGTGGATGATGGCCAGGAGATTCATCTGGCTCTAGACCAGAAGAACGGTTCTCTCTCTCTCTCTCTGTCTGTCTGTATTGTTGATCTGCTTTAACACTTCTCTCTTTTGCAGCCTCTGGCTTCCAGTCCTACGATGGCTACCTCTATGGCAGCTTCAACATGCGGATTAAGATGGTGCCTGGTGACTCTGCAGGCACTGTGACTACTTATTATGTAAGATTTGCTCCCACGAGATTTTCAGTCTTTTTGGCTTAGGCCTTGCACGAGGCATCATAGCATATCAATCTCAACCAAATTGGCATGTAAGGCTTCCTTTCAAATCACCGGAAACCTCAGCATTCACCAGAGAGTTGCTGTAGCACATCAACTTCAGCACATAACTGTGTGATTCAATGCAAGGGTGTCTTCCAATTTGTCTGTAGAACGACTTCAATCATACTTATTATCATCGCTTTACAGCGTTATATACATTAATGTTCCTGATTGAATGCCACTTTTTTCCAGTTTTCTTCGCTAGGTCCGACCCATGATGAGTTGGATTTTGAGTTCCTTGGCAATCAGTCTGGCGAGCCAATCCAATTGCAAACCAATGTGTATGCAAGTGGCATCGGAGGACGAGAACAGCGTATTTTTCTGTGGTTTGATGCAACCATTGACTTTCACAACTATTCAGTGCTGTGGAACGAGCAGCAAGTAGTGTAAGCAACGACTCATTTCTTACACAATGTTGTTCAAATCTTTGATGTGTGGTGATGAGTGAGGAATTTAGATGAGTAGCCTGGTCTGAATCTCAATGCAGAGTAGAGTTATTGTCCTGCATTATGTGTTTGGGGCAATGTGTAGACAATGTCTTGGAGCCTGCATTATGTTTAGGGCGGGGCGATTATGTTGTTCAAATCTTTGATGTGTGGTGATGAGTGAGGAATTTAGATGAGTAGCCTGGTCTGAATCTCAATGCAGAGTAGAGTTATTGTCCTGCATTATGTGTTTGGGGCAATGTGTAGACAATTTCTTGGAGCCTGCATTATGTTTAGTGCGGGGCTGTTTGACTTGACCATGTGCGGTTTATATAGACAATGGAATCTCAATGCAGAGTTGAGTTATTGTCCTGCATTATGTGTTTGGGGCAATGTATAGACAATGTCTTGGAGCCTGCATTATGTTTAGTGTGGGGCTGTTTGACTTGACCATGTGCGGTTTATATAGACAATGGAGACTAAATTAATTATCTGAGTAGAGGTTGCTCTTTCTGACATACACCTAAAACTGTATCATCACAGTTGCAGTCTCAGTATCATAGTCTCAGTTTCATCTGTAAGCATTCATGTGAAGCATGATTAAAGGACAAGAAAGCTGAACTGTCTCCAAGTTAAGTCACTAAAGCTTGATAGACTTCTTGGTGTACTGCGGTGGCTCTCAGCAAATTCCTGGGCCTAAGCTGTAGTTCTCTGGCCTCATTGAGTGTCACTTGATGGGTATTCATAATTGTATTCACTAGCGCAATAGTGTATTGGGCTACTGGCATCCTGTGTGAGGCCTGTCTTTAAGAGCTGCTTGACCAGTGTCTCTAATGTGTGAGCATTGGGTGCTCCATCTTACTTTATACAGGAAAAGATGGGTAGAGTCATTTCTTTGTTCCATACATGGATCCACTGCAATAGACCGTACAGAGGCTATAGGGGTGGGAAATGATGGTCCATGTAGTCGCTTATTGCTCATGGTGTGGCAATAGCTGAATAATAATGGTGTGTAAGGAATGCTCATCCTAACGGAAAATGTCCTATTATAATGTTGCAGATTCGCTGTGGATGGCATACCCATCCGTGTTTACCCAAACATTGAAGCACAAACTGCAGTGCCATATCTTCACAACCAATCTATGAATGTCTATGCCACTATATGGGATGGGGACAGCTGGGCAACAGAGGGGGGCAGGATCAAGATAAACTGGACACATGCCCCATTTGTGGCATCATACAGGGACTTCACTGCAGATGCATGCACGCAGACGGCGACAGCAGATGTGGCAACATCAGCGACGGAATGTGCATCAACCAAGTGGTGGAACCAGGACATGTACCATGCTCTGGACTCAAGCCAGCTGAACAAGCTGAAGTGGGTGCAAGACAATCTCATGGTCTATGATTACTGCACTGATGTGAAAAGGTACAACGTGACCCCCCCTGAATGCCTTCACAACACACCCATTGCAACCTCAGGGACGGCCCCATCCCCCGTATCGTCAAGTCCTGTTGATGGAAGCCCTAATTCTTCACCTGCACTTCCTGACACAGCCTCCCCTTCCACTGCATCTGCACCCGGCTCATCCCCATCCGTAGCCCCTCCCATGGCAGCTCCTCTCTTGGACTTGATCATTATCACTGCCGTGCTTTTCCTGTCCTGGTGGTATTAACCATTAGTTTTTGCCTGGCCCTGCTTTTTGACCCTGGCGGTATGCCTTAATTCAATAAGGCCTATTCTTTGGTTTCTTATGGGAGCCTCCTCATTACTGAGTACTTTTTTGTAATCCCTGCAGTTTATTCCGCCTAGCCTTTCATTATTAGGGAATCAATCACCCTGTCATTTGTAAAATTTTGTGATTTTGATTACTCATGTGTTTTGTTTAGTCAGCTGGTTGTCTGATAAACAAACCATCTTTCTCAGGATTTCCGCCTAGCCTTTCATTAGGGAATCAATCATCCTGTCATTTGTAAAATTTTGTGATTTTGATTACTCATGTGTTTTGTTTAGTCAGCTGGTTGTCTGATAAACACACCATCTTTCTCAGGATTCCAAGCACCTCCCTCTCAAACAAGGTGAGTTCAAGAGGGTCTATCTTAAAGTCGAGGTTCACACAGGCTTCTTGTTAAACAAGAGAGGGCCCCTAACCTATAATAGTGTAAATTAACAAGAGGATCAAAGAAAAGGAGATTTTAAAAGCTCTCGTTGGGGAGTTTCAACTAATTACACAAAAATTGAAGAGTTCATTTTGCTCTTTTGTTGGTCTTTGTAGTCGCTTGAGAGGAAAACGAGTAGGCAAAGTATGTGTCAAGGTAACAACAAGGGAGAACATTGAAGTTTAGGCGACAAACTTTAATGTGTACATAAATCTTTCAAATTGAGCAACATATGGATATCATCTTTAATGATGTGGCTTTTGATGCTAAACCTGATGCTTTGTAAATATTTTCTAAACTTGAGCATTAAACCACTTTGTTAAAGCAATAAAGATGCAAAGGAGGAAAAAATTTATAGCCAATCTTACTTTTTGAGTTGCCATTGCTTTGATTTATTTTTTTTGTAATATGGTTGATTGTATTGAGGTAAAGTGATATTCACGTTGCTCCATATCAAACCTAGTGTGACATTCTTAAGTCCTATCTAGAGTGGAGTGGAGTGGGGTGGGAATGTCACTTCTATACATTCTACCGGTTAGCTTAACACATTTAAAATTCCAAAATAGACGATATTGTTTCTTCTTAGAGAGATGACATAGATTGCTACCAAGGAGATCGAGGTCCACCTAGTTTATCCCTTTAGGTCATCTTCTTCATTACCATCTTCCAATAGAAGTTGATTTTTGGGAAGGGGGATGCATATCGATATTCTTAACAAACTTTATCATCATTTCCTTAAACCATTTGGCATCGTTTTGCTTCTAGGTACCTTTTGTTGCTATGATGCAAAAAAGAGGATCTTTTTGCTTCTTCATTTCCATCGTTAGGAGTGAATGGTCATTGAGTTTGCAAACTTAAGGCTAAATTCAGAAAAACAAACCTAGGGGAAGATGGCCAATCATCTCTCATTGTCGAGAGGACATGCAATATCCACTCCTTTTGATGAGTTGTCAAACAAGTCTTTTGAGTGATGTCATATGTAGATAGCCATCTAGGCGATCATCATCCCATAGATCCTTCCATTCCTTTACTCCCTTAACAAATAATGCTTTTGATGGTGTTAACTTGGTGTTTATAAACACTATGGAGGTGCCATTTCGGGTCGGGAGACAATTGCATTAGATTGATAGAGCCAAAACTTGAGTGAGTTGTGCTAAAGTGACATTCCCACTCCACTCTAGATAGGACTTTAGACCAAGTGTTAACACACATAAGATGATCCTAGGAGGGTACACACACACTAGCAACTTTTGAGAAGTTTTGAGTTAAATGGCCCTGGTTGGAAAGATTCCTAGTTATATAATTACTTACATGCAAAGGCAATGATACAATCAGTGAGCGTAGGGTGGTCAACTGCTCCCAATTGATGCAGTGACAATAAATCTCATCTCCATTTGGTTGTACAAAGTTCCAAAAGAGCTTTTCCATTCTTTGCCATGCATAAAGGAAGGATCAATGGTACAAAGACTGTCAGAGATTTGAGCACATGTTGAAGTACGTTTGCTTTCGTATAAAGGAGAGGAATAGAACTCCAATAGATAAGCTTTCCACCAATTTTCTCATAGAGGCAATCAAACCTTTCTTTCTCAATAATGCCTATACCCATCAGGCAACCAAGTTATTTGATGATCTTAGAGGACCTATATCCTTCAGATGAAACTTCTCTAGTATCTCATTACCCTTTAGAAAGTGGAGCTATAAGATCTCAAATTTAGTAATGTTGAATTTAGAGCTAGAGACTACATTGAATTCCTCATAAAGATTGAACGAAGTCATGAAGTTAGCCTCCTCTTCTAAGATGATATTAACAATGTTATTAGCAAACAATTGTCCATTAAAAATAGAATAGGGCAAGGGTGTAGCCTTGTCTTGCTAAATGTTTGAGATGGATAGATTCTTGAAAATAACAATTGATGCAAATACAAGCAAAGGTATTGGAAACAATGTGCTAACAACACTACAAAAGCTTGCATCAAAGTTCACCTTGGCTAAGAGTAGCAAAATGAGCTCCCAATTTACTCAGTCATAAGTTTTTTCAAGATGAATATTGACGAGCACAAATTTCTCATTTAGTGTTAAAGCATAATCAATAGATAGTATCAAGTTGAGAATGGCATCATGGATCTTACAACCATGAACAAAACCAAATTGTTTTGGATGGACATTATTAGCAAGCATAAACTTGATTATGCAAGAAAAAGCTTTAACTGCTATTGTGTAAGCCATGTTAAGAAGGGTGATGGGACTCCGATCTTTGCACTCAACCCTTCCCTTAGAATTGGAGACTAGTTTAATCACTTGTGTTTACCTTTCTAAACATCTCTTCTCTTTGATAGAATTCATTTATAATCTTTGTCAAATTATTGCCATAGATGTCCTATTATTCTTAGAAAAAATTGATAGGCAAGCCATATTCTCCTAAATACTTATTCTTCTTCATCCAACCAACCACATGGCGTAGTTTTCCTTTAGAGAAGGGACAATTGAGAACATTATTTTTATTTGGTGTAAATAGAGAAGAGTAGAGAGAGACGAAGCAACCAAGAGTACATATGCACAATGGAGACTTGAGCACATGGAGAAGTAGGAATGAGTTTTTCTTATTTTTCTTTCTTCTTCTTCCCCACAAAAGACTTAGTCTACAACAAAATGAACGACGAATATGCAAGTACCAAAATATATATACATGTGATTACCAAGTGTAAACATGCTAAAGATAAATGAGGTGGCACAATGAATATGCCATAACTAAGAGTGGACTACATGGGTGTAGTTAGCCATAGAATTAATAGCATATCCTGTGTATTAGTCAGCTAATATGCAAGTCACTAAAGTCATGCCACATCACCAATGTGTGTAGTGGATGCTTGCTCATGTGGACCTTGACATCTTAACACTCCCACTTGAGCTTGTTGTTGAGAATCAAGCTCGTGATCAGTATCACTGACATGACTGACCTTATCTAGACAACTGTCGTCTGAGCTATCACTCTACATGTGTGTTGTAATAATTGAGTCGGTTAGACTCAACCATAGTTTGTGGTACGGTTAGTTAGTGACCTAGTGTGTTTATGAGTTATGTGTGATTAGACTTTAGTAAGCATTATGGAAGAATGAGAAGAAGAGAACAATGAGAATTCACGACTATCTATTACATCTCCATGTCTTTGTCTCTCTCTCTTCCTTTAAATCTTCAACATGGTATCAAAGCCTGAAGTGTGAAGGCTTGGCAACGGCCATTTGACATCAAAGACATTAGATCTAAAAAAACGTCATCAAAGGATACTGTACATATAGCCCTTTTTTTGCAGAAGCCATATCTTGCTATAGACTAGATTTTGGAGAAACGACCTACCTATCTTGATCGTTTTGATGTGGTCTACAACTTTGCAAAAGAAAGTTTTTTCAAATTCTTCATTGATTTTGAGATATTTAGCATAGACCTGTGCAGACTAGCTGTTTATTCCTATAAACAACAGGTGGTTCCATGGCATTGGTGGCTTTCATCCTAACAATGTATATGCCCTTATTCTCATGTATTTAAGCATGATATTGAAGTGTTAAATGCTCGGTTTTGGAGCTTATTTGTAGGCTAGAAACAATGCACTGGTGCTGTCCTGAATTTGGAAACAATATACATACATGGTTGTAGTATCTATGACACTTATTTACTACTAACAATGCTTGGATCATACCACTTGAGTGGTAGATGCTTTTTGGGATACTGTGAGTGCTGAAAGCGCAAAGTTTGGACTAATTTGTTGCTAGTTATATCGGGGTATTGACTGGTTATTGTATGCAGGAAGGATACCTATCATCTTCATATGACATACATGCAATATATTTTGACCGGTTGGATATGTATCAACTCCTGCATAGAGTGGCAACTGTATGAGATGTTTTGGGGCTGTTTTGAGATTTGAATACTCTTGTTTTAGTAGAGAAAACATTGTCGGTTATAGCAGTGGATTGGCTATAAACAACCTATGCTTAGAGTATTTGGCAATGCTACTTGCATATAGTACAAACATTGATGCTTGTTTGGTCACATATTGAATCCCTAATGTACTGGAACATGTCTATGGCGGTTTAAAGATATTTTTGAGTTGAGAATACCCTGATTATTGTAGAGTTTATACTCCTGGTCATAACAGGCTGCTTGCCTACCATAAACTATGGGAAAGTCTAGTGACTATCAGCATCAATTCTAGGCATCTATTGATGCTTGTATGGACATACTTTGTTGCTGGGATGTTTTGCCACTACCATAGAATGTTTTGAGCTGATTTGAGCTTGGTTTATGCTCAATTGATTGTGTTTTTTCATGCTTGAATATAGTTTACGACAAGTAGGTAGTCATGAAACTCTACCTGAAGAACTATAGGAAGTTGTTCCTGAACTACAAGAAACTGTTCCTAAACTACAGGAAGATTGTTTCTAAAATGTAGAAAGGCTATTCCTGAACTTCAAGAAAACTATTCATGAACTGCAGAAAGTTTTTTCTTGAACTGCAAGAAGTTAAGCACTTACAGATTGCATATAGCATTGAATACCTTAGTTGCAAATATGGCAAATGCTCAAGGCACTGTCAATATTACTCAAATTATGGGAGAGAAGCTTGATAACAAAAGCTTTTTGATTGGTAGAGGCTATTCACTACAAGGATTTAAGCTCATAGCGACGGCGAGTAGCGACGGCGGGTAGCGGCGTCGCTATTTGCGTCGCAAATAGCGATGCTCCACAGGGAAAAAAAATAGGCCGAAACCGAGCGTGGATTTATTTCGCATTTTTGCGTTTTGTGTTTTTGAGAGCGAGAGCGAGGGAGAGAGCGACCATCGTGAGAGAAGGAGAGGAAGAAGGCTTGCCGCGGCCGCGGCCGCCGTTGTTCGCGAAGGAGAGGAGGAGCCTTCATCGCGAAGAGGAGCCGCCCCACAGTCGCCATATCTCATCGGTGAGTCTCTCTCTCTCCTTCTTTTGCTTGTTTAAGGTTTAAATCACTTTCTCTTTTGCTTGTTTAGGAGAGGAAATGAGAGAGAAAGAGAGGGAGAGGGAGAGAGAGGGAGAGAGAGAAAGAGAAAGAGAAAGAGAAAGAGAAAGAGAAAGAGAAAGAGAAAGAGAAAGAGAAAGAGAGGGAGAGGGAGGGGGAGGAAATGAGAGAGGGAGAGAAAGAGAAAGAGAAAGAGAAAGAGAGGGAGAGGGAGAGGGAGAGGGAGGGAGAGTGCATTCTCTCTCTCCCTCTCCCTTTTGCTTTTGGAGAGTGTTAGGATATATTGTGAGAGGGAGAGGAAATGAGAGAGAAAGAGAGGGAGAGGGAGAGGGGGAGGAAATGAGAGAGGGAGAGAAAGAGAAAGAGATGTATACTCAAATGGATAGCTTTATGGAGATGTATATCTGCTCAAATGGATAGCTTTTGTCTACTCAAGATGTAGTCCACCTGTGTGTGTATATATTGGAACGATAACATATCCATGATTATGGTAATGGAATGCACTTTGCTTTTTTTATGGGTACCATTACATCGACTCCTTAAGAGGGCTAAAAATTGGTCATACACTTTCTAAAGTCTAATTAGGAGATTTAAGATGCACGATAATAGGCTTATCGATAATGGTATGCAATGTGCTTTACCATAGGCCACGTACATTGGTGACTCTTTAAGATAGCTTAAAATTGGTCATATCCTTTATAATGTCCAAGTAGGGGATCTAATTGTGATATGCATAATTCCTTGTTTTTGTATTAACTTTATAGGCATAACAAATTAGTAATCATGCCAACTAGTCAACAGAAGGACTAAAAGAAAATGATCCCCTAGCTAATGGTCATTGTGGTACTTCATCAAAATGAACCCAAAAGTATTGCCATAGAAGAAGAATCCCTTAAATTGAGCATAGGATATTTTCTTCAAATGTTATGACTATGAGTATAATTGATTGGAATAAATTTTATAACTATGGTACACACACACACACACACCCCCACACATGCATAAACATTTTTACTATTTGATATTGTCTTTGATATGGCAATCTTGTATTACATTGTTGCATTTGATGTCTTCCAATCATTACAATAAAAGTTGATAAATTTCATAGATGGCATTAATTTTTATACATGGACCTAGGACAAAAAAACCACATTACTAAGATGCTTTTTGTTGAGATTGATTTATTATTAGACTAAGAGATCCTCAATGATGCTCATAAATTTTGTTAACTAGGATTACTTATACTCAAAGCCCTCTAGTGCAGTTGTATAAGTAATCCTAGTAGAGCCCCTCTAAGATACTCAAAGTACATAACCTAGAGACCGTAGCTAGGTATATAAGGTATAATGGCCATACAAGAAGACACCTCAATAATTGACTGATCACCACTAAATCCCAAAGAAGAATCGTGTTCCATCCCCTTCAACTCTATATTCACCTCGTGAAGAACTTCATTAATCATAGCATCCTTGTCACCAATCTTTTTGTTGCAATGATGAAGTAACATATTCATCACTTTTCCTTTTAGCATCTAAGGCATTATCCAATCTTTTAGTCAAGTCCAAACATTTAGTCTTCAACTCATGAACCTTATAAACCAATGCTTTTTTTTTCTACAATAATGAATAATTATCTACCGGGACAAACAAGTCCTTGAGCATGGTATATGGCCGAGATATAACATCAATAAATCTCTCAACTACTATGTCCTATGGATTTTTTACATCAGTCAGTAAAGCATTTCTTATATCTTGAAGTTTAGATTTCAACACCATGGATGCATCAATATCAACCTCAATGTTTTTCAAAATTTGCTTCTCAACCTCTTGTAGAGGCTAAAACCTCTTAAGCAAGAGCTTATGGTCAACTTGCAACTTGACATACATCTTCATAAAGCTATCCATTTGAGCCGCGTTTTCCCAAATTGTATTACAAGTCATTAAATTGTTTGTTGTAACGTAGACAAGATGGAAAACGAAGAAGGTCTTGTTGTTTAAGATCGCGAGGCGTATCTTAATCAGCGTGTCCCATGTTCTTGCTCTTAATGCAAGTTGGCAATTAGACGAAAATGCCGATTGTCTATAGAACACGTACGACGATTTGGCGAGTTTCAATCTGAGATCATTGATCAGGCGATTGTGGATTTTTAGCAAACGGTAATTTGAAGTGAATATCAATCATGCATTGTACTCGCAAGCTAATTGAATACCATATACAATAAGATTGGGTCTTGCGGGTAAATTTTCTATCCAGGGAGGTGATGTCTCGCTCCAAGGGGGAGTGCACCCTTTGCGGTCAATTAGAAGAGTTCGTGGGTATGCAATGGATGGAGTGCAGGAGCCAATCCACCACTCGCAAGGCCAATCTATACTGTCAATGCCAGAGGAGACAGACAATCTTCCAGACCTACCTACAATCTTGAAGCCTGAGATGGAGGCAATGATCGATGCATTGATTCCCATGGATGTCGAGACTTCTGATCTGCTTAGAGAGGAAGCATCCATACCATTATATGATGGGTGATGAGTATCTCGGTTGAAGACACTGCTTGCACTCTTAAGTGTACAAGCAAAATACGGGTGGAGCGATACGAGTGTGACCGAGTTATTCAGGTACCTTGCACATAGGCTTCATTGATTTTTATTTCTGACACTATTATTATAAACATTTGTGCTTTTTCAAAGTATTTTATGATTTTTTTCAGGTTATTGAAATATCATATATTACTACCTGCAAATACCATGCCTGAGTCTCGTGATGATGCACAACATGTTTTACGGAAGCTTGGCATGGACTACAATAACATCCATGCATGTATCAATGATTGCATACTGTTTCGAGGAGAATATGAGACTATGGAGACATGTCCAAAGTGTGGTGCTCTCACAGGTATCGACATGACTTGCAAGGGCAAATCATCCCTCAAAAAGTTCTCAGACACTTTCCGCTTATCCCCTACATAAACCACATGTTTCGTACATCCGGCATGGTGAGCTTGACAATGTGACATGCGAAAAATAGGTCCACGAATGGAGTTCAACGAATATCAGCGGATTCACACGCATGGAGCCACATTGACTCTACCTTCCCAGGCTTTGCGCAAGAGCCAAGGAATCTTCGGCTTAGTCTTACAATGGATGGCGTGAACCCATTCGGTTTGCGCTCAACTTCTTACAGTGTGTGGCCTATAGTCCTTGTCAACTACAACATCCCTCCATGGCTTTCTACGAAGAAATGACATCTCATCCTTAGCTTGCTTGTCCCAGGCCACTATAAAGTAAAAAATATGGACGTGTATCTTCGTCCATTAGTCGATGAGCTTAAGATTTTGTGGGAGGAGGGGGTCACTATGCAAGATATGAGCAGGCGCGATGGTCGGCAGTCAGCCAATATTCGAGCCATTCTCATGTGGACGATGCATGACTTTCCAGGATTGGGAGAGTGCTCAGGTGAGCATGCCTCCATTCTTGCTGGTAATATCTATATTTTATCTCATTCAATTTAGGTCGTGGTGTTGGAACAGGTTTGGTTATCTCAGGTTATCATGCATGTCCATTGTGTGGGCCACAGTTAGACTCCCGAAGGTCACGAACCATGAAGAAGATGGTATATCAAGGACACGCTGCTTTCTTGCCTGAGGATCATGAACTCAGGGAAGGTTTCCTTGGATGATCTCCAACACGTATGAACGTCGCAAGCTGGTACAAGCTGAAAATGGTCCACGCGAAATCACATCCAAATGGAATGCGGCGGTTCTCAATTTTCTACGAGTTGCCATATTGGACCCACTTACAAGTCAACCACTTGTTGGATCCCATGCATATTTTCAAGAATGTGGGTAGCTTGCTATGGGATCACATCACAGGAAAGAGAGGTACTATAAGGGTACGAATGGATTTGAAGGAGATAGGTAAGATGGAGGCGCTTTGGCCGCAGTCGAGTGGTGCTAATGGTCGCGTGCAGCTTCCTCGCACTCCTTGGGTTTTGTCCACTAAAGAAGAGCGCATTGTGAAGCAAGTCATCAAGTCTATCCGCACTCCGACGGGTATGATGCGTTCTCTCAGGTCCGCATTTTCTAAAGACGACCAATTGTCGGGGCTTAAATCCCATGATTGGCATAAGATATGTTAGGTTTGTGCTACGAATGGATTGTAATTAGCGTGGGTATTTTGCTATTTGGAATATGGCCATTATTCATAATGCTTTCTCATTTGTGGTAGTTTGTACTACCGATCGCGATCGCAAGATGCCTTACTCCAGAAATTCGTGGGGCCATTTACAAGTTGTCGACTTTGGTGCAATGGATCTCACAAAAAGAGATTAAGACGTTCTCTATTAAACCCGCGAGGCAGGGAGCAGTGGAGACGGTCTGTCTCTTTGAGAAATACCTACCCACTAATATGCTCACGATACAAATCCATCTTCTTGTGCATCTTGTGGATGAAGTGGAGATTGCTGGACCTATCCATACGGGATGGATGTTCTTCCTAGAGCGCTTCATGAAAACCCTGAAAGGCTTTGTGCGACAACGAGCTCGGCCTGAAGGTAGCATGGCCGAAGGTTGGTTGGTGTCAGAGGCGTTAGTGCATATTTCACAATGGCTACAAACGGTGGAACGAGACAATGAAATGCTATGGTCGCTGAAGGACGATGATAGACTGGCTGGAGATGTGGTGGTTGGAAATGGGGTAGAAAAACGAATGGATGCCTCAATGGAAGAGAAGGTGAATCGCTTTTGTATGTTGCACCATGTCTCCATGGAGACGTGGCTCACCAAGTACCAAATTGCAAGGCAAGATCGAGAGGAAGCGCGAGCTAAATTCTGACGTAGTACGCGTCATCGACCAATTCGATATCCCGAAGGCATGAAGGAGATGCCGCGGTTTATGTCAACGCGATGGTTGCATGGAGCTTTGACCGCAACATCTCGCGAAGGGACAGAGGTCTCAATGGAGGAGTGGGAATTCTCGAGGGGATGTAGTCCAAAGGTGATAAGGGATTTAGAATCTGTCGTATCTAAATTTTATATGCGATATCTAATTTGAGTGTTTTAATCTACAGTACAAAATATATAGTGCAGCGTGGTCGCGTAGACGACATTTTCGCGTGGAGCGTATTGACAAAATGCGCTCCATAATGGACTGTGGTGTCATGGCAAGGTTCGAGCAAGAGAGCCGGCGACGAACAATGGATCCAAACACGGTTGTGGATGAGATGGAGTATATTGGGAACTTGCAAAGTATTATTATAGTGGATTACCATAGCTTCTCCATGATACTATTCGATGTGCAGTGGTTCAAAGTGGTACTTGGATAAGGGGTTTAGAATCTGTCGTATCTAAATTTTATATGCGATATCTAATTTGAGTGTTTCAATGTACAGTACAAAATATATAGTGCAGCGTGGTCGTGCGGACGACATTTTCGCGTGGAGCGTATTGACAAAATGCGCTCCATAATGGACTGTGGTGTCATGGCAAGGTTCGAGCAAGAGAGCCGGCGACGAACAATGGATCCAAACACGGTTGTGGATGAGATGGAGTATATTGGAAACTTGCAAAGTATTATTATAGTGGATTACCGTAGCTTCTCCATGATACTATTCGATGTGCAGTGGTTCAAAGTGGTACTTGGAGGAGCTGGAGCAACAGTTCGACGAGGTCCATTTGGATTTCTCAAAATAGATTCCGAAAAAAAAAAGGACGGATTTACGCGATATCTTTGTGTTGCCGGTCCATTGTGAATAGGTGCATGAAGTTATTTGCTTGCTAATTGTATTACGACATGGTTTATGTCACAATGGTTTGAACTCTCTTATACGTGTTTGTGAACATGTGACATTTTATCCAAACCCTTGATAACCTCTATGGTGGTATGTTATACCTTCAACTCCTCGAAGTGTGAGAGTATATGATCAAAGCAATGTTCCGAGCATAGATGAAGATAATGTGCAAATAGAGGGATCGATATTGCAAGGGGTGGAGGCCGTCGAAAGCTTGGAGCCAGCATCGGCTAACAATGATGGAAATACAGGAGTCCAAGAATTTTTTGAGAACGAGGCAGACTCATTCTTTTGTGGTGACATGTCTATCAACCTTCCAGTGTATGCGAAGTTGTGTCAGGAGATTAACATGGAACCATAGGATACTTCATACTTGGAGCATCCACTTACTCAATTCGTTGACCAATCTCTTATAAAGGTATATAAGATATGCATTTTAAGTGAGTTTTTTTAAATGATTTATATTACTGTGCTTTGTATGATTTAAATTGATTATTCTAACATCAGTTTTAATCTGTGCAGGTGACATTTTCAGGATGAGTCGAGGGATGAGCGATGAGGAGTTGCAGGACATATTCGCACGCATGTCTCCAGACCAGCTCACGAGATTGAGAGAGATGGCAGACCAGGAGCTGTCTCGTTCTTTGTCAGGGTGCTCTACTAGATCTGCTTCAGTGCGATCGGATGCTTCGGCTTCGAGCTGACGATCTCGACGCTCACGACTTGGGCCAGAGGGAGGGAGTGCATCGGGATCAGGGGGATGCTGCTGTGGAGATAGGGATGTGGTGTCTCTGTCTCGTCGTTCAGATGGAGCTGCGTGACTTCCAGGATTTGTCACACCTGTGGGGATATCTACTCCAGTTACTCCAGCTTTTGCGTAGCCATCAGCAGAGGTGGCATTCCTTTGGGTGCGACCCCTTTGGGTGCCACTCCGAGAGAGATTATCCCCGTCGGTACACCGGATGTAGAGGGGTTTCCTAGATATGCCCAGGAGTGTGGACACAGATGGGAGAGGACCCATCTTAGGCAGACTCCTAGGTGTTATGGATATCTGGTCGATAGTAGGTCAGGAGCCATCATCATGAATGCTGAGGGGAGGAGCGTGATGGCTCGCATGAGAGAGTTGTGTCAACAAGTTTTTTGGCACAATGTCTTGGATCATTGTAAGAACATACTAGAGGGGAGCAAGGACTACATAGTAGCATCCTTGCACGAGGAGTTTCTGGTGCCAGCCGCAGTAGATAGATTCTCTACGGGTTGGATGATGGATTGCATACGTGCATACATATCACATAGACGATCCGACGTATGCAAGGCAATCAAGAGTGGGGCGGCAAAGCCCGAGTGGTTAGATGCAAACGACTAGCACCGACTGAGGGAGGAGGCTATAGATTCTCCAGGATGTTGGAGTCAGCAGCGCGAGGCAGCGAGGGCACGACTTGAGGCTGGAGTGGTCCATAATCTTGGGAGTGGCAGCCATATGACATATTTGGAGGACTTTGTAAGTTTTTTTTTTGTTTTGCTTGTTTATTTTTTTGAAATATTCTTTGTACGGACAATCATGTTTCTAACAGTTAGTATTTTGTTTTCTTTGTAGCACTCCATTAGAAATCGCAATCCGATCGGCCTTGAGACTCGATATGCAGAGAGGCACAGTCTCAATGCATTGATCGACCGATTGTATTCTTGTCCGTAGTTACTATGAGATATTTGAATGCATTATTGTATGGTGGATTGATGTGTTGTTTCCTTTTGTGCAGAGTCCGTTCGATGCTCCTTTGCGGCGGGATGAGCTTTCGGGGGACGAGGATTTGTAGCTCGCCTTTGGATCCCTGGAGCTCACACATCTTTATTTTTGAGTGGCCTGATTTATGTAGACATTTTCTATGTATTAGTGATATCCTGTCATGATTGTACCAATCGCTTTTTATGCGATCATGTATTTATTTCATGTATCAGTTTTATGATTTCAGTATACATTCTTTTTGTTTGCAAGCCCTTTGTACACAGTAGTGTAGAAACTATTTTGTATGGCTCTCATAAAGCACACAGTGCTATACCTTGCCACAAAATTTTTTTAATCCCTGTTACCGTCGCTATTAGCGTCACAAATTTTACTGTTCGCGTCGCTATTGCAATCGTATTTTCTACATAACCATTCTCATGCACATTAGTCCCTATTATATCTTGCATAATGCTATGTTGGGTGCTCATTTTTGTCAAAGATCGATAATATCCTTAGAAACTCTCAACTCACATATAATGAGGTTATAGCATCAATATCCTCTATGCTTAAGAGAATATTCCACAAATAGACATCTCCTACTTTGGGATCCAATTTATTAGGCTATACGTAAGAAATATGCATATAAGTAATACATCTAAATATTTTCAGATGGGAGAGCATTTAGCCTTTTACTTATATACATCTTCTTAGGTGTCATACCATCTATAGTAGTTGTCGATGTCTTGTTCATGATGTATATAGTAATAGCAATTGGTGCTTTAGCCCAAAGTCGCTTTTAGACATCAATACTTGAGCCACCTCTACAATATGTCTATTTTTTTGCCTGACAAATTTAGTTTGTTGCAGAGTGTAACTACATATGAACTACATCTAAATATATTTTTTTTTGCAAAAAGTTAGAAAACTCATTGGATAAGTATTCTCCCCCTCCATCTGACCTTAGGTATTTACCATACAAAATTGTGTCATTCTTAAGCAAAGCCTTAAATTTTAAAGAAAAATTGTGTCCTCCATCTGACCTTAAGAAAACTCATTGGATAAGTATGATGATCAATGAAAGAGACATAATACTTGCTACCATTTATAGTTACAATCTTGATAGGATCCCATGTACCATAATGTATCAACTCAAGTGGCTTCTTGCATACATGCTTTTCATGTGGAAATGCATGCCTTGCTTACTTCCAAAATTGACATGTTGCATATAGTTTATGCATCCCATCTACTCTGAACTATAGTAAGCTATCTACAATATGTTCTGATAGCATATTTTTCAGATGTTGTATATTTACATGGCCAATCTGCTTATGCCGAATTTTAATGTTAGCCACCATAACATCCGGACTTGTATAAACATAGAAACATCTATTTTAAAAAAATCTACATCAATAGTAAAAAATCTACCAATATGCTTACCTTTTGTAATATACCTGCAGTATTTTCTTTTACACGACAGCCGTAAGATGGAATCCAACCTACAATCCCAGTTCCATCATCTATCAAATAAAAACAAGGTTCTTAGTTATATTTGCTACATGTAACACATTAGCCAATTAATTTGTTTTATAATCCTACATACTTAAAGGTACATTTTCAATGTAAATAATGGGATGGATTGTTTCATCTTTCATCTCCACATAGCTTGGAAACTCCATACTATGCAATTCTCTAATCTACTCCGTATGAGAAATCATGTGGTTATAAAAACTAGAGCCTAGATACCATACATAATTCTTAGATATATCAGTAGTGGTCATAATATTCATAAAATACTACATGATAAATAGTTGTTCACTTTTGTAATTATTACTTATATTAGTAGATACATAATTACCTTATTACTTTTTTCCATTCTAAATTTCAGTCTTTTTTTTTGAAGCAACTCTTAAGAATATAGCCTTTCTCACCACAATGCTCATATTTCCTACTATCACCAAAATTCTGCTATTGTAAGTTAAAACCTATAAGTTGCCCTATTTGGCTTTTGACATAGTTCTCCCTCATTTTGCTATGCATAATTACTTTGGCCATGATCACCACCTTAGCCTTGACTATGATCTCTACCTTTTATAGTGGAGTAAAATACTTGTTAAGACTTACTCTTACTTTGAGAAGAAGAGGAATCCAAGCCAAGGTTCTTCCACTCAAGTATCATCATAGAAATTAGATTTGCAAAGCCAGGGATATCATCCTTGGTCTAAGAGCTTCCACAATACTATTAGTCTTGAATGTATAGTCACTAATTAATAAATTCCCTCTATTAACTTGATTTAGCTTTGGCTTGAGCTACACTTTTTTTGCATTGTGTGTAGAAATTACACAGTACCGTAGACAAAGTCTGAGCAATGAGTAGAGAACACACAACACATATGAGAAGAAAAGAAATTGCTTTAATTTCAAATGAATTGATACAAAGATGGCTATGTCCACCCATATGCTTTCACAATGAAGCTTAGATGGCGATCCAAATATATTATATGGGAAGAGCTTAAGGGTAGCTACAAGAACTCTGACTCGGTGAAGACAGATTGACGATGGCTTTGGAGGGTCTTTCTTTTATAGCCCATCAAGGTAGTCTGGTCGATCAATGTATTGTGCCTCGAGTTGCTAACAACATAACTGCTCTATCTAACCCAAAAGGATAGATCCACAAATGTCACCTTTTTTTGCCATCCAGTCACATAGACCTCATTTGATATACAAGTCAAGACCCTCGATGTTTGGGCTCACACATGGCTTCTCCTCATAATGGGGGCTTTACAACTTAGAGCAATGTTGATCATTGGTTGCACCTTACAAGGGTAGGACATTAAGCATCTCTAACATCCCCCCTTAATGTCCACCTACATGTGAACTACATCCTTAGTCCAATGCCGAGGATGAGTCTTTGAAGATGAACTCGAAGCATCTTCTTTGTGAGAGCTTTAGTAAAGATATCTACTCCATTCTCCTCTGTTGGAAAAAAGCTCTAATATTCCACCCTCAATCATGCACATGGTGATATTGGATCTGAATATGCTTGGTGTGTGCATGAAAAACTGGATTTTTAGCAATGGTGATGCAACTTTGTTGTCATATCTTAGCAATGTTGGATCTTCATCCTATACTCCCATATGCCATAAGATCCTTCTTAACCATATTGCTTCACATGTAGAAAAACAAGCTACCTTCTACTGTGCTTTCATAGAAGATAATGCAACAATTGGTTACTTCTTATTGATCCAACAGAAGCTTCTTGCATCTAAAGAGAAACAATATCCAGAAATTCATTTCCTAGAAATACTCTCACTTGTCCAATCTGAGTCAGAGTTCCCTACAAGAACACTTTCAGAATTGTGTGTGATACCATAGTCAAGAGTTTCCTTTCAGTATATAAGCACCCATATCCCCGCTTTCCAATGACTTTCTTGTGGTTTGTTTGAGAACTTGCTCAAAACACCAATAGCAAGAGTGATATCTGGCTTGGTGTTGCACAAGTAGACAAGGCTACCAACCAACCTCATGTACCTCCCAATGTTTTCTAGTGTTGACGTATCCTCAATGGATAGCTTCACATTGACCTCCATAGGTATAACTATCTCCTTACACTTGGTTGTGCCAAATGCTTTTAATATCTTCCATGCATACTTATTTTGAGAGATCAATATTTTTCAAGGCTCTTTCCAGACTTCAATCTCCAAAAAATAGTGTAAAAAAGTCTAAGTTTGTCATCTTAAAATCAGTGTTGATGGCTAAAATGATTGAATTTTAAGCTATTTTTAAATTTTATTTTAGGTGATTTTTTATTTATCTAAGGTATAATTGATTAGTTTTTGGATGATTTGGAAGTGCTTTGGTTTAGGATGAATATGTTTGAGAATCTCATGATGGTTTTTGATTAAGTTATGATATTTGTTAGGTTCTATTGTGTGTTTGTTTGGTTCTAATAGGTCTATTTTGTCTTTTTTTTATATGTTTTCTTTTTGTTTGAGTGGTTATGATTGTGAGTGAGTGCTTTGTGCATCTACTATTATATATTTGTTACCTTTGCCAAAAATTTGAGGACTAGTAGGTATATCAACTTGTCAGTCGGATTGCAAGACCCATGGCCTTCTTAATAATACTTGATAGCTTGGTCACCTTGCAAACCTAATAACCCTAAAGTCCAAAAGACATTTCACATTAGCAATAGTCATGTGGACTTTAATAATGCAACCTTTTGGTTGCCTTAAACTACCACCATCAGCTATCAAGAGAATTGTGGAGGCATCCTTTTGGATTTTGAGTCTTAGCCTTTCCATCAATTTTGAACTCATAATATTGATGGAGGATCCCATACCCATAATGGCATGATCCACTAATATGCTGTCAATATATACTGCCACCCTTGGGCAATGAGTTTTAACATGTTCAAACCAATCATCTCCTGCGTAGGCTATTCCTAAGGGTTCGATGATATACCCAATGCGAAGGATATTCTTAAACTCTTTATGTACTCCTGCAGATAACTTGATCAGCTGTAGGAGTTTCGCATCAGGCTTTACCTCGCAAATAGAATTGGCTAAGTCAAATTCATGATAATTAGCAATGGTTCTCTTCTCTTGCCAGACCATTCTTTCTCTTGGTCATGCTAAACAAGCTTAGGTGTCTCTTTCTTGACTTTTACCTTCTTCTTTAACAAATTTTAGAGGATTGGCTTCCACATCATGATTAAGGACTTGCGCCCTCTTATCATCCTATTTAGGGTTTGCCTCAATAGCTTTTATATTATCCCTACCGCCTTCTTTAATCTTTTGTCCTCTTGTAATGGCTTGTAAATTGAAAGCCTCAGTGGTATTGGCATGCACAACTTTGATAAGGCTGACACCACTACCACTAGGTAGCTCTTCTATAATAGATTTTCCTCTCTGCAATATTTGCTTTGGTTCCTTATCTTACTAAAAGTTATTCAAACTTGTGCTTGATGACTAATTAGACTTGGCTACCTACTCACTTACTGAAGAGAGCTAATCTTACTCCAACAAGTACTAGCTAGATGGTTGGACTGCTTGAGAGTGAGTTGGATAATTTTTTATGGGTGGTCTTGGTTTGATCTATATGATTTTTATGCATTCTATAGACCTTTTGTAGTGTACTTTTGAGCTTTTGTATGCCTTGTGTATGCTTCTATGAGTATTTTTTTAAATGTATATTTAGCTTGGGGATATTTTTTAATCTTGGAAAGAGAAAAATGGAAGATCTTAATAGTCCAAATAAGTAGAATAATTAGTTATTGAAGACTTGAAGTGAAGATTGCAGTGTCAATAACATGGATGAGCTCTTAAGGGATACTATAGTGGCTTTGTGACCCTTCATATTAGACATACCTCTTGGGAGGTGTATCCATGAGACCAAGAGAGGATTATTGAGAGTGATTCTTTGTTATTCTCATGTACTATTTGTTGAGGGAGAGAGAGAGTACGAGAGAGATACACAAGACATGCTCCCAAAGAATGATTCATATTGATGTAGAGTTAGTATATATAGGTGAGACCCAAGTCAAGTGAGAGATGATATATATAGTTGTAACATCCCCACTCAAACAAAGGTCTCTGGCTGCAAGTGAAAAAACCATTTAGGAGAACAAGGGAGAAACCCGAGCCTCTAAACATACCTACGATACAAAAATGATTTACTATAAAGTTTTCTTGAATACAATGATACATGCCTCAATCAGTGAGACAAGAACTTGGAACAATACCAAGTGCATGTCTTAATGAACTAAAGCGAGCTTCACTAAGAGCTTTTGTGAAGATGTTTGCAACCATTTGATCACTGGGACAATGCTCCACCATAATGGAACCTTTCTTGACTTCATGTCAAACATGATGATAATGAATAGCAATATGCTTTGATTTACTATGTTGTATATAGTCTTTGGTAAGACTAATAGCACTTTGGTTGTCGCATCGAAGAGGTGTACTACATGATGAAGGATGTCCCAAATCTGCAAGTAGTTGTTGAAGCGAAACTAGCACGCGATATGCTAATGATGCAGCAACATATTCGGCCTCAGTTGTAGAAACCGCAACACATCGTTGTTTCTTGCTGGACCAAGAAACCAAACATCCATTTACAAAGAAACAATTCCCACTTGTAGATCACATGGATAAATGTGAACTTGCCCAATCAACATCTGTATATCTAATAAGGTGAAGAAAAATTGAAGAAGATAAAGAAGAATCCTCTTGACGACGATAAATAAGACCAAACTCCTTAGTACCCTTGAGGTACTTAAGAATACGTTTTGCAGCACTCCAATGAATAGTGGAAGGGGAAGAAAGATACTGTCCCAAAAAGTTAGCTGCAAATAAAATATATGGTCTTGTGTTTAAACCAATAAATTGAAGACAACCAAAAAGATTAGCAAAAGATTGATGAATGGCTGATTCTTCATTGCGTGTTGTAGATGTACCCTTGGTAGAGCTCGAAAGAATGGGAGTGTTGGCAGAGTGCGCATTTGTCAACCCAAACTTCTTAATAATATCATTAATAAAATTTATCTGGTGAAGAAGAAGAATGCCTTGTTGTCGGTGTCGTTGAACTTGAATACCCAAACAAGAATGTATCTCACCAAGATCCACCATTTCAAATGCAGTCGATAAAAGCTTCTTCATAGCATCCAAGAAAGCAATATTATTTGACACAAGAATAGTATCATCAACATATAGAGCAAGAATAATAAAACATTTGTTCTCCCTTTTGATGTAAAGATTTGGGTCAGCAAAACATGCAACAAAACCTTCAGATGTGAGGAATTGATCAATCGTAATATACCAAGCACGAGAGGCTTGCTTCAATCCATATAATGCACGATGAAGCTGGCATACAAGATGCTCCTTTCTTGCAATCATAAAACCTTCAGGTTGCTCCATATGGATTTCTTCTTCAAGATCTCCATTGAGAAAAGCCATTTTAACATTCATTTGGTAAATTTCTAGATCAAATAGTGTTGCAAAAGCCAAAAGGATACGAATAGTTATGGAGCGCACAACGGGAGAAAATGTTTCTTGATAATCTACTCCTGCAATCTACGAGTAACCTTTTGCAACAAGTCGTGCTTTGAACTTATCAAGCGAGCCATCAGCTTTGGTCTTGGTTTTATAAATCCATTTACATTTGATAGGAACACGATTTGGGGAGAGTTCAGTAAGAATCCATGTACCTTTGGAGATTAAAGAATTGTACTTAGTGTAACGTGTCCCCTAGTATCATCCAGGACACGTCTTAGCAGTCCATCGGAAAGGATGTCTAGAAAGCTCCGCCCGGCAGTCCCATGGAATGTTACGGGTTTTGCGATCTAGTTCTTCCCGCGTTTGCCATGTAGCGGAAGTATCTTGCCCGTTCCCACTTAGGATCGATCGGAATTAGGGTTTTCCTAATGGGTCATTGGCTAACAGCAACTAGCGTCAGACCCGAGCGAACTACTTTACGCAGAAATGCCAGGTCCGAAGCGGATTCACATTGCACTTGGTTCAAGGAGAATGGGAAACGAGAGGGATGCAAAGCTCAACCTCTCTGCCATAAGGCATAGTCCCATTCCGTTCCCCTAAAACAGCGTAGATCGGGTAAGACGTAACTCGAGGTCATCGTTCTCGTTATTCCTTTTTGATGATGATGATCATTCCACTGTTCTTCGAGATTTTTGAGAAAAGTTCCCGGCTAACCGGGACCACCCAACTGTAGGACGGACCCATGACCCATCCTCCGTACTTTCCTTGGTTTGTTTTAGTTATGTAATTATCTAACACATTAATTTGACATATAATAATCATCTTCTTTAATTAACCTTGTTAAGCACTCGTTCCTTCACGTAATCTTATCACGTGACATAGAAAAACAACATCAAGCAAGTTCTTTTAACATTTCATCATTTTATCTTTGAAATACAAGGAGTTCCGCCCGTAGGATTTTCCTTAATCTGCCCGAAGGCTAACAAGTAATCTCCAGGGATCACTATTCCAAGCTTTCGCCCGTCAACTAGTATGCGGGCTTCGAGATCCAATCCCAAGTCACGTTAGCCTCTTGTGCAGGAACCGGAAGGCGAGGGATTTATGGCCAGAGCCCCCCTTGCACCCAAGCGTCCTCCTGCTCCAAGTAGAACTCAACGGAGAGACCTCTCGCGGCGGGTTCGGTCCACGTTCCCGGCGCGGTCAAACAACCCCCTTGGTTAGGGTCAGGCACGCAGTCGGGGGTAACTGAAGCTGCCTCTCCCTTCAGGATTTTAACCTGAAGTATAGGTACTTATTTAATTTGTAATTCATAATTCAAACAGAGCCCTAAAATCTCTAGCAAGCACAAACATTTCCATTAACCAACCCAGTTGTATGGCAAACTACTAAGGAAGTGTTCTTTCCTTTTTGAGTGTATCAGCAGTCGTTCTCAAGATGTCTTGTAACTTGGCAAGATCCCTTATATTCGGGTGTAGGGTATACCCAACTTGGTTAACCCTAAGGTACCTTAGATATGCTAGTTTCTATTTTACAACTTTCCTTATTTAGAAGGATATCCAAAAACTACGTCTTTTTGCAAGATAACTTGGGTAAGGATCTGCCGTCCTTGAAGAGGGTTTTTCCCTTTTCTCCTTGTGAATTGATCACAAAATGATTTCATACATGTTGTGCAAGTCCCGCGATGGAATAATCTGTTTAGATTCCTTAAGCTGACGTATGTCAGGCGTAGGGTTTCTTCATTTAAGAACCTTAGGGACGAACCCTAGTTTCTTATCTTTATGAATTTATTGTCCCTACGGTAAGGAAAGTAGTCCAGTGTTTAGGGTATGAATGTTTCTATGTTTAGATTGGTCCGGTTATCTTTTTGAAAGATTGGTTTGGTTAGCTTTTGGAAGGTAATCTTACTTGTCTTGTCACGGTTTTACTATCTTTGTGACAATTAACTTTCCCAATCAATACAGTTTAATTTGGCATATAGCATAATGCCATGATGATACAAAGAGCGATGATACTCCTTGGGACAAAGGCCTAGCTGAGAAATTGGTGTATATACGCTTTATTAGTTCCAAGTCCTCAATTAGCAGGGGAAAAGTGTTAATAGAGTGTCATCCAGCAATTCCCCATTACATTTTCTTTCCAAATGAGTTCGTATATCTAATTTTTAGACTTGTTAATTTCTAACATTTAACTTCCGTTTTCTTTAAAGATGAACTCATGCCAAATAACAACAGTTGCCTTGCTAAGATGTGCAACTAGCAAAGATAACTCTCTAGTAATTTGAGCATCGAATGAAACCTTTCATGAATTTAGCCATTTTGCCATGATTCGTTGCGAAAGGAATAAGACTAATGGTGCAAGATATAATTTCTTCATTTTAGGACTATATTACTATAGTAAATGGATAGTTTTGCCTATTATTTTATAATGCTTGATGCAATTTGAAGAAAGCTAATTTATATACATTGTCATTCATAAGCTAACTCCTTCGTTAAAAATAACTCGAACAAATATATATTTCCTTAACAAATTTTTTTCTTTGCATGATTGACTTAAAAACGAATTAACACCAAGAAGAAAAACCTGGCTTTGAGGTGAGATATCCACATGGATACCGGGAGATGACCCTCCCGCAGCTACACCTTGGACTTTCTTTGGCAGCATCGTAGTTCGAATGTGAGATCGATTTTTCCTTTTTCTTCTTGGAATTCCACCGTCTTCTCCTTCCTTATCTTTTACCTTTTTCCCACTATTCCTCCTTCACTCCCTCTTTTCACTCCCTCTACTTCCCTCCCTATCTTTTATCTCACAGCTATTTCTTCCTTACGGGATACCATACAAGGCCATGATGTTGACTTGGATTTTTAGGACATGGGAGTGTGTGGACACCAGCTTGTTTGATAAGACTAAGAACACAAAGCTCAGCTACGAGAGTGCTTGCACAAAAAGATTTAAAAAGTGAGTGAAGGAATTTATGCAAGAAAAATGGAAGTCTGTAAGGTAGCCTAAGGACAATGTAGGCTTAATAGTTTAAAGAAAAATCCGGAGGGGGAAAGGACAAGGGCTGGGGGGGGGATTTAAAACCCCGGAAGGGGGGGGAGAACAAGGGGCTTAGGGGGGAATTTTAGAACCCCGGGAGGGGGGGAGAACAAGGGCTTAGGGGGGAGAAATTTTAAAACATCGGGAGGGGGGGAAGAATAAGGGCTTAGGGGGAAGAAATTTTAAAACCCCGGGAGGGGGGGGGGGGAAGAACAAGGGCTTAGGGGGGGGGGGGGATTTTAAAACGCCGGGGGGGGGGGGGGGGGGGGAGGGGAAGAATAAGGGCTTAGGAAGCCCACCTTGGAACCTTCCAAGGGCTTTCTGGAAGGCCCACGTGGGGGAAAAAAAAGGCTTCTGACGGTGTGCTGGGAGGCGGCTGCTGCACCACGGCTCCCCAAGAGGGGCTGGCGTTGTAGATGGCGATGTGGTGGAGACAGATGGCGACTCGTCTCCCTCCTCGACTCGGATTTATGGCGGCTCGGCCTAGCCTCCCTCAGTCTGGCATGTAGCACGACAGCCTTCACCCTCCCCACGGCTCCGCCTCCCTTCATGCTTTATATAGTGGCGGGAGGGGGATTTTCTCCTCCTGCGTGTCGACACGCATGTCCTCCCTCCTTCCACAGGCTCCACCAAGGAGCTTACAAATCCTTCTATTTCCCTCCCCCCTCCAGCTCGTCCATCGGCTGGAGGGAAAAGGGGGGGGGGAATAAAAAAATTTCAAAAATCCGATTTATATTTTTCCCCACGCGGAATTTTACATTCTCTCCCCCTTGGAGGAATCGAGATGTCCTCATCTCGAGATAAACTGGGGATATTGATGGTTGAGAGTGCCTTCATCTACTCAAGTTGCATCTTCTTTGGGATAATCTTTCCACTGGACAAGGCATTCTTTCAAGGTTCTAGATCTTAACTGTCTTTCCCTAACATCTAAGATCCTTTCTGGCCTTAGTTCAAGGACTCCTTGAATAGGCATTACAATTTGTTGGTCATCAAGTACATGATTAGGATTGGGTACATATTTTTTTAATAGGCTGATATGGAATACATTGTGAACCTTTAGGTTCTCAGGGAGTTGCAATCTATAGGTATTGGGTCCTAGGCATTTGAGGATTTTATACGGCCCACAATACCTTGGACTTAGCTTCTTGCATTCTCCTAGGGATAGAGAACTCTTTTTAGGGCGTACCCGAATGAAGACCATGTCTCCTTCTTCGAAGACTCTTTCTTGACGTTTCAAATCTGCATATGTCTTTTGTCTATCCTTGGCTGCTTGTATGTTTTGTCGTATTGACCTTATTTGATCATCCATGTCCTCCAACATTTGTCTTGAAGCTTCAACTCTTAGGGTTGGATCAGAAAAGTTTAGGGGACTTCGACAATCATGACCATACAATGCCTGGAAAGGGGTCATTTGAATGCTCTGCTGGTAAGAAGCATTGTAGGCAAATTCAACTAATGGCAAGTATTGAATCCACCTTTTTGGCTCTCGACAGCAGTATGCCCTAAGCATATCCTCAATGATTTGATTCACTCGCTCTGTTTGTCCATTCGTTTGGGGATGGTAGGCGGTGCTAAAACAGAGTTGAGTCCCAATAGCTTCAAAGATAGCTCTCCAGAAGTGTGATGTGAAGAGAGAATCTTGATCACTAATGATTCTTTTAGGTAACCCATGTAGCTTGAATATCTCCTTGATAAACAATCTTGCAATGTCGGAGGCTTTATAGTTTGTCTTTACTGGAATCAGGTGTGCAACCTTGGTAAGCATGTTAACCACAACCATAATGGAATTGTATCCTCCTTGGACTTGGGGTAAGCCCACAACAAAATCCATACTGATGAATTCCCATTTCATTTGGGGAATGTCAAGCGGTTGCAGTTTTCCTGGCATCATGACATGTTCGGCTTTGATACGTTGGCAAGACAAACATTCAGTGACATACTTGAGAATGTCACCTTTGAGCCTCTCCTAATGGTAGCTCTTCCTAACTGCATTAAGAGTTTTTGCATAGCCAGGATGTCCTGCGAAAGGGGAATCATGAGCTTCCCATAATATCTTCTGCTTAAGTGACTGGCTTGTTGGTATACACAGTCTTGTTCTGTATTAGACAAGTCCATTATCAATGGAAAATTCCTGATACTTAGCTTGTAACTTTAGATTCTGCTCCTTGGTAGATATTTCTTTTATCATTGTTTGGTAGGCCAAATCATGGCATGCTTCCTCTCTAGCTAGTTTCAGTATAGGGTTGCTTGGCATAGATACCTTTGTAGCCAGAGATCTGGCCGTTGATGGATTCTGCAAGATTAGGGAATTTAGAAATGCCTTGCGACTGAGTGTATCGGCAACTACATTTTCTTTCCCTGGTCGGTACTTGATTTCAAAATCATATTCCTCCAATACTTCGATCCACCGACGTTGCCTCATGTTGAGCTCGTTCTGGGTAAAAATCCATTTGAGACTCTTATGATCGGTTACTAGAGTAAACTTGTTACCCAACAGATAGTGTCTCCAAAGCTTTAGAGCATGGATGACAGCTAATAATTCCAGATCATGCGTGGCATAATTCTTTTCATGACTCTTCAATTTCCTTGAAGAGTATGCTACTGGATGACTTTCCTGCATAAGTACACACCCCAAGGCAAGAATGCTGGCATCAGTTACTACCTCGAACTCTTTATTGAGGTGAGGAAGTTTTACAATAGGTGCTGATACCAAACTTTGCTTCAATTTGTCGAAGCTATTTTGTTCGGGAGTTGACCATATAATAGAAGTCTGCTTCTTTAGGAAGTCTGTAAGAGGTGCTGCAATCAAAGCATAGTTTTTGATAAAGACCCTATACCATCCTGTCAAGCCAAGAAAGCTACGTATTTCTTTGACGGATACTGGTATTGGCCATTCAAGCACATCTCTGACTTTGGCTGGGTCTACTGATATTCCCTCTGATGATACTATGAATCCCAGATATTTGATCTGACGCTTGAAGAATGCACACTTCTTCATTTTTGCATACAGCTTATGAGACCTCATTGTCTCAAGGACAATCCCTAGTTGAGGTTCATGATCTTCTTCCTGTTTAGAATAGACTAAAGTGTCATCGAAGAAGACAAGCACGAAATCATCAAGATATGGTCTAAAAATATCCTGCATTAATCTATTGAAGGTGGCAGGTGCATTTGTAAGCCCGAACGACATAACCAAGAACTCAAAGTGCCCATATCTTGTATTGAAGGCCGTTTTTGGAATATCTTCTTCCTTGATCCTTATTTGATAGTAACCTGACCTGAGATCAATCTTCGAGAAGATCTTTGCACCTTGAAGACGATCAAGAAGCTCATCTATTCTAGGAATAGGATACTTGTTCTTGACTGTTGATTGATTCAACCCTCGGTAATCAATACATAGTCGAAGTGTCCCATCTTTCTTTTTATGGAATAGTACTAGAGCTTCCCATGGTGAGTTGCTAGGCCGGATGTAACCCTGATCCAACAGTTGCTTGAGTTGTTCCTTCAACTCAATTGCTTCAGGAATGGACATTCTATAAGGCCTCTTCGCAATTGGTGCAGCTCCAGGTACTAGCCTAATTTCATGATCAACTTCTCTTGGAGGCGGAAGTTCAATCAATTCCTCAGGGAATAGGTCAGCGTATTCCTTTAGCCAAGAAGGTCCTTCATGAGACTCTTGCTTTTGATCTAACTTGTTAAGTTTGATCAGGTAAACAGGTAATCCTTTTCTGACTCCTTTTATGATCCGCGATACTTTGGCTAATTGGATTCTTGGCACTCCTGCCTCACCTTGAGTTGTGACAAACTCCCTTTCAGAGTTTCGAAAGGAAACTTGACCCTTTCCACAGTGGATGTGGGCGTCATTAGGCTTAAGCCAATCCATCCCGAGTAGACACTCATGGATACCTAAATTCATGACTCTGAATTTGACTGAGGTTTTCTTTCCTCCCAGAAAGAATTCTTCCTTAGCAGTTTGCCTGGTACAAGTTACCTCACAACCGTTTGCCAATTCCACAAGCAGGGTAGGTGCTTCTACAGTGGCTATTCCTAATCTTTTTGCACATGCTGGTGAGATAAAGGAATATGTACTGCCACAATCAATCAAGGTTTTGAAACCTTTACCTTGATAGTCCGACGGTGTTTGAATCACCGAGAACTGGCGATTTGGCCTTTTCTTGTGTAAAGCGGCATGGACTGTCGCTCTTTCGAATTCTGCTTCCATAGTCGGATCTTCCTCTTCTTCTGCTTCACATCTTTGCCTATTGGTAATGCAGGCAGTTCTTCCTCTTCCATGGGTGGCGGCTCCTTGACCACGGCGTGCACCTTGGAAAGGCATTTGACGATGTCCCCCGCTGAGCTTGGGACATTGCCTCTTGAAGTGACCGGGTTCGTTGCAGTGGAAACATCGGAGGTTTCGGCCATTACTTTGAGTAGGAACAAAGTTGTTGACGTTATTTGTCCTTGCTTTCTTCCTTTGTCCCTGATTGTGACCTTGAACTCTCTTCACTTGAGGTCTGAATGCTCCTCTGTTCGGGTCACTATAGGACCAAGTTTTGTTACCCCTTGGTCTAGTTTGCACTTCCCGAATTATAGGCGCCGCTCGAATGAGTGCATCCTGCAGATCTGACGGATGCATAGATTCGAGATGGGTATTTACGGGTGGATTTAAGCCCGCACAAAATTTGGACACCTGCTGCGTCATGTCCATTTGTGGTGCATACTTTAAGAGTGAGACAAATTTAGAGTAGTATGCGTCAAGGGTGAGTCCTAGCTGTTTTAGCTCGTAGAACTCATTCATTTTCTGTGTACGATATGCATGTGGAAAATATCTCCCCTGCACGGCTTTCTTTAACTTCTCCCAGGTAACGGACCCCTCTGAAGTCCCTTGATCCCTGCACCATTGTTTCCACCATAGTCTAGCTTCGCTGGTGAGTTTTAACTTAGCGAGCATGGCCTAATTGGTAGGTGCAGTACCAGCTGCTTCAAAGTAATCCTCCATAGATTCAATCCAAATTTTAGCATCAGACTGGAGGAATCTGCCTCTCCCGTCAAACTCGGGTGGCTTTATCTGCTTGAGGAGGAACTTCTTCTCCTGGGTCACATCAGTACTTGATGTAGGGGGCGAATTTGGAACCTGTACCTGGGGTGGTGCCTAGATAAAAGTTTTCTTAACGTGATTATATGATAATTGACGTTAGCTTATCTTTAGTTCAGATATCTCGTAAATCATGAAGCTACTTAACTTTTTAACAACTCTGATGCACAGCCAGATATTGATAAAAGAAACCTTTATTTATATTTACATGGGCGTAACCTTATACAACGTCTCATGTGATGATAATTCAATCATTACATTCAGTTTGGGGAGAACAACGTTGTATTGCATTTGTCTACAGGAACTGTGTAATAGTAGGGTTTTGGGTCATGGATCTTTAAGAATCGATAATTCATTGGAAGTTCAGGATACCCTTTTCGTTGGAATCCATACTTCTCATGGCGGCCCAACACTTTAATCCTGTCGGCTGGGATTACACGGGTTACTTCCTCATATACATATGAGTTCATTTCAACCCTCCGACCTTGAATATGTAAAGTCGAATTTACGTGAGCTTCCACAAAAATGAACAGCTTCACGACTTTCAAGTCTTCCAACCACTTGATCCTCTTTAGGTTGGTCTGTAGATAAGCGAACCGGTGGGCAGCTATGTAGTAGATTTCTGAAGACACCGTCCATCTTCGTTCTATGTATAAAGGTGATGGATTATAAATCTGCTCCAGGATGTTCATCATCCCAATTCTTTGTTTATAAAGCGGAGAATGCATTGCAGTCATAAACATGACCCGAAACACCAAAAATTTGTTCCACGCTTCATAGTTCTGCAAGACAGCATTGAAGATGAGAAAATGTTTGAACAGCAATAATTTCTTTATTTCATTTTATTGAGATCTCAAAAAAACAATTCCGTTGTTGGTCGGCTCTGATACCAACTGTAACGTGTCCCCTAGTATCATCCAGGACACGTCTTAGTAGTCCATCGGAAAGGATGTCTAGAAAGCTCTGCTCGGCACTCCCATGGAATGTTACGGGTTTTGCGATCTAGTTCTTTCCGCATTTGCCACGTAGCGGAAGTATCCTCGCCGTTCCCACTTAGGATCGATCGGAATTAGGGTTTTCCTAATGGGTCACTGGCTAACAGCAACTAGCGTCAGACCCGAGCGAACTACTTTACGCAGAAACGCCAGGTCCGAAGCGGATTCACGCTGCACTTGGTTCAAGGAGAATGGGAAAAGAGAGGGATGCAAAGCTCAACCTCTCAGCCATAAGGCATAGTCCCATTCCGTTCCCCTAAAACAGCGTAGATCGGGTAAGACGTAACTCGAGGTCATCGTTCTCGTTATTCCTTTTTGATGATGATGATCATTCTGCTGTTCATCGAGATTTTTGAGAAAAGTTCCCGGCTAACCGGGACCACCCAACCGTAGGACGGACCCATGGCCCATCCTCCGCACTTTCCTTGGTTTGTTTTAGTTATGTAATTATCTAACACATTAATTTGACATATAACAATCAGCTTCTTTAATTAACCTTGTTAAGCACTGGTTCCTCACGTAATCTTATCACGTGACATAGAAAAACAACATCAAGCAAGTTCTTTTAACATTTCATCATTTTATCTTTGAAATACAAGGAGTTCCGCCTGTAGGATTTTCCATAATCTGCCCGAAGGCTAACAAGTAATCTCCAGGGATCACTATTCCAAGCTTTTGCCCGTCAACTAGTATGCGGGCCTCGAGATCCAATCCCGAGTCACGTTAGCCTCTTGTGCAGGACCTGGAAGGCGAGGGATTTACGGCCAGAGCCCCCCCTGGCACCCAAGTGTCCTCCTGCTCCAAGTAGAACTCAACGGAGAGACCTCTCGCGGCGGGTTCGGTCCACATTCCTGGCGCGGTCAAACAACCCCCTTGGTTAGGGTCAGGCACGCAGTCGGGGGTAACTGAAGCTGCCTCTCCCTTCAGGCTTTTAACCTGAAGTATAGGTACTTATTTAATTTGTAATTCATAATTCAAACAGAGCCCTAAAATCTCTAGCAAGCACAAACATTTCCATTAACCAACCCAGTTGTATGGCATACTACTAAGGAAGTGTTCTTTCCTTTTTGAGTGTATCAGCAATCATTCTCAAGATGTCTTGTAACTTGGCAAGATCCCTTATATTCGGGTGTAGGGTATATCCAACTTGGTTAACCCTAAGGTACCTTAGATATGCTAGTTTATATTTTACAACTTTCCTTATTTATAAGGATATCCAAAAACTACGTCTTTTTGCAAGATAATTTGCGTAAGGATCTGCCGTCCTTGAAGAGGGTTTTTCCCTTTTTTCCTTGTGAATTGATCACAAAATGATTTCATACATGTTGCGCAAGTCCGGCGATGGAATAATTTGTTTAGATTCCTTAAGCTGATGTATGTCAGGCGGAGGGTTTCTTCATTTAAGAACCTTAGGGACGAACCCTAGTTTCTTATCTTTATGAATTTATTGTCCCTACGGTAAGGAAAGTAGTCCAGTGTTTAGGGTATGAATGTTTCTATGTTTAGATTGGTCCGGTTATCTTTTGGAAAGATTGGTTTGGTTAGCTTTTGGAAGGTAATCTTACTCGTCTTGTCACGGTTTTACTATCTTTGTGACAATTAACTTTCCCAATCAATACAGTTTAATTTGGCATATAGCATAATGCCATGATGATACAAAGAGCGACGATACTCCTTGGGACAAAGGCCTAGCTGAGAAATTGGTGTATACACGCTTTATTAGTTCCAAGTCCTCAATTAGCAGGGGAAAAGTGTTAATAGAGTGTCATCCAGCAATTCCCCATTACATTTTCTTTCCAAATGAGTTCGTATATCTAATTTTTATACTTGTTAATTTCTAACATTTAACTTCAATTTTCTTTAAAGATGAACTCATGCCAAATAACAGCAGTTGCCTTGCTAAGATGTGCAACTAGCAAAGATAACTCTCTAGTAATTTGAGCATCGAATGAAACCTTTCATGAATTTAGCCATTTTGCTATGATTTGTTGCGAAAGGAATAAGACTAATGGTGCAAGATATAATTTCTTCATTTTAGGACTATATTACTATAGTAAATGGATAGTTTTGCCTATTATTTTATAATGCTTGATGCAATTTGAAGAAAGCTAATTTATATACATTGTCATTCATAAGCTAACTCCTTCGTTAAAAATAACTCGAACAAATATATCTTTCCTTAATTTTTTTTTTTCTTTTCATGATTGACTTAAAACCGAATTAACACCAAGAAGAAAAACCTGGCTTTGAGGTGAGATATCCACATGGATACCGGGAGATGACCCTCCCGCAGCTACACCTTGGACTTTCTTTGGCGGCATCGTAGTTCGAATGTGAGATCGCCTTTTCCTTTTTCTTCTTGGAATTCCACCGTCTTCTCCTTCCTTATCTTTTACCTTTTTTCCACTATTCCTCCTTCACTCCCTCTTTTCACTCCCTCTACTTCCCTCCCTATCTTTTATCTCACAGCTATTTCTTCCTTACGGGATACCATACAAGGCCATGATGTTGACTTGGATTTTTAGGACATGGGAGTGTGTGGACACCGGCTTGTTTGATAAGACTAAGAACACAAAGCTCAGCTACGAGAGTGCTTGCACAAAAAGATTTAAAAAGTGAGTGAAGGAATTTATGCAAGAAAAATGGAAGTCTGCAAGGTAGCCTAAGGACAATGTAGGCTTAATAGTTTAAAGAAAAATCCGGAGGGGGAAAGGGCAAGGGCTTAGGGGGGGGGATTTAAAACCCCGGAAGGGGGGGGAGAACAAGGGGCTTAGGGGGGAATTTTAAAACCCCGGGAGGGGGGGAGAACAAGGGCTTAGGGGGGAGAAATTTTAAAACACTGGGAGGGGGGAGGGGAACAATAAGGGCTTAGGGGGAAGAAATTTTAAAACCCCAGGAGGGGGGGGGGGGGGAGAACAAGGGCTTAGGGGGGGGGGGGGAATTTTAAAACCCCGGGAAGGGGGGGGGGGGGGGGGGAAGAATAAGGGCTTAGGAAGCCCACCTTGGAACCTTCCAAGGGCTTTCTGGAAGGCCCACGTGGGGAAAAAAAAAGCTTCTGACGGCGTGCTGGGAGGCGGCTGCTGCGCCACGGCTCCCCAAGAGGGACTGGCGGTTGTAGATGGCGATGTGATGGAGAAAGATGGCGACTCGTCTCCCTCCTCGACTCGAATTTATGGCGGCTCGGCCCAGCCTCCCTCAGTCTGGCATGTAGCACGACAGCCTTCACCCTCCCCACGGCTCCGCCTCCCTTCATGCTTTATATAGTGGCGGGAGGGGGATTTTCTCCTCCTGCGTGTCGACACGCATGTCCTTCCTCCCTCCACAGGCTCCACCAAGGAGCTTACAACTCCTTCTATTTCCCTTCCCCCTCCAGCTCGTTCGTCGGCTGGAGGGATAAGGGGGGGGGGAATAAAAAAATTTCAAAAATCCGATTTATATTTTTCCCCACGCGGAATTTTACATTCTCTGCCCCTTGGAGCAATCGAGATGTCCTCATCTTGAGATAAACTGGGGATATTGATGGTTGAGAGTGTCTTCATCTACCCAAGTGGCATCTTCTTTGGGATAATCTTTCCACTGGACAAGGCATTCTTTCAAGGTTCTAGATCTTAACTGTCTTTCTCTAACATCTAAGATCCTTTCTGGCCTTAGTTGAAGGACTCCTTGACTAGGCATTACAATTTGTTGGTCATCAAGTACATGATTAGGATTGGGTACATATTTTTTTAATAGGCTGATATGGAATACATTGTGAACCTTTAGGTTCTCAGGGAGTTGCAATCTATAGGTATTGGGTCCTAGGCATTTGAGGATTTTATACGGCCCACAATACCTTGGACTTAGCTTCTTGCATTCTCCTAGGGATAGAGAACTCTTTTTAGGGCGTACCCGAATGAAGACCATGTCTCCTTCTTCGAAGACTCTTTCTTGACGTTTCAAATCTGCATATGTCTTTTGTCTATCCTTGGCTGCTTGTATGTCTTGTCTTATTGACCTTATTTGATCATCCATGTCCTCCAACATTTGTCTTGAAGCTTCAACTCTTAGGGTTGGATCAGAAAAGTTTAGGGGACTTCGACAATCATGACCATACAATGCCTGGAAAGGGGTCATTTGAATGCTCTGCTGGTAAGAAGCATTGTAGGCAAATTCAACTAATGGCAAGTATTGAATCCACCTTTTTGGCTCTCGACAGCAGTATGCCCTAAGCATATCCTCAATGATTTGATTCACTCGCTCTGTTTGTCCATTCGTTTGGGGATGGTAGGCGGTGCTAAAACAGAGTTGAGTCCCAATAGCTTCAAAGATAGCTCTCCAGAAGTGTAATGTGAAGAGAGAATCTTGATCACTAATGATTCTTTTAGGTAACCCATGTAGCTTGAATATCTCCTTGATAAACAATCTTGCAATGTCGGAGGCTTTATAGTTTGTCTTTACTGGAATCAGGTGTGCAACCTTGGTAAGCATGTTAACCACAACCATAATGGAATTGTATCCTCCTTGGACTTGGTGCAAGCCCACAACAAAATCCATACTGATGAATTCCCATTTCATTTGGGGAATGTCAAGCGGTTGCAGTTTCCCTGGCATCATGACATGTTCGGCCTTGATACGTTGGCAAGACAAACATTCAGTGATATACTTGAGAACGTCACCTTTGAGCCTCTCCCAAAGGTAGCTCTTCCTAACTGCATTAAGAGTTTTTGCATAGCCAGGATGTCCTGCGAAAGGGGAATCATGAGCTTCCCATAATATCTTCTGCTTAAGTGACTGGCTTGTTGGTATACACAGTCTTGTTCTGTAGTAGACAAGTCCATTATCAATGGAAAATTCCTGATACTTAGCTTGTATAGGGTTGCTTGGCATAGATACCTTTGTAGCCAGAGATCTGGCCGTTGATGGATTCTGCAAGATCAGGGAATTTAGGAATGCCTTGCGACTGAGTGCATCGGCAACTACATTCTCTTTCCTTGGTCGGTACTTGATTTCAAAATCATATTCCTCCAATACTTCGATCCACCGACGTTGCCTCATGTTGAGCTCGTTCTGGGTAAAAATCCATTTGAGACTCTTATGATCGGTTACTAGAGTAAACTTGTTACCCAACAGATAGTGTCTCCAAAGCTTTAGAGCATGGATGACAGCTAATAATTCCAGATCATGTGTGGCATAATTCTTTTCATGACTCTTCAATTTCCTTGAAGAGTATGCTACTGGATGACTTTCCTGCATAAGTACACACCCCAAGGCAAGAATGCTGGCATCAGTTACTACCTCGAACTCTTTATTGAGGTGAGGAAGTTTTAGAATAGGTGCTGATACCAAACTTTGCTTCAATTTGTCGAAGCTATTTTGTTCGGGAGTTGACCATATAATAGAAGTCTGCTTCTTTAGGAAGTCTGTAAGAGGTGCTGCAATCAAAGCATAGTTTTTGATAAAGACCCTATACCATCCTGTCAAGCCAAGAAAGCTACGTATTTCTTTGACGGATACTGGTATTGGCCATTCAAGCACATCTCTGACTTTGGCTGGGTCTACTGATATTCCCTCTGATGATACTATGAATCCCAGATATTTGATCTGACGCTTGAAGAATGCACACTTCTTCATTTTTGCATACAGCTTATGAGACCTCATTGTCTCAAGGACAATCCCTAGTTGAGGTTCATGATCTTCTTCCTGTTTAGAATAGACTAAAGTGTCATCGAAGAAGACAAGCACGAAATCATCAAGATATGGTCTAAAAATATCCTGCATTAATCTATTGAAGGTGGCAGGTGCATTTGTAAGCCCGAACGACATAACCAAGAACTCAAAGTGCCCATATCTTGTATTGAAGGCCGTTTTGGAATATCTTCTTCCTTGATCCTTATTTGATAGTAACCTGACCTGAGATCAATCTTCGAGAAGATCTTTGCACCTTGAAGACGATCAAGAAGCTCATCTATTCTAGGAATAGGATACTTGTTCTTGACTGTTGATTGATTCAACCCTCGGTAATCAATACATAGTCGAAGTGTCCCATCTTTCTTTTTATGGAATAGTACTGGAGCTCCCCATGGTGAGTTGCTAGGCCGGATGTAACCCTGATCCAACAGTTGCTTGAGTTGTTCCTTCAACTCAATTGCTTCAGGTATGGACATTCTATAAGGCCTCTTCGCAATTGGTGCAGCTCCAGGCACTAGCCTAATTTCATGATCAACTTCTCTTGGAGGCGGAAGTTCAATCAATTCCTCAGGGAATATGTCAGTGTATTCCTTTAGCCAAGAAGGTCCTTCATGAGACTCTTGCTTTTGATCTAACTTGTTAAGTTTGATCAGGTAAACGGGTAATCCTTTTCTGACTCCTTTTATGATCCGCGATACTTTGGCTAATTGGATTCTTGGCACTCCTGCCTCACCTTGAGTTGTGACAAACTCCCTTTCAGAGTTTCGAAAGGAAACTTGACCCTTTCCACAGTGGATGTGGGCGTCATTAGGCTTAAGCCAATCCATCCAGAGTAGACACTCATGGATACCTAAATTCATGACTCTGAATTTGACTGAGGTTTTCTTTCCTCCCAGAAAGAATTCTTCCTTAGCAGTTTGCCTGGTACAAGTTACCTCACGACCGTTTGCCAATTCCACAAGCAGGGTAGGTGCTTCTACTGTGGCTATTCCTAATCTTTTTGCACATGCTGGTGAGATAAAGGAATGTGTACTGCCACAATTAATCAAGGTTTTGAAACCTTTACCTTGATAGTTCGACGGTGTTTGAATCACCGAGAACTGGCGATTCGGCCTTTTCTTGTGTAAAGCGGCATGGACTGTCGCTCTTTCGAATTCTGCTTCCATAGTCGGATCTTCCTCTTCTTCTGCTTCACATCTTTGCCTATTGGTAATGCAGGTAGTTCTTCCTCTTCCATGGGTAGCGGCTCCTTGACCACGGCGTGCACCTTGGAAAGGCATTTGACGATGTCCCCCGCTGAGCTTGGGACATTGCCTCTTGAAGTGACCGGGTTCGTTGCAGTGGAAACATCGGAGGCTTCGGCCGTTACTTTGAGTAGGAACAAAGTTGTTGACGTTATTTGTCCTTGCTTTCTTCCTTTGTCCCTGATTGTGACCTTGAACTCTCTTCACTTGAGGTCTGAATGCTCCTCTGTTCGGGTCACTATAGGACCAAGTATGTTACCCCTTGGTCTAGCTTGCACTTCCTGAATTATAGGCGCCGCTCGAATGAGTGCATCTTGCAGATCTGACGGATGCATAGATTCGAGACGGGTATTTACGGGTGGATTTAAGCCCGCACAAAATTTGGACACCTGCTGCGTCATGTCCATTTGTGGCGCATACTTTAAGAGTGAGACAAATTTAGAGTAGTATGCGTCAAGGGTGAGTCCTAGCTATTTTAGCTCATAGAACTCATTCATTTTCTGTGTACGATATGCAGGTGGCAAATATCTCCCCTGCACGGCTTTCTTTAACTTCTCCCAGGTAACGGACCCCTCTGAAGTCCCTTGATCCCTGTACCATTGTTTCCACCATAGTCTAGCTTCGCCGGTGAGTTTTAACTTGGCGAGCATGGCCTGATTGGTAGGTGCAGTACCAGCTGCTTCAAAGTAATCCTCCATAGATTCAATCCAAATTTCAGCATTAGACTGGATGAATTTGCCTCTCCCGTCAAATTCGGGTGGCTTTATCTGCTTGACGAGGAACTTCTTCTCCTGGGTCACATCAGTACTTGATGTAGGGGGCGAATTTGGAACCTGTACCTGGGGTGGTGCCTAGATAAAAGTTTTCTTAACGTGATTATATGATAATTGATGTTAGCTTATCTTTAGTTCAGCTATCTTGTAAATCATGAAGCTACTTAACTTTTTAACAACTCTGATGCTGCACAGCCAGATATTGATAAAAGAAACCTTTATTTATATTTACATGGGCATAACCTTATACAACGTCTCGTGTGATGATAATTCAATCATTACATTCAGTTTGGGGAGAACAACGTTGTATTGCATTTGTCTACATGAACTGTGTAATAGTAGGGTTTTGGGTCATGGATCTTTAAGAATCGATAATTCACTGGAAGTTCAGGATACCCTTTTCGTTGGAATCCATACTTCTCATGGCGGCCCAACACTTTAATCCTGTCAGCTGGGATTACACGGGTTACTTCCTCATATACATATGAGTTCATTTCAACCCTCCGACCTTGAATATGTAAAGTCGAATTTACGTGAGCTTCCACAAAAATGAACAGCTTCACGACTTTCAAGTCTTCCAACCACTTGATCCTCTTTAGGTTGGTCTGTAGATAAGCGAACCGGTGGGCAGCTATGTAGTAGATTCCTGAAGACCCCTTCCATCTTCATTCTATGTATAAAGGTGATGGATTATAAATCTGCTCCAGGATGTTCATCATCCCAATTCTTTGTCTATAAAGCGGAGAATGCATTGCAGTCATAAACATGACCCGAAACACCAAAAATTTGTTCCACGCTTCATAGTTCTGCAAGACAGCATTGAAGATGAGAAAATGTTTGGACAACAATAATTTCTTTGTTTCATTTTATTGAGATCTCAAAAAAACAATTCCGTTGTTGGTCGGCTCTGATACCAACTGTAACGTGTCCCATAGTATCATCTAGGACACATCTTAGCAGTCCATCGGAAAGGATGTCTAGAAAGCTCTGCTCGGCACTCCCATGGAATGTTACGGGTTTTGCGATCTAGTTCTTTCCGCGTCTGCCACGTAGCGGAAGTATCCTGGCCGTTCCCACTTAGGATCGATCGGAATTAGGGTTTTCCTAATGGGTCATTGGCTAACAGCAACTAGCGTCAGACCCGAGCGAACTACTTTACGCAGAAACGCCAGGTCCGAAGCGGATTCACGCTGCACTTGGTTCAAGGAGAATGGGAAATGAGAGGGATGCAAAGCTCAACCTCTCTGCCATAAGGCATAGTCCCATTCCGTTCCCCTAAAACAGCGTAGATCGGGTAAGACGTAACTCGAGGTCATCGTTCTCATTATTCCTTTTTGATGATGATGATCATTCCGCTGTTCTTCGAGATTTTTGAGAAAAGTTCCCGGCTAACCGGGACCACCCAACCGTAGGACAGACCCATGGTCCATCCTCCGCACTTTCCTCGGTTTGTTTTAGTTATGTAATTATCTAACACATTAATTTGACATATAACAATCAGCTTCTTTAATTAACCTTGTTAAGCACTGGTTCTTCACGTAATCTTATCACGTGACATAGAAAAACAACATCAAGCAAGTTCTTTTAACATTTCATCATTTTATCTTTGAAATACAAGGAGTTCCGCCCGTAGGCTTTTCCATAATCTGCCTGAAGGCTAACAAGTAATCTCCAGGGATCACTATTCCAAGCTTTCACCCGTCAACTAGTATGCGAGCCTCGAGATCCAATCCCGAGTCACGTTAGCCTCTTGCGCAGGACCTGGAAGGCGAGGGATTTACAGCCAGAGCCCCCCTGGCACCCAAGTGTCCTCCTGCTCCAAGTAGAACTCAACGGAGAGACCTCTCGCGGCGGGTTCGGTCCACGTTCCCGGCGCGGTCAAACAACCCCCTTGGTTAGGGTCAGGCATGCAGTCGGGGGTAACTGAAGCTGCCTCTCCCTTCAGGCTTTTAACCTGAAGTATAGGTACTTATTTAATTTGTAATTCATAATTCTCTAGCAAGCACAAACATTTCCATTAACCAACCCAGTTGTATGGCATACTACTAAGGAAGTGTTCTTTCCTTTTTGAGTGTATCAGCAGTCGTTCTCAAGATGTCTTGTAACTTGGCAAGATCCCTTATATTCGGGTGTAGGGTATACTCAACTTGGTTAACCCTAAGGTGCCTTAGATATGCTAGTTTCTATTTTACAACTTTCCTTATTTAGAAGGATATCCAAAAACTACGTCTTTTTGCAAGATAACTTGCGTAAGGATCTTCCGTCCGTGAAGAGGGTTTTTCCCTTTTCTCCTTGTGAATTGATCACAAAATGATTTCATACATGTTGCGCAAGTTCGGCGATGGAATAATTTGTTTAGATTCCTTAAGCTGACGTATGTCAGGCGTAGGGTTTCTTCATTTAAGAACCTTAGGGACGAACCCTAGTTTCTTATCTTTATGAACTTATTGTCCCTACGGTAAGGAAAGCAATCCAGTGTTTAGGGTATGAATGTTTCTATGTTTAGATTGGTCCGGTTATCTTTTGGAAAGATTGGTTTGGTTAGCTTTTGGAAGGTAATCTTACTCGTCTTGTCACGGTTTTACTATCTTTGTGACAATTAACTTTCCCAATCAATACAGTTTAATTTGGCATATAGCATAATGCCATGATGATACAAAGAGCGACGATACTCCTTGGGACAAAGGCCTAGCTGAGAAATTGGTGTATACACGCTTTATTAGTTCCAAGTCCTCAATTAGCAGGGGAAAAGTGTTAATAGAGTGTCATCCAGCAATTCCCCATTACATTTTCTTTCCAAATGAGTTCGTATATCTAATTTTTATACTTGTTAATTTCTAACATTTAACTTCCGTTTTCTTTAAAGATGAACTCATGCCAAATAACAACAGTTGCCTTGCTAAGATGTGCAACTAGCAAAGATAACTCTCTAGTAATTTGAGCATCGAATGAAACCTTTCATGAATTTAGCCATTTTGCCATGATTCGTTGCGAAAGGAATAAGACTAATGGTGCAAGATATAATTTCTTCATTTTAGGACTATATTACTATAGTAAATGGATAGTTTTGCCTATTATTTTATAATGCTTGATGCAATTTGAAGAAAGCTAATTTATATACATTGTCATTCATAAGCTAACTCCTTCGTTAAAAATAACTCGAACAAATATATCTTTCCTTAACAAATTTTTTTCTTTGCATGATTGACTTAAAACCGAATTAACACCAAGAAGAAAAACCTGGCTTTGAGGTGAGATATCCACATGGATACCGGGAGATGACCCTCCCGCAGCTACACCTTGGACTTTCTTTGGCGGCATCGTAGTTCGAATGTGAGATCGCCTTTTCCTTTTTCTTCTTGGAATTCCACCGTCTTCTCCTTCCTTATCTTTTAACTTTTTCCCACTATTCCTCCTTCACTCCCTCTTTTCACTCCCTCTACTTCCCTCCCTATCTTTTATCTCACAGCTATTTCTTCCTTACGGGATACCATACAAGACCATGATGTTGACTTGGATTTTTAGGACATGGGAGTGTGTGGACACCGGCTTGTTTGATAAGACTAAGAACACAAAGCTCAGCTACGAGAGTGCTTGCACAAAAAGATTTAAAAAGTGAGTGAAGGAATTTATGCAAGAAAAATGGAAGTCTGCAAGGTAGCCTAAGGACAATGTAGGCTTAGTAGTTTAAAGAAAAATCCAGAGGGGGAAAGGGCAAGGGCTTAGGGGGGGGACTTAAAACCCCGGGAGGGGGGGGGGGGGAGAACAAGGGGCTTAGGGGGGAATTTTAAAACCCCGGGAGGGGGGGAGAACAAGGGCTTAGGGGGGAGAAATTTTAAAACCCCGAGAGGGGGGGGGGGGAAGAATAAGGGCTTAGGGGGAAGAAATTTTAAAACCTCGGGAGGGGGGGGGGGGAGAACAAGGGCTTAGGGGGGGGGGGGAATTTTAAAACCCCGGGAGGGGGGGGGGGGGGAAGAATAAGGGCTTAGGAAGCCCACCTTGGAACCTTCCAAGGGATTTCTGGAAGGCCCACGTGGGGGAAAAAAAAACTTCTGACGGCGTGCTGGGAGGCGGCTGTTGCGCCACGGGTCCCCAAGAGGGACTGGCGGTTGTAGATGGTGATGTGGTGGAGACAGATGGCGACTTGTCTCCCTCCTTGACTCGGATTTATGGCGGCTCGGCCCAGCCTCCCTAAGTCTGGCATGTAGCACGGCAGCCTTCACCCTCCCCACGGCTGCGCCTCCCTTCATGCTTTATATAGTGGAGGGAGGGGGATTTTCTCCTCCTGCGTGTCGACACGCATGTCCTCCCTCCCTCCACAGGCTCCACCAAGGAGCTTACAACTCCTTCTATTTCCCTCCCCCCTCCAGCTCGTCCGTCGGCTGGAGGGATAAGGGGGGGAATAAAAAAATTTCAAAAATCCGATTTATATTTTTCACCACGTGGAGTTTTACACTTAGCTTGCATAGCTTATTGCCATTGATCCCTTTGAGACGAATTGATAGCTTCCATATACGATATTGGATCCTCTTGGACAGACATAGCATACTCAAAGACAATATATTCAATAGAATAGAATCCATGCTCTATCTCAATAGGAAGATCGACATATATCTCCAAATTTTCATCAATCTTCTTTGGAGGTGAAGGAGGTTTATGATCATCAGAATTAGTAGACTCACAAAGCAAGTAAGGAAATGCACTAAGTAAAGACTGTGTGTCATCTGAAACATCTGACAACCATGTGGCACCCATAGTCTTCTCATTAAATATAGCATCACGACTAATGATAACCTTTTGAGTAGAAGGATCATAAAATTTGTAACCTTTGGAATGATCTGAATAACCAAGAAAAATAACCTTCAAACTTGGAGGATCCAACTTATGTCGAGTGTCCTTGGGCACATGAATATAAGCAATGCAGCCAAATGTGCGAAAGTGAGAGACTGAAGGTGTCTTCCCTGTCCTTATTGTTATATGAATTTTTCCAGTAGGTGCAGTTGTTGGAAGATGATTTTGAATAAAAACGGCTGTTAGAAGTGCTTCAGTCCAAAACTTTTAAGACAAACCAGAGTGTATAAGCATGCAACGTATAGCATTAAGAATAGTGCGATTTTGGCGCTCAGCAACACCATTTTGCTGAGGAGAATAAGAAACTGTAAACTCATGATGAATACCTTGATCCTTACAGAAGTCATCAAATAGATTGGATACATATTCACCGCCATTGTCACTGTGAAGAGTCTTTATAGAGAATCCAGTTTGAAGCTCCACACTTATATTGTATTGTTTAAATATAGATAAAGCCTCAGACTTACGTCGAAGAAGATAGGCATGTGTGTACCATGAGAAATCATCAATGAAAGTTATAAAATATCGATATTGAGACTTTGAGGCATGAAAAGGACCGCAAATATCGGTATGAACCAAATCCAAGAGAACACAGGAATGTGATGAAGTAGAAGTGTGGAAAGGAGAACGATGGTGTTTTCCAAGTGCACAGTACTCACATATTCCCATACGTGGATGAGATTTAAGATCCATACCTTGCACAAGACCATGACAATGAAGATCAAGAATTTTGGCAATATCGGAGTGTGCAAATCGTTGATGCCATAATTTGTAATCTGCATCTCCAGGGGCAGTAACAACATTTGCAACCATATCGTTCAATGATAGCTCAAATAGATTACCATGTTGAGGAGCCACTGCTATAGTATGTCCGTCTTTCTCTATACGACATTGATTATGATAAAAGCCAACAAACAAACCAAGATCAACTAGACGAGCAACAGAAATAAGATTTCTTTGCAAATCTGGAACATGAATAACTCCTCTTAATATTCTAGCGGATGAAACAGTCCCCAGATATAAATCACCCACTCCTTTGACTTGACAAGTCGTATCATCTGCAAGGTAAACATGAAATAGAGAACCATCATGAACATGAAATACCTTTTCTGGAGAGATATCATGATGGACGAAATTGAGCTCCTGATGAGTATGATCATCATCACTTGTAGTTTGTTGAACAATATAAGCTCGAGAACGTTCTTCATCATATCTACGTTTATAACAACGACGAGATGGATGATGTGTATGTGCACAATAATCACAAGGAGGAAAACTTTTGGACAAGCAAGGTTGCTTTGTAGTAACTCCATGCTCCTCATCATATTGACGTGCCCAGTAATCAGATGCCACATGGCCTTTCTTATCACAATAAGAACAATGTTTATTAGGATAAGCAAGACGAGAAGATTTACCACATTGATTAGGGCGTCCACCCTGCTGAAAACGTGAAGCGGGATGCTTGCGAGCAACAAAAGCAGCATCAAAATCCCTTTGTTCGCGAGTGACCAAAACAGCTTCAGATTTTTCCAAATGATTCTCATGACGTTGAGAATATTCAATAAGAGATATACATGCTTTGTCAAAGTGGATATCATCCTTGTTAGACAAAATAGTGATGATATTGTGAGATAAAGGATCTTTGATGGTATGAAGAAGTTGAGTAACAATCTAATTTTTAGCAACAGGAGCGCTGGCAGCACCAATCTGATTGATAATGTCTTTAAAAGCCTCGATATGAGAGTGCATAGTGTTGAGAGAGAGAGAGAGTACGAGAGAGATACACAAGACATGCTCCCAAAGAATGATTCATATTGATGTAGAGTTAGTATATATAGGTGAGACCCAAGTCAAGTGAGAGATGATATATATAGTTGTAACATCCCCACTCAAACAAAGGTCTCTGGCTGTGAGTGAAAAAAACCTTGGGAAAAACAAGGGAAAAACCCGAGCCCCTACACATACCTATGATACAAAAATGATTTACTATAAAGTTTTCTTGAATACAATGATACATGCCTCAATCAGTGAGATAAGAACTTGGAACAATACCAAGTGCATGTCTTAATGAACTAAAGCGAGCTTCACTAAGAGTTTTGTGAAGATGTCTGCAAGCATTTGAAAACTGGGACAATGCTCCACCATAATGGAACCTTTCTTGACTTCATGTCGAACAAAATGATAATGAATAGCAATATGCTTTGATTAACTATGTTGTATATAGTCTTCGGTAAGACTAATAGCACTTTGGTTATCGCATCGAAGAGGTGTACTACATGATGAAGGATGTCCCAAATCTGCAAGTAGTTGTCGAAGCCAAACTAGCTCACGAGCTGCTAATGATGCAGCAACATATTGGGTTGTAGAAACCGCAACACATCGTTGTTTCTTGCTGGACCAAGAAACCAAACATCCATTTACAAAGAAATAATTCCAACTTGTAGATCGCATGGATAAGTGTGAACTTGCCCAATCAGCATCTGTATATCCAATAAGGTCAAGAGAAGTTGAAGAAGATAAAGAAGAATCCTCTCGACGATGATAAATAAGACCAAATTCCTTAATATCCTTGATGTACTTAAGAATACATTTTGCAGCACTCCAATGAATAGTGGAAGGGGAAGAAAGATACTGTCCCAAAAAGTTAGCTGCAAATAAAATATATGGTCTTGTGTTTAAACCAATAAATTGAAGACAACCAACAAGATTAGCAAAAGGTTGATGAATGACCGATTCTTCATTGCGTGTTGTAGATGTACCCTTGGTAGAGCTCGAAAGAATGGGAGTGTTGGCAGAGTGCGCATTTTTCAACCCAAATTTCTTAACAATATCATAAATAAACTTTATCTGGCGAAGAAGAAGAATGCCTTGTTGTCGGTGTCGTTGAACTTGAATACCCAAACAAGAATGTATCTCACCAAGATCCACCATTTCAAATGCAGTCGATAAAAGCTTCTTCATAGCATCCAAGAAAGCAATATTATTTGACACAAGAATAGTATTATCAACATATAGAGCAAGAATAATAAAACATTTGTCCAAAGACCGTGAACGATAATAAAACATCGCTAAAAATAGCAAGATGTTTGCTTGTCGTAATCAACGTCATTAACGAAGATGAGCGGTTAACAAACTGTAACTGGGGATTAACGAATTGTAATTAGAATTACAGTTTTAAATAAAGAATCGTAGATTCGAGCAGAATTGTTGTCTTGAATCCTGAACTGTCATAACTTTTGATCCAGAATTGCGATTGACAAGCAGTTTTGACAAGATTCGAGAGCACAACGAGAGCTACGCACCGAGACATGGTTTTGTTTTTAAAGACAAAATTAACTAATACTTCTAATTTGAACAAGTTCATGTATCAAATCATCACTTGTGCAAAGAATTCAATCAAGTATAAACAATGAAACAACTTATCTTCCTTGTTGTTGCTACGCATCCATAGCTCTGATATCATGTTCAGAGAGAGAGAGTACGAGAGAGATACACAAGACATGCTCCCAAAGAATGATTCATATTGATGTAGAGTTAGTATATATAGGTGACACCCAAGTCAAGTGAGAGATGATATATATAGTTGTAACACATAGAAGTACCAACCTTATATTCAAGATTCTTCAAACGAGTTTGGAGATATAAAATTTCGGTGATTGATTTCTTCTCAAACGTTGAGATAAGATACTCCCAAACAGCATGAGAGGTTTCCAGAAGAAAGACATCCACCATAAGTGAGTCAGGAAGTGCAGACAATATATAATAGGATGAGCTGCTTTGTCATGACGAATCCAATCAGTATGATCAAATTTCCATTGTTCAAATAGTGGGCCATCAGTAATCAGAGAATTGTCATTCATCACATCAATAGGTTGAATTGGGCAAGACAGGTTGCCCAAAACAATATCAAATAATTTGACACCTTCAAGAATTAGCATAATCTTTTCTTTCCACCCAAGAAAGCCTTGTCCTTGGAAGAAGGTAACCGAACGTTGGCCAGACGGATATCCGTTAACAATTATGCAATTGGCCATGCCTGTATCTCGAGAGCAAACAAATAAGATGAGATCGCATAATCTCCAAACCATGAACAAGACGAGCGTAGTTGAGACGCGTGACAATCAAAATAGGGAGATGCACGTAAGAACAACAAAAAGTATTGAGTGATTAAAAAGAAAGCCCAAAATAGAGAGACGTAACATGTAAGACGAGATGATGCGTATAAGAAAAGTGCTATTTCGATCGAACAAAGAACGTGAACGAGAATAAAACATCGCTAAAAATAGCAAGATGTTTTCTTGTCGTAATCAACGTCATTAATGAAGACAAGTGATTAATGAACTGTAATTAGAATTACAATTTTAAATAAAAAATCGCAAATTCGAGCAGAATTGCTGTCTTGAATCCTGAACTGTCATAACTTTTGATCCAAAACTCCCGTTGACAAGCGGTTTTGACAGGATTCGAGAGCATAACGAGAGCTACGGTTTTGTTTTTAAAGACAAAATTAACTAATACTTCTAATTTGAACAAGTTCTTGTATTAAATCATCACTTGTGCAAAGAATTCAATCAAGTATAAACAATGAACCAACTTATCTTCCTTGTTGTTGCTACGCATCCATAGCTTTGATACCATGTTGAGAGAGAGAGAGAGAGAGTCCGAGAGAGATACACAAGACATGCTCCCAAAGAATGATTCATATTTATTTAGATTTAGTATATATAGGTGAGACCCAAGTCAAGTGAGAGATGATATATATAGTTGTAACATTATTGAGAGAGATCATATATGAGAGAGATAGTATCTGAGAGATAGCCAGTTTCTATGAAGAAACATTATATCTATATGTGAGAGATTAAGTGAAAGACTATGAAGACTATGAAGATGATGAAATAGGAATACTATGTGATGAATTCCATTCAAAGTTAATCATTCCTTTGTGTTAATTTGGTTCTCTAGTGGTTTCTATAAAGAACATGAAGAAAATGTTGAAGTTTTGTTGTGATAAATTTGTGGGAGATTCACTCTATGATGCTACATTGTGAAAAATTGTTATTCATTAGGAGAAATATGGACTCTCTTTTTTGCCCCTTAAGGAGTGAATAAAGAAATATAGGCTTAACCAATGAGAGAGCTGGGATTCCAAATTCATGTAACATGAATCTTCTACCCATATCTTGGCCCAAATCTTCCCTTGGCAATAAAATAAGGAAAAATGTGGGAAATACAATGCTGACACTTCTTGGAAGTTTGTGACTCGAATTTTGATTTTCTTATTTTTTAATGTTTGAATTTTTATTTCTCCCCTTTTTAGTTTTTCCCTCTTTCTTAGGTGGAAATCAAATTTATATTATCTCTTTTCGTGCTTCTTCTTTCCTGACGAAATCTTACAGCCTCATTGTTACTTGCTCTATTTGTAACCTTGTGAAATTTCATTTCCTCTACTCAAACACAGAGTGAGTTTCACACATTTTATGAGAGCAGATCTTGTTCTACCAAAGGCCTAAGATTTTCTTCACAAAACTTTACAGGTATATTGTTCTTTTCCATGGATGTTCTATGGTAAATTTTTTATCTCATTTGGACAAAACCTGTGCAAGTTATGTGCATTCTCTGACATGTAATTTCTTTTGTTTTGGTACCCTAGGAATTTCTTATAGTCAAGCACAATGATCTTTTGAATACTCAACTTCTTCTTCAACATCTTACGGTTTCTTTATAAACAAAGTTACAGGTATGTTGTCTTGTTTTTTTGCTGCTCCATGGTTAAATTTTATCTCGTTTGGACAAAATGTATGCAAGCTATATGCATAATGCGTTTTCCTTTGTTTTTTACTCATAGGTGTCTTTGAGGGTGGAGAACAATGATTTTTGAAAAACTCAACTTCTTCAACATCTTTGGGCTTCTTTGCAAAGAGAGCCACAAGTATATTGCCACTTTTTTCTATTGCTCCATGGTTAAGTTTCAACTCATTTGGACAAAGCCTATGTAAGTTATATGTATGCTTTGACTCAATATTTCTTTTATTTTTGTACTTTAGGAATTTGTTAGTGAATGGACAATGGTCTTGTTATAGGTCAAATCAAGATCTCTGGGTTTCTTTGTGAAAAGAATTACAAGTACAATGTTTTTTTTAAATTTCTCCATTTAAATTTCATTTCATTTGGAGAGAACATTTGTAAATTATACACATGATGATAGGTAACTTTTCTATTTGGTTATCATAGATGTCTTCATGGAGGAAAAACATCAATAACATACTTGTAGTGGAGGTCTTCAATCGAAAAGATAGTGGCAGTAATTGGATTTGTGATAAGTACTATAAGTTGGATTGGATTTTGATGTACCCAAGTACTTCAGGGAGTTTCAAGGTCAGGCGTAAGGATGTTGCAAACCCTAGCAAACATTGGAAAGGTAGAAGTTTAGAGTTTAGAAAAGTGTTCAATGGAACAAGTACAGTAACAGAAGTGTTGATCCAACATGTTTATATGCACAAACAAATCTCTGTATACATGACAAGAAATACATTGCAAATTATAAACAAAATAGTAAGTTTTTAAATTTTATCATTGTTTATTCTTTTGCATCAGAGTTGTTTTTAAAAATCTTTGCAGTGTTCTAATTCAATCTTGTTTTATTGACAGCTCTATATCCATCAACTTTGCATGAATGACATAATGTGGAATGTTTGAGTGGCAAGATACATGTTTGGCATGAAGACATAGGTTCTTTGATCTATGATAATAACTTTTCAAGTCAACTTGCAACTCAAAATATCTTTTTTTACAATTCATTGTATGTAGTAGAAAGCCAGAGATTGCAACATGTCCCATTGCCACCACTATCTAGCGGTGAATGGTTGATTGGTAGCTTGGAGTTGTCAGGAGCATGTAAGTCCAAGATAAAATTTGACATCAACAGTGCTATGAAACCCACCACAGGCTCCAAAGATGTGCATCTTAGTTGGTTTATTCCATTCTCATTGTTTGCACATTTTTTTAGTTCATGTGATGTTCTGAAGAAAACAAAGATTACTTATCAATGCAAGTGTCCATCCGAGGAATGGATGAATCAGCTATTGGGTGAGTCTTGGCAAGTAAAAAGAACAATTTGGATAAGACAATTGAATGCAGGGTCAACCAATTTCATCTCACATTCAGGTAAATCTTTTTTACTACTTTGAATGCCTTGATTTAATTGACATAGGTATTGCTTAGATGAATTATTGTGTTATTCACATTTAATTACCAATATTTTTGTTTTTATTGTAGGTATTTTATCGCTAGACAAACTCTGTGCATTTGCTTTCGATATAGAAGATGGCGACTTTTGCGAGGGGAGTGGACATGCTTGGATCAAGATACCCTAGATGACACATACGACTCTCATAGATGTGGTTATCTTGTGGAATGGTCATAATCCTTTTGTGGTCAGTGCAGAGAGCCACTGGCCCATTTCTTTTTTGAGACAAGAAACTCTATTAATGTCCAATGAGCCCCTCTGCAACTTCTATTTCAAGTTAGATAATAGAAAAGTCAGGATTCGTAGTGAGCAATCCATGACATATAAACAATGTGCTTCTCCACATATCCTTGAGATAGTGGAATCCTTGTAATTTTTTAAAAATAAAGAACAAATATAAATTTTTTTTGAGTACTTTCAATTTAGATAATCTTAGTTTACTATGATCCGTGTGTGATAATACATACTGTAATTAGTCAATCGCACTTGTTAAAATCATAATTAAATTGCAGGTTGGAGTTCTATAATCTATGTAATATTGTATTTGCATAATGATATATTGTAGCTCATCTCTTCTACTTATTTCTTAAAATTAAATATTAAATTGGATCCAAGGGATTTTGAAGGTTTTTCAGATTTCTTTTTTTAAAAATTTCTATATTTTCTGTAGTTGGACTTGAACTTACTCAACGATCCAAGTATATTCGAGGATATAATAATGTAGAACGAAGCATTTGTCTATATGAGTAATTTTAACGGTTACTTTAAAGTATTGAAATAAAAAAACTAAGGTAAGAGTTTTAATTTGAAATTTTAGGATTAAAAATAACCTTTATTTAAAACCCTAGATACATAAAAGCTATAACTTCAAACTCATTTTCACTTTCATTCTCTACTTCCCTATACTTGTGCTCTCCTCCCTTGTGTGCCATGGCTACCACTCCTGCCTTCGCTACATGGATTAACTCCACACACTACACACACATAGGAGACCAAATATACCCTAGGTTTTGCATGACCTTGAGTCTAGAGAGCTCGCTTTCTATCGTAGACCCTAGCTCTAGTATACTGGTATCATTTTGTGATGCGGCAAACCCTCTCACCTACTCAATTCTGGACTCTGCTCTTAGGTTGGTCCCCATAGATTTTCTATATAGTTTACGTGCTGGATCAAGCCATGCAAAGGTAATAAATCGAGCCCTCGTGCATGTGGGGCAACATCTCTGTGCCAAAGTAGTGCCCATCTCATCCCAGGACCACACCATGATGGATCTCACTGAGGTGCAACAGGATAGTGAGGAAGATATCGATATACCCTCTTGGCCACAGCTATAATATTTCGAGAGGGAACCTGAAGAGATCATACTCCATTCGAGAGTAGAGGCAACACAAAGGTTAGCCTTTGTGCACCCACCTCCTTGCCCTGTTGAGATGCCGACGAGTGATGAGTCACCCCTCGCTTCTCTCCATGCTATCATCATCGAGGGGGTGGAATATTTACTTATGCAAGATGTGCCAAAAATTTTGGAGCTAAGGAAAGAAGAGCTATATTGTATCATGGTGTGTGATGCACCTGCTGATTTTATAGATTTTAATATACAAGATGCGCTAGCACATGTTGATGAGGTGGCTCGATATGATGGCATGAGTGTCGATGACATCTCTGCCATTATGAGCATCCAAGAGCAGATTGAGAATGCGGTGCCACAGTGTGAGATCTTAGATGAGGAGTTCGAGTGGTTGCAATAAAGGATTTTTGGACCTCGACCCGACTATGCAGTACCTTCCCAAGTGAGAGAGACGAGGGTGGCACAATTGTAGGAGTAGACCTGGATGCTCCATTATAGCAACAGATAGATGATGTAGAGAAGGTAATGTTATTGGATTAATATTATCGAATTTGCATCAAAATTTACCAATAGGGCCTCTAGGGCATCGGGAGTATGCACATCAAATTTTGCTGGGATCGGGTCCCTAGAGCTACCCTAGCCGGAGGCTCGCATATGGGGGATTTGAATCTTCACCCCTAGAGGCAAGCCTTCGGCCAAGGCAGCTCTGAGGGCCCGATCTTGGTAAAATTTGATGTGCATACTCCCGATGCCCTAGAGGCCCTACTGTTAAATTTTGACGCGAATCCAATGTACATATCTTTACCACACTACACGCATAGTGAGCTTGACACTGAACTTGTGTGATGTAGGACATTGTCTATATAGATGAATTTTCATCTAGACAAGGTGGCCGATCTGGTAGCCAAGGAAGGGTGTAGGACTCGGCATTGAAGGAGTATGTCGCCGAGCTTGTGATTGACATTTTTGTATTTTATAAGACATGCTCTTTGGATTTTTCTGAGAACTTCTTGAAGTTAAGGGCATTAACGAAGGCTAGGCCCTTCAAGACCATCCCAACGAGCTCTAGCTTGGAGAAAGTAGTGTTTCTTCAACATTCAAATTTCCTCTACTTATTCTCTAGTACTAGGTTTGGGCCACTTTTTCCATAGTGGCCCGTGGCATGGTTATTGGTGTTGAAGACCCCAATGTCATTAGACAGGAACTACTAGGGCAAAATGTGTTGTTGCCTATGATCAAGAATAGCTCTGACTATGGGGAGTCTAGCTCAAAGAAGCCTAGGAGAGAGTAGATGTACTTAGTGCCAAATGATATCTCATCGCTAATGTAATGTAATTTGTAATCTTCTCTTGAAGTAATGAAAATCGATATTTGTTGGATTTGCGTGTCATTTAGTTTGCCATACACGTCGTTTATTATTGTTTTTTACTTAAATATTACGTTTATTTATTGGATTTATATGCAACACGATTCGTACCCTAAATTTAATATGTAGTGCTTGATCGAGTTCGTGCGCAACATGTATTCATTCGAACACATGTAACGATAACTCAAAGACATAAATAAAACAAATAACAAGTGAATAAACAAAAATAAGACGCACCAAAAAATTTGTATTCATATTCATAACATTTTACATGGGATCCATTACAACCAGGGTTTTACAAAATCTCTTTGGAAGCTACATTCCGTATATATTTTGGTAGTACACCCATATTGTTATTGATCTCCGTGAGGACTATCCTTCCATCACCGGAAGAACCTAACTATCCACAAATCCCTATCAGTGACGGTGACTCTCCTTGCATGTACTACTCCATAGACCGAGTCACCGAACAAGTTGATGATGTAAGCTTCGACAGCTTTCTGTAGTACAAGGAGGGCTTGGGCAGTCCAGGGATCGGGTTGTTGCAAGTGTGTTCCATTTGGGAAGTACCTCCTGTTGTTCTTATAGAGTATGCCTTCCATAATCTTACACATTAGCTTCTGGAATGGAGCCTTTGGTATCAGGAGGTGTGTGGTCTTCTGGTAATGGCGGATCTCACGAAGAGCCACTGTGCCTGGCTTCCATCGATGCTTGCGATGCTGGCATGGTGGTGGTGGTGGAGCTAGGGGGATGGCCTCTTCATAGGATTTCTAGGGGGATGTCTTGGAGCTGCTTGCTTGGTGCGTGCCATGTCTTCTAGGAGAGAAAACCCAAAACCTCAAAAGTGAAATGTGTAAAAGAGATGAAACTTTAAACTTATAGCAAAACTTTCAAAAAACCCTTACACTCGAATTAATGTATCCAAGCTTTGGAAAAAATATGACCAGTGATTTGATTAACGTGAAATTTTACATGTGGACTCCTCTAGGGTACATCAATTACCAAAAAAAAAAAAGGCTCATCAAAAGTCTCTGGGACACCTGTTTGGAGGCTAGCGTCTGGGGCCCTACCAGCCTCTGGACAAGTGTCCCAGAGCTTCTAATGGGGCGAATTTTTTAATATCCATGAGTTTTTATGATGCCCAGTATGTGGGAGAAGTTTCACCAGATTTTGATTTATAAAATTGACGATTCAATAATTTTTTGAAAATGCATTAACTGGATTATACTTCACCGGTAACAAAAAAACTCACCACCACACCGAGTGTGCGTAATTGTATATTAAATGTGTTGTCAACCAAACTACGTGAAATATTGAAAACTAAAAAATTTACAAAAAATAAATCATGTGTCAAATGGAATATCGCATATCGGATATAGTGTTGCCAAATTGCTAAATACAGTAAAGATATAGTGCATCGGCCCATGTACAACTGATCATTGATGTGTGCATGATTGCGCATTGAATTTATTCTTAAGAAAACTACTTTCAAAATTAGAAACTTGGAAATACACACAATACAAATCATGGCAAAATAGAATATCAAATATCAAATTTGGCATTATGAAACAATGAAATACACGGTAGATAGTGCATTGCACCAAGTACAACTAGAGCTACGCAAAATTAAGCTCCTTTTTATAGACCACTGCTATCAAATACTTGAGGGTCTACTAGAAAGATAAACCAAAACTAAGCTCCTTACAATCTACAACCAAACCTGAGCTAAAACATAGATCCAATTACAAGGTAGCTTCTCAAAGCATATTGTTGACATTAAGATTAGATGCATCCTTGTTGTTGCAGATCCTATGAACAAGAACCATATCTATGGGCTTAATAGTGATACGTCGGGCATGAATGGCTAAAACTTGAGAATCACCCATTAGATCAATCAAGTAACTTTTAGCTACTCCTTGGAGAGCAAGCAAGGCTTGGCTTGACCATCACCCCACATTCCTTGCCTAGTTCCTTAAAAAGAACTTGTGATGATACCCTAACTGCAAATCTTGTAGTACTTCTCACACCAACCTAGAGAATGGTGCCTTAGGAATAATCAAGTTGGCACTCTTCTGGAATTTCCTTATCTCACGTAGCGCAGTTGTGCATGGTCTCCATCTTTGCTTCTTATGTGTTGGAGGACGTGTATTACTAGTTGAAGCAGTAGTGGGAGGTGGAGCAACTGGAGCACGTGGACAACCATTTTTGGACAATGGCAAACCATCATTATTGACCACACTAGGGCCACCATTGTTGGACACAGTAGCACCACCATTATTAGTTGCAGTAGGGCCACTGTTGTCAGCCACTAAGGGACCTTTGTCACTCAAAGTACGCTCACTAGATTCGGAAGAGTGTTGAACTCTTGCTCTTGCAAGTGGCTTCTTGATAGGAATCTTGAAGCATGCCATGGTTGTGATAATGAAGGATAGAAGGTGGAGGAGGGTAGAGTGAAGAGTAATGGGAAAAAATGAAAGGAGAGACTTTACTTAAGTACGAAACTTTTAAACTTACTGTGGTGTAAATGAGCTTTAAAATTAAAAAACATAGTTCAAAATTGACTTTGAAAAACATAGTGACAAACCTTCGAAATTTTAAAAAAAATTTACAAGATATCTCATGTTAAAGATAGGAGTATTGATGTGTCATATCCTGGGTACCTATGGTCTCTCATGGACTCTAAATGCATCAAAAGTATTATCTTTATCTAGGTCTCCATTTCTTGCCATCTCTCTCTTGGGTTGCCAACCATTTTGCTTAGCATTGTCTAACTGTGTTGTTTTCATATCTTGCTTTTCTCACTTCATATATTGCCCTACTTATAAATTCTGATTGAGAGGTTTTGGACTTGTTTTCTTTTTCCTCGTATCATATCTCCACCATTGTAATAATTGCCTCATAGAATTGGAATCATTGATGCCACCTCCATGATCATTTGCCTTTTGAAAAGCACAATGAGCTTGCTAATGAGATCATTCCATGCCTTGGGTTGACCATACTGCCAAACTTCTTTGATCTGCAAAGTATGGACCATGTGCTTCAAGTATATGTTGCACAAAAAGAGAGATTAGAAACACAAACTAATTCGAAATGATGAATTTTTTTTGTAATGGTGACAATACTGACCATATAGTGTGTTATACTGTTTGTAGTCCATGCCTCCACCATGAACTTATGAAATTTAGCAACTGTCTCTTTAAATGTATTCGCATCACCATCCCTAAACCTCAAAATTTGTAAGAGAGCAGCTAATCTATCTATGTGTATCCAAAGTTTTTCCTTCGCAATCCTCGTTCGTCGTCCATTTCTCCAATCCGAAACATCAAGGTGCAACTTTTTCCATGCTTCATACTTCTCTGGTTGTTTTCAAGTATATTGCCTTCCTTATCTCAAGGTGGAGATATAAACTTCCTAGCCTTGGATCCACCAAACTCGGGGGGTTCACTATATATATATTCTCTATAGAACGTGCATTCATGGTCTATTTATAAATATCCTAATCTGTGAATTTTTCTTGAATAAATCAAAACCCTTTTTTATTGAATCTATAAGTAACCCCTTTATATGACACCCTTGTGTATGTAAGAAAATGGTGTTTTAAAAACCCCTTATTTTGAACTCACGTTATATATACATATATTCATGAGTGACCCCCCCGAGCCACCAAAGCATGTTTACAAGGGATATTTCCACTCTTTCTCAAATTTTTCTCGTCCTTTTTTATTTTTACTTGGCCCCTATGCAATCCAACTTCAGAGAGGACTTGTTCTACCTTCTTGCATATAGCATCAACTTTTGACACAGGCTGCATCTTGTATGCAAAGCATATATATTTATATACTAGCTTCTCAATTATTCTAACCAAACAATGTAATGTGCAAAAGTGAACCCTTATTAGTGGTATTTCCAAAATAAGACACTAGTTTGGATCCACTTGAACTAGCATTCCATTTCTCATGACTTTTTGATCACGTGTTGGAGCACCTTGTTGTCCTGCCTTGGCAAGCCATTATTTCTTTCCATCTTTTTCTTTCTTCCTAGTTTTCATGTAGTATATACATGGAAATTTTGCATTCGCTGCATTTAATAAACCAAACATACACTTCATTGTTTTTAAATCACCTGCAAGATGCCATTCAACTTAATAGTCCCGAAACCCCTCGATGTGTAAAATTACTCCATTGTTTTGCTGTTAAATAACACTGGGTATATTAATGAGATTAAAAAAAACTTTAAGTACTTCATGGTCCTCCTTTGGTACTTCAAATGCTGTAAGCCACCATATTTCATGTACTCTGAAGTATAAAGGATGGTTTTCATCGATGTTGGGATCCAATGCTCGATTCATAAGTGTTATACTCACACGTTCAAGTTTTTGCCCCTTAATAATCTCACTCTCATCAAGTTAGAGAACAAAATTAAGCTTGCCTCTACATTCTTCCATAGACATATTATTGAACTTGACCATAGCAATCTGAACCCTATGTATATCCAATACAAAGTTGTTGGATGCATTCAATACAAATGCAACTTCTTTGGAACCATACTTCAATATGTGTGTATTTTCCAGATGCTTTGGCTCACCAATTAGTTGTAAAACTTTCTCATTTAGTTATTTTCGAGTCTTCTTCACATGAAATGGTTTTCGTAGAGGCATTACTTACTTAGTTTTGAATACTTACTTAAATCCTGTATTCAATTTTTGATAGAGCATACTATATGACTTAGAACTCATTCCCACCTTGTCACATAATCCCTGAGCATCTGTAGTAGTAAACAAGTTGCTCACATCCCTAAGATGTTCACTTGCGACACCATCTACAATGTCCCTGAATTTACAAATTTCCAATGCATTTTTGACCATATCCTTGCTTAGGACTTTGGCAATAGTATCATTCTCTGCATGAGGGAACATATTTCTCATTGTAGCAGATTGATCATATATCTGTCTATGATATTGTCCACTTCCTTTGATTAATTGATGAATTGGTTTAACTAATCAGATGCACTGACGTGCTTCTTTGGTTTTTAAAATGGGCCCAATGTCCAAAGTTTTTGTGAGCTTCCTCTTTATGTTTCGATTCTCCTTCTCCAAGTCCATAACTTTAGACTGTAACTTGATATTTTACACGTGTGTAGCCTGCATAGCATCTTCAATGACGGACATTGCTTGTTGTAGGCTTTGGTTCTCCCTATCCTTCTCAGCCAATAATCTATCCTTTTCCATCAAAGACTGCATATTCCCTTGTAATCTTGTTTGCATTTTTTTCAAGGCTTGATGATGAACCCTTGCTAATCCTTGTGTAACAAGTCTGCATGTGTATCCATACAATCCTTCATTGCCTTCACAAATGAACTTTACAAATGATGTAAGCCCTTCAAATTGTGGTGGCCTGTGCATGATTGGATTAGGTGGATAAATACACCCATCAACCCAAAGATCCACGTTTTTTTCCCCTGCATTTCTTTCTTGTTGCATCTTGTATCTTATTGCATCATCCCTTTCTACAGTTCATTTGAACATTGGTGCATATCATTTGCAATGATTTACATGCTCTATTTAATTCCCGTAAATCCGAAATGCGGTTTTTAAGTGGTAAAATGGTAGTTTTTCCGTTTCGGGTGGGTAAAATATGTTCCCATGGGGGAAATATGGAAGATAAATTGAATGTTAGTATGCTGAAGTGATTGTTTTGGAAAATATGTTCCCATGGGGGAAATACGTCTTGGAAAAATAAGGAAAAATATAATGATTATTTGTGGATGCATAGTAGTGGCAAAGCATGAGGTTTAGCCTTAGTTTGCCCTATATCTTTGTTAAAGTTTGTGATTTATTGCTTTTTATACATCAAAACATGACAAAATGAACCTCTACACCTATGCAACGAAAGCAATACCTAAATGTAGGGGGTTGGAATGTTTGAATGGTGTGATTTGCGTGCTGATTATTGCTGATTTTTTGATGCACATCATGACATAGAGTCGATCCTACTTTAATTAAGAGCATAGTAGCACAAGTGTTGTCTCGGTGCTATCCTTACATTGCTGCAACAGGTTAGTGAATGCATGGTAAAGCTTGGTTGTGCACCACATGTTTCTGATTTAAAATTATGTTTGAGCACCTTAGAATCATTCACTTGGCATGGGCATGACGATCATGGTATCGGAATAAAAAGCACTGGATGCATAGCACCTATTTTCAATGACAATGATCTACGTTTGAGTGTGGAAAGGCATCCTAAACCGTAGGATAGACGTTCGTTTCTTGTGGGATTATTTGGTGAGGAAACATGGTATCTCCTAGATTCGAAATGAAAGAGTGGAGTTTGTTCGTTTGTTTTATATGTTGAGCAGCACATCAAGGGGCTAATCCCTGCAATGTAGGAGAGCTGCAGTGGGGCCATGGTGTTTCCACTGAGAGGTTGCCTCCCATGTTTGTGATTATCATGGCATTTATGGCCAGTGTGTATGGGTTCTCCCTCTATGGAGTCTATAGAAAGGGAAATGTTGGACTACAAAACTATAAAACTATAAACGCAAAGATTAGGCTTTAGAACAGTCCATTCTTTAGCAGCAGATTGACGATGCTGGTCCACGAGGCCGTGAGGGTGTGTTTGTCTGTTATAAGCATGAGGTCCAGCTAGTGCCATAGCCAGTGCGCCGGCCCATTTAAGGTCCCATCAGTGGTGCATCTGCCGGGAGCTGCCAACAAGTGGCGGTTCTCGAATCTAGGGTTTTTAGGGACCAAAAAGTTGGTTTATGTCCTCTGACAAGGACCGTCAAGCCGAAATACAAAAACCAGAACATGCTGAGAGGGCTAGACGGCGATTGGAGATTGTAAGTCGCTATTCTCCTCAAAGGAGTAGCCCCATACGCATAAATGGCAGTGGTCTTAGTAACCCAACTGCTGCACATAGTCCTTTAGGTGCAGGAGGAAGCACAAGTTCTTCCTCTCTTCCACCAAGTCAACCACTTCAAGTGGGGGTGTGATTCCATTAGTCCAAACTCCTATTGTTAATCCGATTATCATCATGGCACAACCCATTGCAATTCCTACAAGGACACCGAATCTGCCAACTTTAGAAGTGCCTCTGCCCATTTTTAATGGGTTAACTGAAGAAGATGCGGAGTTTCACATTTGTGAGTTCCAAAGATTAATGTTTAATTACTGCATCCAAGATGAGGGACATCTTATGATGGTCTTTAACATGACATTAAAAGGAAGGGCTGCAATATGGTATCATAGCATAGAGACTTGAACCATCACTACAATTGACCAATTTTATGCAGCTTTTCGAGGAGAATATGCCCCTGAAAGAGGTGACCAATATTGGTTGCATGTTTTGAATGTAATACACCAAGACCCCCATGAGAATGTGAAAGCCTATGCCAAGAAGCTTAAGGAAGTGTTTCGTAAGTTACAAACTTACATTTCTATTTCGCCGGCTGCCCAATTGCAATACTTCTTGCATGGATTGGATTTCAATATTCAGGTACAGTTGAGCAGTGTGGCTTTGGCTAATATAGACACCGCCATCACGCGGGCAGAAGGAGTAGAGTCACGATTACAAATGGCCTACTCCTCGCGAATAAATCTTAATGCAGGTCTAGTACCTGGAGGCAATTTACCATTGATAAATGAAAGTCAAGGGATGCCTATGAATAACCCTAATGGGAGAGGAAGCATGGTTCAAAATATACATTTGCTTCCAGCTCCTCCCAGTGTGACTATGTCTACGGCTAGTCAATTGGCTCCACCAAATGTTGGAGGCCAAGTTTCGAATCCTAATGTTGTTCTTGTGAGTCAACAACCAATACCCAATCAAATTGTTAGGCCAATGGAATGACGGATAGATGATCAAGGCTATGAGTCGAGTGTCTTTAATGTCCTTGGTGTAGTGAAGGATATGATGAAGCACTACACCGATATGATTTCTGAACAATATCGGCAAATAGTTGTTGACGTCAATTTCTTGAAGAAGCAGCACAATGTGATAGGGAGTCGATGCCCTGAAGAGGGTGGTCCCTCAAGATTCAGCTGCTGTAAGTGGTGTGGTGGATAACATTTCCCTAGAAACTATCCAAATGTTAAATGTGATATTTGTGGGAAGTTGAGCCACTTAGTCGCTACATGTTGGAGTAAGATTAGTTCCCTCCAACAAGGGAGTAAACAACCAGGTCCAGTTAATGATAGAGCGCAAGGTAATGACCTCCAGAAAATAATGGACCAAGACAAATATTGCAAAGGGGAAAGACCACTATAGAAGAGTTGCCACAAGGCAATGGAGTTAGCCTTATCAAGCTGTACGCGTCAATGCCGCTGAAACCTCTAACCTACGAGCGGTCACAAGAGTCCAAAAAACTAAAGAGGTTGATAAAGATAATGCAAAACCGGTCGGGGGAAACCCTAAGGAAGGGGACAAGGGGATGCAAGTCCTAAATCCTGGCATGGAAGGTGGACCTTTAAGGCCGGTTGACAAAAAAGTCGATCCTAAGAAGGATGAGGAAGTGCCAAGAAAGAAGGCAAGAGCAAAAAAAAAAAGCACCAAAGTCGGTCCCGAGACCAAAAGAAAGGATGCTGTGGCGAGAAAAGAGAGCGTTGGCTACCTATCAAGATTTTGATTTAGCAAGTTCTCTTTGCGACGTCAAACCAGATGTAAACCTCTTACAGTTGATTAAATTATCTCCAGGAGTACACATGGAATTCAAGAAGATCCTACGTAATTGGGTATATTGTAGAACCTTTGGGCATAGCATGAGTAGGGGAAGATTGGTTTGATCATGTTGAAAAGAATTGCCCTAGGGTTCCAGCATACGTGGATTGAATATTAGTGGAGCATGGTATTGTAGACATTGGGTCCTCCGTCAATATCATGAGTTCAGAGTTGATGGAGAGGTTGGGTCTAGGCATCCAAAAAGATAGCTCCACCCTTTTTAGAATGGCTGATGATAGTCTAAGGCAACCAAAAGGTTGCATTACTAAAGTCTATGTTACAATTGCAAGTGTAGAATGCTTCTTGGACTTTAGGGTGATAAGATTTGCAAGACGTCCGAGCTATTGAGTCTTGCTAGGTAGGCCTTGGATTTTACGAACAGACTGTCAAGTCGATATACCTACCAGTCGAGTGGTTCTAGGTAGAGGTGCTAATTGAGTAATAGTCGATGCTTACCCTGAGTCTCCTCAGAGCAAGAGAGCTCCTTTATCCTCCACTGAATTAGAAACAATAGACGATCCATCTGGTAGTGAGACATCATCCAGCGATGAATCTAAAGAGGAGTCCATTATAGAGGATATTTATCAGATAACTCTAAATGAGCCGATAGAGCCACAAGATAGGATAAGAGACACGAATGTGATTGAGTTAGACCTTGGCACACTGAACGATTCGCGGCCAATTAAATTAGGTTCCATGCTCAGTTCAATAGAAAGGGAGGACTATGTGTCCTTGATTCAAGAATTCCGTGATATCTTTGCTTGGAGTTATGATGAGCTAAGAGGCATCCCTCCCGGCCTGGCTGTTCATACTATTCATGTAAAAGAAGGTGGTCATCCTGTGCGTCAGAAGGTAAGGCGTATGCCTTTTGAATTGAGAGAAGGGTTATTTGAGGAGTTACAGAAGTTACGAAAAGCTAGTTTAATCTTCCATGTACAGTATACAGAATGGTGTTCACTAGTTGTGACCAGGAAGAAGAAAAATAACCAGATCCGACTATGTGTAGATTTTAGAGAGCTGAATAAGCAGACAGTTAAGGATTACTACCCGTTGCCATTTATTGACCAGATTTTGGATCAATTACCAGGTAGGGAGATATATTCCTTTATGGATTGCTTTGCAAGATATAACCAGATGGTAATTGTAGAAGAGGACAAGTTGAAAGCAACTTTCATTACTATCTTTGGTACTTTTGTGTACCATGTGATGGCCTTTGGTTTGTGCAATGCACCTAGATCATGGCAATGAACAACAGACAAGACCATTGGTGACATCTCCCCAAACGAATTAAAAGTATTTATCGATGACCTAGGGGCAGCCACTGTAAGGGAAATGATGTTGATTATTTTAAGAAAGTGCTTTGAGTACTGCAAACAATTTTGTATCGCTCTTAATCCACGGAAGTGTGTCTTTGGAGTGCCTTATGGGCTATTGTTAGGCCATGTGGTCAGTTCAGTAGGGATAGCAACTGACCCTGAAAAGATCAAGGTTATAGTCGTTATGAGTCCATCATGCACTTTGAAAGAGGTACATAGCTTTCTGTCATCGATAGGGTAATATTGGAGGTTTATAAATGCCTTGGCAGAAATGACGTTGCCATTAACGAACTTATTATCCTTTAGCTGTCTATTTGTATGGAGCGACCTTTGTAAGGTAGCTTTCGAGGATGTGAAACAGGAGCTAGTAAAAGCACCAGTTTTAAAAGCACCTAAAAGAGGCGAGGTATTTTACATATTTTCAGTAGCCACCATGCATAGTATCAGCTGTTGTTTAGCCCAAATTTGGGAGGAAAAGTGGTATCATCCGATAGCTTTTGCTAGTCAAAAATTGGGCATATTAGAAATTAACTACACCTACATGGAGAAGTTGTGCCTTGCGATGGTCTTTGCAACTAAAAAATTTAGGCACTACATCCTCTATGAGAAGGTAGTATTTTATACGAAGGTAGAAGGGCTTAGATTGCTTATGAACAAGCTACAACCACCCGATAGTCTGGCAAAGTGATTAATCACTTTGCAGGAGTTTGATTATGAGATTAAGAGTAAGTCACCAAGGTTGCAGGGTATTGTGGAATGCCTTGTGGATTTGGGGGAGCCAAAAGAGACTTTGGCTGAAGGAAGTGATATTGATGAAATGTTTAAAATTGATACAGCTTCTATCCCATCTTGGTATGCTGCTATTACACTTTATCTATCAACAGGAGAGACTAGAGCTGGTTTATCAAAATCAAAAAAGAGGAAAATCAGACAATAGGCTTTGAAGTTTTCCTTGATCACAGGAACATTATATCGGCAGGGTGTTGATGATATTTACCGCCGATGTGTGATGCTTGACGAGGTTCCTTTCATCTTGGAAGAGTGCCATGACTCTGCGTGTGGAGGGCACTTCGCTGGACGGTTGACGGCACAGAAAGCTTTAAGAGCTGGATATTGGTGGCCGTCCATCTTCCAAGATTCCTTTGAGTATGTTAAGAGATGTGATACCTGTCAAAGACATGACAACAGAGAGAATAGGAAATGCCCACTTACGCCTATTATGGCTATCCTTCCATTTGAAAAGTGGGGCATTGACTTTGTGGGTCCTATCACCCCGTCGTCTACTACCTAGAAGATATACATTATAGTAGCAACTGATTATTTTACAGAATGGTCAGAAGTGTAGGCGATGAGGGAGGACAATGCAAAAGAGACTGCAAGTTTCCTTTTAGAGAAGATTATCTGCCGTTTCGGTCCACCCAAGGAACTAGTGTGAAACCGTGGAGTTCATTTTTTGAATAAAGTGATCAAAAGCTTGATTGAAGCTTGGAAAATCAAGCACAATAAAACGACCCCCTATAATTCGCAAGCCAACGGGCAAGTCGAAAGTACTAATAAGCAGCTTGTGGGTATCTTGTCTAAAATAGTCTCTGAGAAGAAACGAGACTGGGATAGGAAGTTGTATGTGGCAGTATGGGCATACAATACAACGTTCAAGCGAGCTACCAACCATACTCCATTTAAATTAGTTTATGGGGAAGAGTGTGTGTTACCCCTCGAAATCGAGTTGCCAACCATATAGTTTGCAATTAGCCACTCTTTGGGAGATGTGAATGCACTCTTTGAATGCATTATTGTATGGTGGATTGATGTGTTGTTTCCTTTTGTGCAAAGTCCGTTTGATGCTCCTTTGCGGCGGGACGAGCTTTCGGGGGACGAGGATTTGTAGCTCGCCCTTGGATCCCTGTGTAAAATATTACACAGCGCAGCGAACAGAATCTGAGAAAGAGATAGAGAGTACACAACAGATAAGAGGAGAATCAGTAAATTCTTTAACTTCAAACAACTGATACAAAGATGGCTCTGTCCACCCGTGCGCTTCCACTGTGTGAAGCTTAGATGGCGATCTAGACAGAAGATAGGTGAAGAGCTTAAGGCTAGCTGGAACAACAACTCTGACTGGGTGAAAGATAAGTGAGAGATGGCTGCAAAGGGGTTTAGCTTTTATAGCCCGCGAAGGTCGTTAGATTGGCCTGCTGACCGACCTACCATATGAGCCTCCACAAGCTGGCTAGGGAATATTCCCTTTACCATCAGGCTGGGGGCGCTGCCCCCGAACCCCTGCCCTTGGGACCCCCTAGCCAGGGGCCGCTTCCGCGGCCGCCGGACCCCACAATAGGGGCCCCTTTTAACTCCCTTACACCGCAACTCGATGCAATGTGCCTCGAGTTGTTACCAGCTTAACCACTCCGTCTAACCCAAAGATTAGACCCACAACAGTCACCTTTTTGCCATTCGGTCACATAGACCTCATCTGATATACAAGTCAAGACTCAACCAATGTCCGGGCTCACATTTGGCTTCTCCTCATAATGGGGGCCTTACAACTTTGAGCACCATGGATCATTGGTAGCACCTAATGAGGGTGGGGCATTGATCATATCTAACACCCCCCCTCAATGTCCACCCATAGGTGAACTATCTCCTCGGCCCAATGCCGAGTCTCTGAAGATGAACTTGAAGCAGATCCTTCGTAAGTGCTTTGGTGAAGATATTTGCTCCATTCTCCTTTGTTGGATAGTAGACTTATTCCACTATCCCATCCTCCATCAAATCACGCACATAGTGATACTGGATCTCTATATGTTTGGTACATGCATGAAACACTGGATTTTTGGCAATGGCGATGCAACTTTGATTGTTACATCTCAGCACAGTTGGTTCTTCATCCTGCACTCCCATATGCCATAGAATCCTTCTCAACCATACGGCCTCACATGCAGCAAAACAAGCTACCTTGTACTCTGCTTCCATAGAAGACAATGCCACTGTTGGTTGCTTCTTACTAATCCAAGAGAAAATTCCTGAACCCAAAGAGACCAGAAACTGACTTCCTGGAATCAATGTCTCCTGCCCAATCTGAGTCACAGTTCCCCACAAGAGAAGTTCCGAAACTGTATGTGATACCATAGTCAAGAGTTTTCTTCAAGTATCTGAGCACCCGCATCCCAGCCTTCCAATGACTCTCATGAGGCTTGTTTGAGAACCTGCTCAAAACACCAACATCAAAATTGATATCTGGTCTGGTGTTACACAAGTAGATCAGACTGCCGACCAACCTCCTATACCTCCCAATGTCTGCTAGTGCTCATGTATCCTCGACGGATAACTTTGCATTCACCTCCATAGGTGTAGCTATCTCCTTGCACTCGGTCATGCCAGATGCCTTCAAGATCTCCCATGCATACTTCTTCTGAGAGATGAAGATATTTCTTGGTTCTTGCCAGACTTTAATCCCCAAACAATAGTGCAGCAAGCCCAAGTCTGTCATTTCAAACTCAGAACTCAAAGCCTTTCGAGTTTGGTTGATCATATCTTCATAGTCACCTGTAATAAGAAGGTCGTCCACATATAGGACAATCACTACAGACTTTTTACCATCCTTGTAAACATACAAGTTAGCATCTGAGGCACATCTTTTGAAGTTTAGGTTTAAAAAGAACCTATCTATCCGCTGGTACCATGCTCTGGGGGCTTGTTTCAGCCCATACAATGCCTTCTTCAGTTTACACACTTTGTTCTCAGAATGGAGGGCCTTAAACCCTGGTGGCTGAGCCACGTACACCTCCTCCTTGAGGTCACCATTTAAGAACGCTGACTTAACATCCATTTGGTACACTGGCCACTTGTTGTGGGCAGCCACTGCAAGTACCGTGCGAATAGTGGTCATTCTGGTAGTTGGGGCAAATGAGTCTTGAAAATCAAACCCTTCAACTTGTGAAAATCCTTGGGCAACCAGTCTAGCTTTGTACTTTTCTAAGGTACCATCAGCCTTGTACTTTACCTTCCAGATCCACTTGGTGCCAATAACCTTCCGCTTTGCTAGTCGATCCACTAGCTCCCAAGTGTCATTCTTCATTATGCTGTCATACTCCGCCTGCATAGCAGCCTTCCATGATGGATCTGCAAGTGCTTCTTCTAAATCAGCTGGCTCCTTTACTTCTCTCATAATCTCAACCATCAAGGCCATATTGACTATGTGAGCAGAATCCCTCCTTTGCTCCTCTATTCTCTGAGACCTCCTTGGTCCGTCTGCCTTCTCCTCAACAGATGCAGGCATAGGATTATTTTGGTCATAGAGCTGCTTCACCCAGCGCGGCAATGGCTTTTCCAGTGGGGTGATGTCAGGTTGGTGAACTTTTTCCTCATCATCTGAAGATGATGCTTCCTCCTCCTTAAGGATAGGGATAGCTCTTGGGACAGGTTCATAGTGGACTACTTCTTCGCTTGATGATAAAGTGGAAGAACTTGCCTTCTCCTCCTCCACTGTATGCAGCTCCTCCTTGAACACCACATCACAGTTCGCGATGATCTTCTTTGCCTCTTGGTCATATAATTTGTAAGCCTTCTGCTCATCACTATAACCCAAGAAGATACATTTTCTGCTTTTTGGTTGTAACTTGTTTCTCTTCTCATCTGGAACATGTGCATAACATTCACATCCAAAAATTCTGAAATGTGAGACAGATGGTTTCTTACCAGTGTAAGCCTCATGAGGTGTTTTTCCCTTGAGAGCCTTTGTATAGCTCCGATTTAGAATGTAGATTGCAGTATTAACAGTTTCAGCCCAAAAATTGTTAGGCAATCCCTTGCCCTTTAGCATGCATCTTGCCATCTCCACAATGGTGCGATTCGTGCATTCCACAACACCATTCTGCTGAGGTGAGTGAGGCGTCATCAATTGATGCTTGATCCCTTTGCTCTTGCAAAAGCCTTCAAACTCCTTTGAGTTGAACTCACCACCACCATCTGTTCTAAATTTCTTCGCACTTTTCCCTGTTTCATTCTCAACAAGTATTAGCCATTCTTTAAACTTACCAAAAGATTGAGCCTTATCACGAAGGAAGTACACCCACATCTTCCTACTGTAGTCGTTGACAATCAACATAAAATAAGAAGATCTCCCCAAGACCTCTGTAGGTATCTTACCACACAAGTCAGCATGCACCAACTCTAGAGGAGCCTGTGCTCTATTCTTGCTTTCTTGTGGAAATACCTTTCTCTGTTGCTTGCCCATCATACAAGCTTCACATGGTTCCTTCAATTCAGTTATTGTAGGTAGGTGAGCAACCATACCTTGCTTTTGCATCTCCTTCAATACTGCAAATCCGATGTGTCCAAACCTTTCATGCCAAAGCTTACTTGTGCCCACTTCAGCGGTGGCTGTAAGAGCACTTAGCTCATACAGGTTGTTCCTTCTTTCTCCTTTGCCAACAATTGTGCCAGCACTATCAATAATTTTTGCACTTGTCTTCTTGAACCTCACTTCATGACCAAGATCAGTTATGGCAGCTGATAAGAGATTTCTCCTGATTTTGAGAACAAACAACACATTTGAAAGTTTTTTGACTTCACCATTTGCAGCAACAAAAGAAATAGTACCTGTGCCCGCAGCAAGGCATTTAGCATCATTTCCAACCGTCATAGTGATGGATTCTTGTAGAGGCTGCATAGAACTGTATAGACCTTTCTTGTTGGTCATGTGACGGGAGGTCCCACTATCCAACACCCATGAGTCAGTGGTAGATTCTTCTTGCGTCGAGGAGCACACTTCCTCAATGGTCGCCATGAATAATTCCAACTCTGCTTCAGCCGTATGGGCTGTCTCTTTCCCTTTACTTTTAAGGGTACCATTCTTTTCATTTGCCTTCTTGACACGACAATCTGCAATTGCATGTCCTTTCTTCTTGCAGTAGAAGCACTCTCCTTGAAACTTCTTCTTTCCGCCCTTCTTCTTTTTGTCACCATCATTTTTGGTGAAGGAATCACCTTTGCCTTTTGCATTGGCAGAGAATGCAGCATCTCCATTGTTGCTTCCTTCTCGAGCTTTCAGCCTCAACTCCTCCTCCATTAATAATGCACAAAACTCCTCAAAAGTGAAAGCTTGAGGTCTCACCTGAGTATTAAGGGCAGTTACTAGTCCATCAAACTTTTGTGGACAAATTCGAAGACACCTCCGAGATAGCTCTTCACTAGTCTTTTGTATCCTAGCGCCAGCCATCTGGTCGCGTAGATTCTTAATCCGAGTGATGAATGCTTCAACCGTCTCTCCTTCAGCAAACTTCTCTGCTGCTAGTTGATTCTCCAAGTTTTGAATCCTCGTTTGGTTTCGTGTTTCATACTGACTCCTTAGTACATTCCAAGCCTCTGACGCTTTGGTTGTATGCTGAATCAAAGTCAGAATACTGTCAGAATAGCTTGTAACTAAGGCACACAATGCATCTGCATTCCTTCGTTTCCAAGCTCGTAGAAGATCTGCATTCGGAGGAATCATCACACTAGGATTTGATGGGTTGGGGGTAGGCTGTGGTTCTACATCAGTCCCCACCACAGTCTCCAGAAGCTCATAAGAATCAAGGATAGTTGTAATTTTGAACTTCCACAAAGTGTAGTTTGTACCATCTAACTTGCCTTCGCTGAAGGTTGGTGGACGAATCCTCAGTGTTTGAATAGCCCATACAGCAGCACCACCTCCTGCACCGCTTCCTGATGCGCCAGAACCGCTTCCGGGAGTCGACATAGTTTCTCTTTGCTGTTGAAGCCTTTGCCTCTTGCACGCTCTCCGATCTCTAGAGCCCCCTGGGCTCTGATACCATGTAAAATATTACACGGCGCAGCGAACAGAATCTGAGAAAGAGATAGAGAGTACACAACAGATAAGAGAAGAATTAGTAAATTCTTTAACTTCAAACAACTGATACAAAGATGGCTCTGTCCACCCGTGCCCTTCCACTGTGTGAAGCTTAGATGGCGATCTAGACAGAAGATATGTGAAGAGCTTAAGGCTAGCTGGAACAACAACTCTGACTGGGTGAAAGATGAGTGAGAGATGGCTGCGAAGGGGTTTAGCTTTTATAGCCCGCGAAGGTCGTTAGGTCGGGCCGACCTACCATATGAGCCTCCACAAGTAGGCCAGGGAATATTCCAAGGAATATTTCCTTTACCATCGGGCCGGGGGCGCTGCCCCAGGACCCCCGCCAGGGGGGCCGCTGGCCCCCCTGGGGCCCCCTATAGCCAGGGCCCCTTTTAACTCCCTTACACCGCAACTCGATGCAATGCGCCTCGAGTTGCTACCAGCTTAACCACTCTGTCTAACCCAAAGATTAGACCCACAACAGTCACCTTTTTACCATCCGGTCACATAGACCTCATCTGATATACAAGTCAGGACTCAACCAATGTCCGGGCTCACATTTGGCTTCTCCTCATAATGGGGGCCTCACAACTTTGAGTACCATGGATCATTGGTAGCACCTAATGAGGGTGGGGCATTGATCATATCTAACATCTTGGAGCTCACACACCTTTATTTTTGAGTGGCCTGATCTATGTAGACATTTTCCATGTATTAGTGATATCCTGTCATGATTGTACCAATCGCTTTTTATGCGATCATGTATTTATTTCATGTATCAGTTTTATGATTTCAGTATACATTCTTTTTGTTTGCAAGCCCTTTGTACACAGTAGTGCAGAAACTATTTTGTATGGCTCTCATATAGCACACAGTGCTATACCCTGCCACAAATTTTTTTTAATCCCTGTTATCGTCGCTATTAGCGTCACAAATTTTACTGCTCGCGTTGCTATTGCCGTCGTATTTTCTACATAACCACACTCTCATGCACATTAGTCCCTATTTTATCTTGCATAATGCTATGTTGGGTGCTCATTTTTGTCAAAGATCGATAATATCCTTAGAAACTCTCAACTCACATATAATGAGGTTATAGCATCAATATCCTCTATGCTTAAGAGAATATTCCACAAATAGACATCTCCTACTTTGGGATCCAATTTATTAGGCTATACGTAAGAAATATGCATATAAGTAATACATCTAAATATTTTCAGATGGGAGAGCATTTAGCCTTTTACTTATATACATCTTCTTAGGTGTCATACCATCTATAGTAGTTGTCGATGTCTTGTTCATGATGTATATAGTAATAGCAATTGGTGCTTTAGCCCAAAGTCTCTTTTAGACATCAATACTTGAGCCACCTCTACAATATGCCTATTTTTTTGCCTGACAAATTTAGTTTTTTGCAGAGTGTAACTACATATGAACTACATCTAAATATATATTTTTTTGCAAAAAGTTAGAAAACTCATTGGATAAGTATTCTCCCCCTCCATCTGACCTTAGGTATTTACCCTACAAAATTGTGTCCTTCTTAAGCAAAGCCTTAAATTTTAAAGAAAAATGGTGTCCTCCATCTGACCTTAAGAAAACTCATTGGATAAGTATGATGATCAATGAAAGAGACATAATACTTGCTACCATTTATAGTTACAATCTTGATAGGATCCCATGTACCATAGTGTATCAACTCAAGTGGCTTCTTGCATACATGCTTTTCATGTGAAAATGCATGCCTTGCTTACTTCCAAAATTGACATGTTGCATATAGTTTATGCATCCCATCTACTCTGAACTATAGTAAGCTATCTACAATATATTCTGATTGCATATTTTTCAGATGTTGTACATTTACATGGCAAATTTGCTTATGCCGAATTTCAATGTTAGCCACCATAACATCCGGACTTGTATAAACATAGAAACATCTATTTTAAAAAGATCTACATCAATAGTAAAAAATCTACCAATATGCTTACCTTTTGTAATATACCTGCAGTATTTTCTTTTACATGACAGCCGTAAGATGGAATCCAACCTACAATCCCAGTTCCACCATCTATCAAATAAAAACAAGGTTCTTAGTTATATTTGCTACATGTAACACATTAGCCAAGTAATTTGTTTTATAATCCTACATACTTAAAGGTACATTTTCAATGTAAATAATGGGATGGATTGTTTCATCTTTCATCTCCACATAGCTTGGAAACTCCATACTATGCAATTCTCTAATCTACTCCGTATGAGAAATCATGTGGTTATAAAAACTAGAGCCTAGATACCATACATAATTCTTAGATATATCAGTAGTGGTCATAATATTCATAAAATACTACATGATAAATAGTTGTTCACTTTTGTAATTATTGCTTATATTAGTAGATACCTAATTACCTTATTACTTTTTTCCATTCTAAATTTCAGTCTTTTTTTTGAAGCAACTCTTAAGAATATAGCCTTTCTCACCACAATGCTCATATTTCCTACTATCACCAAAATTCTGCTATTGTAAGTTAAAACCTATAAGTTGCCCTATTTGGCTTTTGACATAGTTCTCCCTCATTTTGCTATGCATAATTACTTTGGCCATGATCACCACCTTAGCCTTGACTATGATCTCTACCTTTTATAGTGGAGTAAAATACTTGTTAAGACTTACTCTTACTTTGAGAAGAAGAGGAATCCAAGCCAAGGTTCTTCCACTCAAGTATCATCATAGAAATCAGATTTGCAAAGCTAGGGATATCATCCTTGGTCTAAGAGCTTCCACAATACTATTAGTCTTGAATGTATAGTCACTAATTAATAAATTCCCTCTATTAACTTGATTTAGCTCTGGCTTGAGCTACACTTTTTTTGCATTGTGTGTAGAAATTACACAGTACCGTAGACAAAGTCTAAGCAATGAGTAGAGAACACACAACACATATGAGAAGAAAAGAAATTGCTTTAATTTCAAATGAATTGATACAAAGATGGCTATGTCCACCCATATGCTTTCACAATGAAGCTTAGATGGTGATCCAAATATATTATATGGGAAGAGCTTAAGGGTAGCTACAAGAACTCTGACTCGGTGAAGACAGATTGACGATGGCTTTGGAGGGTCTTTCTTTTATAGCCCATCAAGGTAGTCTAGTCGACGAATGTATTGTGTCTCGAGTTGCTAACAACATAACTGCTCTATCTAACCCAAAAGGATAGATCCATAAACGTCACCTTTTTTTGCCATCCAGTCACATAGACCTCATTTGACATACAAGTCAAGACCCTCGATGTTTGGGCTCACACATGGCTTCTCCTCATAATGGGGGCTTTACAACTTAGAGAAATGTTGATCATTGGTCACACCTTACAAGGGTAGGACATTAAGCATCTCTAACATCCCCCCTTAATATCCACCTACATGTGAACTACATCCTTAGTCCAATGCCGAGGATGAGTCTTTGAAGATGAACTCGAAGCATCTTCTTTGTGAGAGCTTTAGTAAAGATATCTACTCCATTCTCCTCTGTTGGAAAAAAGCTCTAATATCCCACCCTCAATCAAGTCATGCACATAGTGAGATTGGATCTGAATATGCTTGGTGTGTGCATGAAAAACTGGATTTTTAGCAATGGTGATGCAACTTTGTTGTCATATCTTAGCAATGTTGGATCTTCATCCTATACTCCCATATGCCATAAGATCCTTAACCATATTGCTTCACATGTAGAAAAACAAGCTACCTTCTACTGTGCTTTCATAGAAGATAATGGAACAATTGGTTACTTCTTATTGATCCAAGAGAAGCTTGTTGCATCTAAAGAGAAACAATATCCAGAAATTCATTTCCTAGAAATACTCTCACTTGTCCAATCTGAGTCAGAGTTCCCTACAAGAACACTTCAAGAATTGTGTGTGATACCATAGTCAAGAGTTTCCTTTCAGTATATAAGCACCCATATCCCCGCTTTCCAATGACTTCCTTGTGGTTTGTTTGAGAACTTGCTCAAAACAACAATAGCAAGAGTGATATCTGGCTTGGTGTTGCACAAGTAGACAAGGCTACCAACCAACCTCATGTACCTCCCAATGTTTGCTAGTGTTGACGTATCCTCAATGGATAGCTTCACATTGACCTCCATAGGTATAACTATCTCCTTACACTTGGTTGTGCCAAATGCTTTTAATATCTTCCATGCATACTTATTTTGAGAGATCAATATTTCTCAAGGCTCTTTCCAGACTTAAATCTCCAAAAAATAGTGTAAAAAAGTCTAAGTTTGTCATCTTAAAATCAGTGTTGATGGCTAAAATGATTGAATTTTAAGCTATTTTTAAATTTTATTTTAGGTGATTTTTTATTTATCTGAGGTATAATTGATTAATTTTTGGATGATTTGGAAGTGCTTTGGTTTAGGATGAATATGTTTGAGAATCTCATGATGGTTTTTGATTAAGTTATGATATTTGTTAGGTTCTATTGTGTGTTTGTTTGGTTCTAATAGGTCTATTTTGTCTTTTTTTTATATGTTTTCTTTTTGTTTGAGTGGTTATGATTGTGAGTGAGTGCTTTGTGCATCTACCATTACATATCTGGTACCTTTGCCAAAAATTTGAGGACTAGTGGGTATATCAACTTGTTAGTCGGATTGTAAGACCCATGGCCTTCTTAATAATACTTGATAGCTTGGTCACCTTGCAAACCTAATAACCCTAAAGTCCAAAAGACATTTCACATTAACAATAGTCATGTGGACTTTAATAATGCAACCTTTTGGTTGCCTTAAACTGCCACCATCAGCTATCTAGAGAATTGTGGAGGCATCCTTTTGGATTTTGAGTCCTAGCCTTTCCATCAATTTTGAACTCATAATGTTGATGGAGGATCCCATACCCATAATGGTATGACCCACTAATATGCTGTCAACATATACTGCCACCCTTGGGCAATGAGTTTTAACATATTCAAACCAATCATCTCCTGCGTAGGCTATTCCTAAGGGTTCGATGATATACCCAATGCGAAGGATATTCTTAAACTCTTTATGTACTCCTGTAGATAACTTGATCAGCTGTAGGAGTTTCACATCAGGCTTTACCTCGCAAATAGAATTGGCTAAGTCAAATTCATGATAATTAGCAATGGTTCTCTTCTCTTGCCAGACCATTCTTTCTCTTGGTCATGCTAAACAAGCTTAGGTGTCTCTTTCTTGACTTTTACCTTATTCTTTTACAACTTTTAGAGGATTGGCTTCCACATCATGATTAAGGACTTGCGCCCTCTTATCATCCTATTTAGGGTTTGCCTCAATAGCTTTTATATTATCCCTACCGCCTTCTTTAATCTTTTGTCCTCTTGTAATGGCTTGTAAATTGAAAGCCTTAGTGGTATTGACATGCACAACTTTGATAAGGCTGACACCACTACCACTAGGTAGCTCTTCTACAATAGAGTTTCCTCTCTGCAATATTTGCTTTGGTTCCTTATCTTACTAAAGGTTATTCAAACTTGTGCTTGATGACTAATTAGACTTGGCTACCTACTCACTTACTGAAGAGAGCTAATCTTACTCCAACAAGTACTAGCTAGATGGTTGGACTGCTTGAGAATGAGTTGGATAATTTTTTATGGGTGGTCTTGGTTTGATCTATATGATTTTTATGCATTCTATAGACCTTTTGTAGTGTACTTTTGAGCTTTTGTATGCCTTCTGTATGCTTCTATGAGTATTTTTTTAAATGTATATTTAGCTTGGGGATATTTTTTAATCTTGGAAAGAGAAAAATGGAAGATCTTAATAGTCCAAATAAGTAGAATAAGTAGTTATTGAAGACTTGAAGTGAAGATTCCAGTGTCAATAACATGGATGAGCTCTTAAGGGATACTACAGTGGCTTTGTGACCCTTCATATTAGACATACCTCTTGGGAGGTGTATCCATGAGACCGAGAGAGGATTATTGAGAGTGATTCTTTGTTATTCTCATGTACTATTTGTTGAGGGAGAGAGAGAGTACGAGAGAGATACACAAGACATGCTCCCAAATAATGATTCATATTGATGTAGAGTTAGTATATATAGGTGAGACCCAAGTCAAGTGAGAGATGATATATATAGTTGTAACATCCCCACTCAAACAAAGGTCTCTGACTGCGAGTGAAAAAACCCTTTAGGAGAACAAGGGAAAAACCCGAGCCTCTAAACATACCTACGATACAAAAATTATTTACTATAAAGTTTTCTTGAATACAATGATACATGCCTCAATCAGTGAGACAAGAACTTGGAACAATACCAAGTGCGATTGGTATGTCATGTTTCCAGTGGCACCTGAATTAACGATGAATAGAGAACCATCATGAACATGAAGTACCTTTTCTAGAGAGATATCATGATGGACGAAATTGAGCTCCTGATGAGTATGATCATCATCACTTGTAGTTTGTTGAACAATATAAGCTCGAGAACGTTCTTTATCATATCTGCGTTTATAACAACAATGAGATGGATGATGTGTATGTGCACAATAATCACAAGGAGGAAAACTTTTGGACAAGCAAGGTTTCTTTGTAGTAACTCCATGCTCCTCATCATATTAACGTGCCCAGTAATTAGAAGCCACATGGCCTTTCTTATGACAATAAGAACAATGTTTGTTAGGATAAGCAAGACGAGAAGATTTACCACATTGATTAGGGCGTCCACCCTGCTGAAAACGTGAAGCGGGACGCTTGCGAGCAACAAAAGCAGCATGAAAATCCCTTTGTTTGTGAGTGACCAAAAGAGCATCAGATTTTTCCAAATGATTCTCATGACGTTGAGAATATTCAATAAGAGATATACATGCTTTGTCAAAGTGGATATCATCCTTGTTAGACAAAATAGTGATGATATTGTGAGATAAAGGATCTTTGATGGTATGAAGAAGTTGAGTAACAATCTAATTTTTAGCAACATGAGCGGTGGCAGCACCAACCTGATTGATAATGTCTTTAAAAGCCTCGATATGAGAGTGCATAGTGTTGAGAGAGAGAGAGAGTACGAGAGAGATACACAAGACATGCTCCTAAAGAATGATTCATATTGATGTAGAGTTAGTATATATAGGTGAGACCCAAGTCAAGTGAGAGATGATATATATAGTTGTAACATCCCCACTCAAACAAAGGTCTCTGGCTGTGAGTGAAAAAACCCTTGGGGAAAACAAGGAAAAAACCCGAGCCCCTACACATACCTATGATACAAAAATGATTTACTATAAATTTTTCATGAATACAATGATACATGCCTCAATCAGTGAGACAAGAACTTGGAAAAATACCAAGTGCATATCTTAATGAACTAACGTGAGCTTCACTAAGAGTTTTGTGAAGATGTTTGTAAGCATTTGATCACTGGGACAATGCTCCACCATAATGGAACCTTTCTTGACTTCATGTCAAACAAAATGATAATGAATAGCAATATGCTTTGATTTACTATGTTGTATATAGTCTTCGGTAAGACTAATAGCACTTTGGTTATCGCATCGAAGAGGTGTACTACATGATGAAGGATGTCCCAAATCTGCAAGTAGTTGTCGAAGCCAAACTAGCTCACGAGCTGCTCATGATGCAGCAACATATTGGGCCTCAGTTGTAGAAACCGCAACACATCGTTGTTTCTTGCTGGACCAAGAAACCAAACATCCATTTACAAAGAAATAATTCCAACTTGTAGATCGCATGGATAAGTGTGAACTTGCCCAATCAACATCTGTATATCCAATAAGGTCAAGAGAAGTTGAAGAAGATAAAGAAGAATCCTCTCGACGATGATAAATAAGACCAAATTTCTTAGTACCCTTGAGGTACTTAAGAATATGTTTTGCAGCACTCCAATGAATAGTGGAAGGGGAAGAAAGATATTGTCCCAAACTCTTGTGTTTAAACCAATAAATTGAAGACAACCAACAAGATTAGCAAAAGGTTGATGAATGGCCGATTCTTCATTGCATATTGTAGATGTAACCTTGGTAGAGCTCGAAAGAATGGGAGTGTTGGCAGAGTGCGCATTTGTCAACCCAAACTTCTTAACAATATCATTAATAAACTTTGTCTAGCGAAGAAGAAGAATGCCTTGTTGTCGGTGTCATTGAACTTGAATACCCAAACAAGAATGTATCTCACCAAGATCCACCATTTCAAATGTAGTCGATAAAAGCTTCTTCATAGCATCCAAGAAAGCAATATTATTTGACACAAGAATAGTATTATCAACATATAGAGCAAGAATAATAAAACATTTGTCCTCCCTTTTGATGTAAAGATTTGGGTCAGCAAAACATGCAACAAAACCTTTAGATGTGAGGAACTGATCAATCTTAATATACCAAGCACGAGAGGCTTGCTTCAATCCATATAATACACGATGAAGCTGGCATACAAGATGCTTCTTTCTTGCAATCATAAAACCTTCAGATTGCTCGATATAGATTTCTTCTTCAAGATCTCCATTGAGAAAAGCCATTTTGACATCCATTTGGTAAATTTCTAGATCAAATAGTGTTGCAAAAGCCAAAATCATACGAACAGTTGTGGAGTGCACAACGGGAGAAAATGTTTCTTGATAATCTACTCCTGCAATATGCAAGTAACCTTTTGCAACAAGTTGTGCTTTGAATTTATCAAACGAGCCATCAGCTTTGGTCTTGGTTTTATAAACCCATTTACATTTGATAGGAACACGATTTGGGGGAAGTTCAGTAAGAATCCATGTACCTTTGGAGATTAAAGAATCGTACTCAGCTTGCATAGCTTCTTGCCATTGATCCCTTTGAGATGAATTGATAGCTTCCATATACGATATTGGATCCTCTTGGACAGACATAGCATCATCAAAGACATCATATTCAATAGAATAGAATCCATGCTCTATCTCAATAGGAAGATCGACATAGATCTCCAAGTTTTCATCAATCTTCTTTGGAGGTGAAGGAGGTTTATGATCATCAGAATTAGTAGACTCACAAGGCAAGTAAGCAAATGCACTAAGCAAAGACAGTGTATCATCTGAAACATCTGACGACCATGTGCCACCCATAGTCTTCTCATAAAATATAGCATCACAACTAATGATAACCTTTTGAGTAGAAGGATCATAAAATTTGTAACCTTTGGAATGATCTGAATAACCAAGAAAAATAACCTTCAAACCTAGAGGATCCAACTTATGTTGAGTGTCCTTGGGCACATGAATATAAGCAATGCAGCCAAATGTGCGAAAGTGAGAGACTGAAGGTGTCTTCCCTGTCCAGATTGTTATAGGAAATTTTCCAGTAGGTGCAGTAGTTGGAAGATGATTTTGAATAAAAACAGCTATTAGAAGTGCTTCAGTCCAAAACTTTTAAGACAAACCAGAGTGTATAAGCATGCAACGTATAGCATTAAGAATAGTGTGATTTTTGCACTCAGCAACACCATTTTGATGAGGAGAATAAGGAACTGTAAACTCATGATGAATACCTTGATCCTTATAGAAGTCATCAAATAGATTGGATATACATTCATTGCCATTGTCATTGCGAAGCATCTTTATAGAGAATCCAGTTTGAAGCTCCACACTTATCTTGTATTGTTTAAATATAGATAAAGCCTCAAACTTATGTCGAAGAAGATAGACATATGTGTATCGTGATAATCATCAATGAAAGTTATAAAATATTGATATTGAGACTTTGAGGCAGGAAAAGGACTGCAAATATCGGTATGAACCAAATCCAAGAGAGCACAGGAATGTGATGAAGTAGAAGTGTGGAAAGGAGAACGATGGTGTTTTTCAAGTGCACAGTACTCACATATTCCCATACGTGGATGAGATTTAAGATCCATACCTTGCACAAGACCATGACGATGAAGATCAATAATTTTAGCAAAATCGGAGTGTGCAAATCGTTGATGCCATAATTTGCAATCTGCATCTCCAGGAGCTATAACAACATTTGCAATTGTATCGTTCAATGATAGCTCAAATAGATTACCATGTCGAGGAGCCACTGCTATAGTATGTTCGTCTTTCTCTATACGACATTGATTATGATCAAAGCCAACAAAAAAACCAAGATCAACTAGACGAGCAACAGAAAGAAGATTTCTTTGCAAATCTGGAACATGAAGAACTCCTCTTAATATTCTAGTGGATGAAACAGTCCCCAGATATAAATCACCCACTCCTTTGACTTGACAAGTCATATCATCTGCAAGGTAAACAAACCTCTTGACAGGAAGAGAATGATAATTGTGAAGCCACTGCGATTGGTATGTCATGTTTCCTGTGGCACCTGAATTAATGATGAATAGAGAACCATCATGAACATGAGGTACCTTTTCTGGAGAGATATCATGATGGATGAAATTGAGCTCCTGATGAGTATGATCATCATCACTTGTAGTTTGTTGAACAATATAAGCTCGAGAACGTTCTTCATCATATCTGCATTTATAACAATGATGAGATGGATGATATGTATGTGCATAATAATCATAAGGAGGAAAACTTTTGGATGAGCGAGGTTGCTTTGTAGTAACTCCATGCTCCTCATCATATTGACGTGCCTAGCAATCAGAAGCCACATGGCCTTTCTTATCACAATAAGAACCATGTTTGTTAGGATAAGCAAGACGAGAAGATTTACTACCTTGGTTAGGGCGTCCACCCTACTGAAAACGTGAAGCGGGACGCTTATGAGCCACAAAAGCAGCATCAAAATCCCTTTGTTTGTGAGTGACCAAAACAACATCAGATTTTTCCAAATGATGCTCATGATGTTGAGAATATTCAATAAGAGATATACATGCTTTGTCAAAGTGGATATCATCCTTGTTAGACAAAATAGTGATGATATTGTCATATAAAGGATCTTTGATGGTATGAAGAAGTTGAGTAACAATCTTATTTTTAGCACAACAGGAGTGCCGATAACACCAAGCTGATTGATAATGTCTTTAAAAGCCTCGACTTGAGAGTGCATAGACGTACCAACCTTATATTGAAGATTCTTCAAACAAGTTTGGAGATATAAAATTTCGGTGACCGATTTCTTCTCAAACATTGAGATAAGATACTCCTAAACAGCATGAGAGGTTTCCAGATGAAAGACATCAAACATAAGTGAGTCAAGAAGTGCATACAATATATAATGACGAGCCGCTTTGTTACGACGAATCCAATCAGTATGATCAATTTTCCATTGTTCAAATAATGGGCCATCAGTAATCATAGAATTGTTATTCATCACATCAATAGGTTGAACTGGGCAAGATAGGTCGCTCAAAACAATATCAGATAATTCGTCACCTTCAAGAATTAGCATCATCTTTGCTTTCCACCCAGGAAAGCCTTGTTCTTGGAAGAAGGGAACCGAACGTTGGCCAGACAGATATCTGTTAACAATTACGCAATTGGCCATGCCTATATGTCGAGAGAAAACAAATAAGATGAGATCGCAGAATCTGCAAACGATGATCAAGACGAGCATAGTTGAGACGCATGACAACCAAAATAGGGAGATGCGCATAAGAATGACGAAAAGTATTGAGTGACTAAAAAGAAAGCCCGAAATAGAGAGACGTAACGTACAAGACGAGATGACACATATAAGAAAAGTGCTATTTCGGTCGAGCAAAGAACGTGAACAATAATAAAATATCGCTAAAAATAGTAAGATGTTTGCTTGTCGTAATCAACGTCATTAACGAAGACGAGCGATTAACAAACTGTAACTGGGGATTAACGAATTGTAATTAGAATTACAGTTTTAAATAAAGAATCTTAGATTCGAGTAGAATTGTTGTCTTGAATCTTGAACTGTCATAACTTTTGATCCAGAACTCCGATTGACAAGCGGTTTTGACAAGATTTGAGAGCACAACGAGAGCTACGTACCGAGACATGGTTTTGTTTTTAAAGACAAAATTAACTAATACTTCTAATTTGAACAAGTTCATGTATCAAATCATCACTTGTGCAAAGAATTCAATCAAGTATAAACAATGAAACAACTTATCTTCCTTGTTGTTGCTATGCAAGCATAGCTCAGATACCATGTTTAGAGAGAAAGAGAGTACGAGAGAGATACACAAGACATGCTCCCAAAGAATGATTCATATTGATGTAGAGTTAGTATATATAGGTGAGACCCAAGTCAAGTGAGAGATGATATATATAGTTGTAACACATAGAAGTACCAACCTTATATTGAAGATTCTTCAAACGAGTTTGTAGATATAAAATTTCGGTGATTGATTTCTTCTCAAACGTTGAGATAAGATACTCCCAAACAGCATGAGAGGTTTCCAGAAGAAATACATCCAACATAAGTGAGTCAGGAAGTGCAGACAATATATAATGATGAGTTGCTTTGTCACGACGAATCCAATCAGTATGATCAAATTTCCATTGTTCAAATAACGGGCCATCAGTAATCAGAGAATTGTCATTCATCACATCAATAGGTTGAACTGGGCAAGACAGGTTGCCCAAAACAATATCAAATAATTTGTCACCTTCAAGAATTAGCATCATCTTTGATTTCCACCCAAGAAAGCCTTGTCCTTGGAAGAAGGGAACCGAACGTTGGCCAGACGGATATCCATTAACAATTATGCAATTGGCCATGCCTGTATCTCGAGAGAAAACAAATAAGATGAGATCGCAGAATCTCCAAACCATGAACAAGACGAGCGTAGTTGAGACGCGTGACAATCAAAATAGGGAGATGCACGTAAGAACAACAAAAAGTTTTGAGTGACTAAAAAGAAAGCCTGGAATAGAGAGACGTGACGTGCAAGACGAGATGATGCATATAAGAAAAGTGCTATTTCGGTCGAACAAAGAACGTGAACGAGAATAAAACATCGCTAAAAATAGCAAGATGTTTTCTTGTCATAATCAACATCATTAATGAAGACAAGCAATTAATGAACTGTAATTAGAATTAAAATTTTAAATAAAGAATCGCAAATTCGAGCAGAATTGTTGTCTTGAATCCTGAACTGTCATAACTTTTGATCCAGAACTCCCGTTGAAAAGCGGTTTTGACAGGATTCAAGAGCACAACGAGAGCTACGGTTTTGTTTTTAAAGACAAAAGTAACTAATACTTCTAATTTGAACAAGTTCATGTATCAAATCATCACTTGTGCAAAGAATTCAATCAAGTATAAACAATGAAATAACTTATCTTCCTTGTTGTTGCTATGCATCCATAGCTCTGATATCATGTTCAAAGAGAGAGAGTACGAGAGAGATACACAAGACATGCTCCCAGAGAATGATTCATATTGATGTAGAGTTAGTATATATAGGTGAAACCCAAGTCAAGTGAGAGATGATATATATAGTTGTAACATTATTGAGAGAGATCATATATGAGAGAGATAGTATTTGAGAGATAGCCAATTTCTATGAAGAAACATTGTATCTATATGTGAGAGATTAAGTGAAAGACTATGAAGACTATGAAGATGATGAAATAGGAATACTATGTGATGAATTCCATTCAAAGTTGATCATTCCTTTGTGTTAATTTGGTTCTTTGGTGGTTTCTATAAAGAACATGAAGAATATGTTGAAGTTTTGTTGTGATAAATTTGTGGGAGATTCACTCTATGATGCTACATTGTGAAAAATTGTTATTCATTAGGAGAAATATGGACTCTCTTTTTTACCCCTTAATGAGTGAATAAAGAAATATAGGCCTAACCAATGAGATAGCTGGGATTCCAAATTCATGTAACATGAATCTTCTACCCATATCTTGGCCCAAATCTTCCCTTAGCAATAAAATAAGGGAAAATGTGGGGAATACAATGCTGACACTTCTTGGAAGTTTGTGACTCGAATTTTGATTTTCTTATTTTTTAATGTTTGAATTTTTATTTCTCCCCTTTTTAAATTTTCCCTCTTTCTTAGGTGGAACTCAAATTTATCTTATCTCTTTTCGTGCTTCTTCTTTCCTGACAAAATCTTACAGCCTCATTGTTACTTGCTCTATTTGTAACTTTGTGAAATTTCATTTCCTCTACACAAAAACAGAGTGAGTTTCACATGTTTTATGAGAGCAGAGCTTGTTCTACCAAAGCCCTAAGATTTTCTTCACAAAACTTTACAGGTATATTGTTCTTTTCCATGGATGCTCTATGGTAAAATTTTTATCTCATTTGGACAAAACCTGTGCAAGTTATGTGCATTCTCTGACATGTAATTTCTTTTGTTTTGGTACCCTAGGAATTTCTTATAGTCAAGCACAATGATCTTTTGAACACTCAACTTCTTCTTCAACATCTTACGGTTGCTTTATAAACAAAGTTACAGGTATGTTATCTTGTTTTTTTGCTGCTCCATGGTTAAATTTTATCTCGTTTGGACAAAATGTATGCAAGCTATATGCATAATGCGTTTTCCTTTGTTTTTTTACTCATAGGTGTCTTTGAGGGTGGAGAACAATGATTTTTGAAAAATTCAACTTCTTCAACATCTTTGGGCTTCTTTGCAAAGAGAGCCACAAGTATATTGCCACTTTTTTCTATTGCTCCATGGTTAAGTTTCAACTCATTTGGACAAAGCCTATGTAAGTTATATGTATGCTTTGACTCAATATTTCTTTTATTTTTGTACTTTAGGAATTTGTTAGTGAATGAACAATGGTCTTGTTATAAGTCAAATCAAGATCTCTGGGCTTCTTTGTGAAAAGAATTACAAGTACAATGTTTTTTTTAAATTGCTCCATTTAAATTTCATTTCATTTGGAGAGAACATTTGTAAATTATACACATGATGATAGGTAACTTTTCTATTTGGTTATCATAGATGTCTTCACGGAGGAAAAACATTAATAACATACTTGTAGTGGAGGTCTTCAATAGGAAAGATAGTGGCAGTAATTGGATTTTTGATAAGTACTATAAGTTGGATTGGATTTTGATGTACCCAAGTACTTCAGGGAGTTTCAAGGTCAGGCGTAAGGATGTTGCAAACCCTAGCAAACATTGGAAAGGTAGAAGTTTAGAGTTTAGAAAAGTGTTCAATGGAACAAGTACAGTAACAGAAGTGTTGATCCAACATGTTTATATGCACAAAAAAATCTTTGTATACATGACAAGAAATACATTGCAAATTATAAACAAAATAGTAAGTTTTTAAATTTTATCATTGTTTATTCTTTTGCATCAGAGTTGTTTTTAAAAATCTTTGCAGTGTTCTAATTCAATCTTGTTTTATTGATAGCTCTATATCCATCAACTTTGCATGAATGACATAATGTGGAATGTTTGAGTGGCAAGATACATGTTTGGCATGAAGACATAGGTTCTTTGATCTATGATAATAACTTTTCAAGTCAACTTGCAAATCAAAATATCTTTTTTTACAATTCATTGTATGTAGTAGAAAGCCAGAGATTGCAACATGTCCCATTGCCACCACTATCTAGCGGTGAATGGTTGATTGGTAGCTTGGAGTTGTCAGGAGCATGTAAGTACAAGATAAAATTTGACATCAACAGTGCTATGAAACCCACCACATGCTCCAAAGATGTGCATCTTAGTTGGTTTATTCCATTCTCATTGTTTGCACATTTTTTTAGTTCATGTGATGTTTTGAAGAAAACAAAGATTACTTATCAATGCAAGTGTCAATCCGAGGAATGGATGGGTCAGCTATTGGGTGAGTCTTGGCAAGTAAAAAGAATACATTTGGATAAGACAATTGAATGCAGGGTCAACCAATTTCATCTCACATTCAGGTAAATCTTTTTTACTACTTTGAATGCCTTGATTTAATTGACATAGGTATTGCATAGATGAATTGTTGTGTTATTCACATTTAATTACCATTATTTTTGTTTTTATTATAGGTATTTTATCGCTAGACAAACTCTGTGCATTTGCTTTCGATATAGAAGATGTCGACTTTTGCGAGGGGAGTGGACCTGCTTGGATCAAGATACCCGAGATGACACATACGACTCTCATAGATGTGATTATCTTGTGGAATGGTCATAATCCTTTTGTGGTTAGTGCAGAGAGCCATTGGCCCATTTCTTTTTTGAGACAAGAAATTCTATTAATGTCCAATGAGCCCCTCTGCAACTTCTATTTCAAGTTAGATAATAGAAAAGTCAGGATTCGTAGTGAGCAATCCATGACATGTAAACAATGTGCTTCTCCACATATCCTTGAGATAGTGGAATCCTTGTAATTTTTAAAAAATAAAGAACAAATATAAAATTTTTCTGAGTACTTTCAATTTAGATAATCTTAGTTTACTATGATCCAAGTATGCGATAATACATACTGTAATTAGTCAATCGTAGTTGTTAAAATCATAATTGAATTGCAGGTTGGAGTTCTATAATCTATGTAATATTGTATTTGCATAATGATATATTGTAGCTCATCTCTTCTACTTATTTCTTAAAATTAAATATTAAATTGGATCCAAGGGATTTTGAAGATCTTTCAGATTTCTTTTTTTAAAAATTTCTATATTTTCTATAGTTGGACTTGAATTTACTCAGTGATCCAAGTATATTCGAGGATATAATAATGTAGAACGAAGCATTTGTCTATATGAGTAATTTTAACGGTTACTTTAAAGTATTGAAATAAAAAAACTAAGGTAAGAGTTTTAATTTGAAATTTTAGGGTCAAAAAATAACCTTTATTTAAAACCCTAGATACATAAAAGCTATAACTTCAAACTCATTTTCACTTTCATTCTCTACTTCCCTATACTTGTGCTCTCCTCCCTTGTGTGCCATGGCTACCACTCCTGCCTTCACCACATGGATTAACTCCACACACTACGCACACATAGGAGACCAAATATACCCTAGGTTTTGCATGACCTTGAGTCTAGAGAGCTCGCTTTCTATCATAGACCCTAGCTCTAGTATACTGGTATCATTTTGTGATGCAGCAAACCCTCTCACCTACTCAATTCTGGACTCTGCTCTTAGGTTGGTCCCCATAGATTTTCTATATAGTTTACGTGGTGGATCAAGCCATGCAAAGGTAATAAATCAAGCCCTCGTGTATGTGGGGCAACATCTCTGTGCCAAAGTAGTGCCCACCTCATCCCAGGACCACACCACGATGGATCTCACTGAGGTGCAACAGGATAGTGAGGAAGATATCGATATACCCTCTTGGCCACAGCTATAATATTTCGAGAGGGAACCTGAAGAGATCACACTCCATTCGAGAGTAGAGGCAGCACAAAGCTTAGCCTTTGTGCACCCACCTCCTTGCCCTGTTGAGATGCCGACAAGTGATGAGTCACCCCTCGCTTCTCTCCATGCTATCATCATTGAGGGGGTGGAATATTTACTTATGCAAGATGTGCCAGAAATTTTGGAGCTAAGGAAAGAAGAGCTATATTGTATCATGGTGTGTGATGCACCTGATGATTTTATAGATTTTAATATACAAGATGCGCTAGCACATGTTGATGAGGTGGCTCGATATGATGGCATGAGTGTCGATGACATCTCTGCCATTATGAGCATCCAAGAGCAGATTGAGAATGCGGTGCCACAGTGTGAGATCTTAGATGAGGAGTTCGAGTGGTTGCAATAAAGGATTTTTGGACCTCGACCCGACTATGCAGTACCTTTCCAAGTGAGAGAGATGAGTGTGGCACAATTGCAAGAGTAGACTTGGATGCTCCATTATAGCAACAGATAGATGATGTAGAGAAGGTAATGTTATTGGATTAATATTATCAAATTTGCATCAAAATTTACCAATAGGGCCTCTAGGGCATCGGGAGTATGTACATCAAATTTTGCCGGGATCGGGTCCCCAGAGCTACCCTAGCCGGAGGCTCCCATATGGGGGATTTGAATCTTCATCCCTAGAGGCAAGCATTCGGCAAGGCAGCTCTGAGGGCCCGATCTTGGTAAAATTTGATGTGCATACTCCCGATGCCCTAGAGGCCCTACTGTTAAATTTTGACGCGAATCCAATGTACATATCTTTACCACACTACATGCATAGTGAGCTTGACACTGAACTTGTGTGATGCAGGACATTGTCTATATAGATGAATTTTCATCTAGACAAGGTGGCCGATCTAGTAGCCAAGGAAGGGTGTAGGACTTGGCATTGAAGGAGTATGTCGGCGAGCTTGCGATTGACATTTTTGTATTTTATAAGACATGCTCTTTGGATTTTTCTGAGAACTTCTTGAAGTTAAGGGCATTAACGAAGGCTAGGCCCCTCAAGAGCATCCCAACGAGCTCTAGCTTGGAGAAAGTAGTGTTTCTTCAATGTTCAAATTTCCTCTACTTATTCTCTAGTACTAGGTTTGGGCCACTTTTTCCATAGTGGCCCGTGGCATGGTTATTGGTGTTGAAGACCCCAATGTCATTAGATAGAAACTACTAGGGCAAAATGTATTACTGCCTATGATCAACAATAGCTCTAACCATGGGGAATCTAGCTCAAAGAAGCCTAGGAGAGAGTAGATGTACTTAGTGCCAAATGATATCTCATCGCTAATGTAATGTAATTTGTAATCTTCTCTTGAAGTAATGAAAATTGATATTTGTTGGATTTGCGTGTAATTTAGTTTGCCATACACGTCGTTTATTATTGTTTTTTACTTAAATATTACGTTTATTTATTAGATTTATATGCAACACGATTCGTACCCTAAATTTAATACGTAGTGCTTTATCGAGTTCGTGCGCAACATGTATTCATTCGAACACATGTAACGATAACTCAAATACATAAATAAAACAAATAACAAGTGAATAAACAAAAATAAGACGCACCAAAAAATTTGTATTCATATTCATAACATTTTACATGGGATTCATTACAACCAGGGTTTTACAAAATCTCTTTGGAAGCTACATTCCGTATATATTTTGGTAGTACACCCATATCGTTGTTGATCTCCGCGAGGACTATCCTTCCATCACCGAAAGAACCTAACTATCCACAAATCCCTATCATTGACGGTGACTCTCCTTGCATGTACTACTCTATAGACCGAGTCACCGAACAAGTTGATGATGTAAGCTTCGACAGCTTTCTATAGTGTAAGGAGGGCTTGGGCAGTCCAGGGATCGGGTTGTTGCAAGTGTGTTCCATTTGGGAAGTACCTCTTGTTGTTCTTAATGAGTATGCCGTCCATAATCTTACACATTAGCTTCTGGAATGGAGCCTTTGGTATCAGGAGGTGTGTGGTCTTCTAGTAATGGCGGATCTCACGAAGAGCCATTGTGCCTGGCTTCCATCGACGCTTGCGATGCTGGTGTGGTGGTGGTGGTGGAGCTAGGGGGATGGCCTCTTCATAGGATTTCTAGGGGGATGTCTTGGAGCCGCTTGCTTGGTGCGTGCCATGTCTTCTAGGAGAGAAAACCCAAAACTCAAAAGTGAAATATGTAAAAGAGATGAAACTTTAAACTTATAGCAAAACTTTCAAAAAACCCTTACACTTGAATTAATGTATCCAAGCTTTGGAAAAAATATGACCAGTGATCTGATTAATGTGAAATTTTACATCTGGACTCCTCTAGGGTACATCAATTACCCAAAAAAAAATTGGCTCATCAAAAGTCTATGGGACACCTGTTTGGAGGCTAGCGTCTGGGGCCCTGCCAGGCTCTGGACAAGTGTCCCAGAGACTTCTAATGGGGCGAATTTTTTAATATCCATGAGTTTTTATGATGCCCAGTATGTGGGAGAAGTTTCACCAGATTTTGATTTATAAAATTGACGATTCAATAATTTTTTGAAAATGCATTAACTGGATTATACTTCACCGGTAACAAAGAAACTCACCACTGCACTGAGTGTGGGTAATTGTATATTAAATGTGTTGTCAACCAAGCTACGTGAAATATATAAAACTAAAAAATTTACAAAAAATAAGTCATGGGTCAAATGGAATATCGCATATTGGATATAGTGTTGCCAAATTGCTAAATACAGTAAAGATATAGTGCATCGGCCCATGTACAACTGATCATTGATGTGTGCATGATTGCGCATTGAATTTATTCTTAAGAAAACTACTTTCAAAATTAGAAACTTGGAAATACACACAATACAAATCATGGCAAAATAGAATATCAAATATCAAATTTGGCATTATGAAACTATGAAATACACGGTAGATAGTGCATTGCACCAAGTACAACTAGAGCTAGGCAAAATTTAGCTCCTTTTTGTAGACCACTGCTATCAAATACTTGAGGGTCTACTAGAAAGATAAACCAAAACTAAGCTCCTTACAATCTACAACCAAACTTGAGCTAAAACATAGATCCAATTACAAGGTAGCTTCTCAAAGCATATTGTTGACATTAAGATTAGATGCATCCTTGTTGTTGCAGATCCTATGAACAAGAACCATATCTATGGGCTTAATAGTGATACGTCGGGCATGAATGGCTAAAAATTGAGAATCACCCATTAGATCAATCAAGTAACTTTTAGCTACTCCTTGGAGAGCAAGCAAGGCTTGGCTTGACCATCACCCCACATTCCTTGCCTAGTTCCTTAAAAAGAACTTGTGATGATACCCTAACTGCAAATCTTGTAGTACTTCTCACACCAACCTAGAGAATGGTGCCTTAGGAATAATCAAGTTGGCACTCTTCTGGAATTTCCTTATCTCACGTAGCGCAGTTGTGCCTGGTCTCCATCTTTGCTTCTTATGTGTTGGAGGACGTGTATTACTAGCTGAAGCAGTAGTGGGAGGTGGAGCAACTGGAGCACGTGGACAACCATTTTTGGACAATGGCGAACCATCATTATTGACCACACTAGTGCCACCATTGTTGGACACAGTAGCACCACCATTATTAGCTGTAGTAGGGCTACTGTTGTCAGCCACCAAGGGACCTTTGTCACTCAAAGTACGCTCACTAGATTCGGAAGAGTGTTGAACTCTTGCTCTTGCAAGTGGCTTCTTGATAGGAATCTTGGAGCATGCCATGGTTGTGATAATGAAGGATAGAAGGTGGAGGAGGGTAGAGTGAAGAGTAATGGGAAAAAATGAAAGGAGAGACTTTACTTAAGTACGAAACTTGTAAACTTACTATGGTGTAAATGAACTTTAAAATTAAAAAACATAGTTCAAAATTGACTTTGAAAAACATTGGCCTGCGTAAGCTTCCAGAAGGCCCTTGGAAGATTCCAAGGGGCCTTCTTAAGCCCCCAGGGGCCTTCTTAAGCCCCTTTTCCATAAGGCCCTTGTTTGTACCCCCCCACACACATCCCCCCCCCCCCCCCCGGGTTTAATCCCTCTAAAGCTCTTTTTTTTCCCCCCGGTTTTAAACCCCCCCTAGGATTTTTAAATTCCCTTTTCCCCTTAAGCCCCTCCCTTGACTTTGGGAACCTACCCCCGGGTTTTAATCCCCCTAAGCCCTTTTTCACCCCCTTATAACCCTTTTTCAACCCCCCTCATAACTCTTATTTTGCCACAACTCCCTAAGCTTTCTTCTTAATCCCCCCGTATCCCCGTTATTATTTCCCCCCCGAACCTAAAAATCCAAACCATCATCATGGCCTCGGATGGTATCCCGTAAGGGAGAAATAGCCGTGAGATAAAAGATAGGGAGGGAAAGTAGAGGGAGTGAAAAGAAGGATTGAAGGAGGAAGAGTGGGAAAAAGATAAAAGAAAGGGAAGGAAGGAGAATAAGTGCTTTCTATTCCTTCTACCCCAAGTCAAAATCCTCCAAGGGTTCCGTGGTTGCAAAACCACACTCACCCATAAACTTTTTTTGATCCAAAGAGACGGTGGAATTCTAGAAGAAAGAGGAAAAGGCCATCTCACATTCGAACTATGATGCTGCTGAAGAAAGTCCAAGGTGTAGCTACGGGAGGGTCATCTCCCGGTATCCATGTGGATATCTCACCCCAAAACCAGGCTTTTCTTCTTGGCTTTAATTCGGTTTTAAGTTGATCATGCAAAGAAAAATTGTTAAGGATAGGATATATTTGTTCGAGTTATTTGTAATGAAGGAGTTTAGCTTATGAATGACAATGTATAGAACTTAGCTTTCTTCAAATTGCATCAAGCATTATAAATTATGAGAAAGATTAACCATTTACTATAGTAGTATATTTTAGTTAAATCCTAAGGTGTAGAAATTATATCTTGCACCATTAGTCTTATTCATTTCGCAACAAATCATCGTAAATGGTTAAATTCATGAAAGGTTTCTTTCGATGCTCAAATTACTAGGGAGTTATCTTTGCTAATTGCACATCTTAGCAATGCAATTGTTGTTATTTGGCATGAGTTCATCTTTAAGGAAAATGAAAGTTAAATTAAACTGTATTGACTGGAAAGTAAATTGTCACAAGGATAGGAAAACTGTGACAAGACGATTAATATTACCTTCCAAAAGATAACTGAACCAATCTAAACATAGAAACATTCATACCCTAAACACTTGACTACTTTCCTTACTGTAGGGACAATAAATTCGTAAAGATAAGGAACTAGGGTTTGTCCCTAAGATTCTTAAAAGAAGAAACCCTAGGCCTGACATACGTCAGCTTAAGAATCTAAACAGATTATTCCATCGCAGGACTTGCGCAACAAATATGAAATCATTTTAGTCTTGTGATTGATTCACAAGGAGAAAGGGTAAAAACCCTCATCAAGGATGGCAGATCCCTATGCAAGTTATCTTGCAAAAAGATGTATTTTTGGATATCCTTCTAAATAAGGAAAGTTGTAAACCGGAAACTAGCATATCTAAGAAACTTTAGGGTTAACCAAGTTGGGTATGCCCCACTCCGGAATGTAAAAGACCTTGCCAATTTACAAGACACCTTGGGAACGAGTGCTGTTACACTCAAAAGGAAAGAACACTTCCTTAGCAATTTGCCAAACAACTGGGTTGATTAATGGAAATGTTTGTGCTTGCTAGAGATTTTAGGGCTCTGTTTGAATTATGAATTACAAATTAAATGAGTACCTATACTTCAGGTTAAAGGCCTGAAGGGAGAGGCAGCTTCAGTTACCCTCGACTGCCTGCCTAACCCTAACCAAGGGGGTTGTTGACTGCGCTGGGAACGTGGACCGAACCTGCCGCGAGAGGTCTCTCCGTTGAGCTCTACTTGGAGTAGGAGGACGCTTGGGTGCCAGGGGGGCTCTGGCCGTAAATCCCTCGCCTTCCGGGTCCTGCAAAAGAGGCTAACGTAACTCGGGATTGGATCTTGAGGCCCGCATACTAGTTGACGGGCGGAAGCTCGGAATAGTGATCCCTGAGGATTACTGGATAGCCTTCGGGCAGATTATGGACAAGCCTACGGGCGAAACTCCTTGTATTTCAAAGATAAAATGATGAAATGTAAAGAAAGAACTTGCTTGATATTGTTTTTCTATGTCATGTGATAAGATTAAGTGAAAGAACCAGTGCTTAAAGGGATTAATTAAAGGAGCTGATTGTTATATGTCAAATTAATGTGTTAGATAATTACATAACTAAAACAAACCGAGGAAAGTGCGGAGGATGGGCCATGGGTCCGTCCTATGGTTGGGTGGTCCTGGTTAGCCGGAAACTTTTCTCAAAAATCTTGAAGAATAGCGGAATGATCATTATCATCAAAACAAATAACAAGAACGATGACCTAAAGTTACGTCTTACCCGATTTACGCTGTTTTAGGGGAACAGAATGGGACTATGCCTTATGGCAGAGAGGTTGAGCTTTGCATCCCTCTCGTTTCCCATTCTCCTTGAACCAAGTGCAGCGTGAATCTGCTTCGGACCTGGCGTTTCTGTGTAAAGTAGTTCGCTCGGGTCTGACGCTAGTTGCTGTTAGCTAATGACCAAACAGGAAAACCCTAATTCCGGTCGATCCTAAGTGGGAAATAGCCAGGATACTTCCGCTACGTGGCAGACGCGGGAAGACCTAGATTGCAAAACCCGTAACATTCCTTGGGAGTGCCGGGCAGAGTTTTCTAGACATCCTTTCCGATGGACTGCTAAGACGTGTCCTGGATGATACCAGGGGACATGTTACAATTTCTTGCCATCTCTCTCTTGGGTTGCCAACCATTTTGCTTAGCATTGTCTAACTGTGTTGTTTTCATATCTTGCTTTTCTCATTTCATATATTGCCCTACTTATAAATTCAGCTTGAGAGGTTTTGGACTTGTTTTCGTTTTCCTTGTATCATATCTTCACCATTGTAATAATTGCCTCATAGAATTGGAATCATTGATGCCACCTCCATGATCATTTGCCTTTTGAAAAGCACAACGAGCTTGCTAATGAGATCATTCCATGCCTTGAGTTGACCATACTGCCAAACTTCCTTGATCTGCAAAGTATGGATCATGTGCTTCAAGTATATGCTACACAAAAAGAGAGATTAGAAACACAAACTAATTCGAAATGATGAATTTTTTTTGTAATGGTGACAATACTGACCATATAGTGTGTTATATTGTTTGTAGTCCATGCCTCCACCATGAACTTATGAAATTTAGCAACTGTCTCTTTAAATGTATTCGCATCACCATCCCTAAACCTCAAAATTTGTAAGAGAGCAGCTAATCTATCTATGTGTATCCAAAGTTTTTCCTTCGCAATCCTCATTCGCCGTCCATTTCTCCAATCCGAAACATCAAGGTGCAACTTTTTCCATGCTTCATACTTCTCTGGTTGTTTTACAAGTATATTATCTTCCTTATCTCAAGGTGGAGATATAAACTTCCTAGCCTTGGATCCACCAAACTCCGGGGGTTCACTATATATATATTCTCTATATAACGTGCATTCATGGCCTATTTATAAATATCCTAATCTGTGAATTTTTCTTGAATAAAACACAACCCTTTTCTATTGAATCTATAAGTAACCCCTTTATATGACACCCTTGTGTATGTAAAAAAATGTAAAAAAATGGTGTTTTAAAAACCCCTTATTTTGAACTCACGTTATATATACATATATTCATGAGTGACCCCCCCGAGCCACCAAAGCATGTTTACAAGGGATATTTCCACTCTTTCTCAATTTTTTCTAGTCCTTTTTTATTTTTACTTGGCCCTTATGCAATCCAACTTCAGAGAGGACTTGTTCTACCTTCTTGCATATAGCATCAACTTTTGACACAGGCTGCATCTTGTATGCAAAGCATATATATTTATATACTAGCTTCTCAATTATTCTAACCAAACAATATAATGTGCAAAAGTGAACCCTTATTAGTGGTATTTCCAAAATAAGACACTAGTTTGGATCCACTTGAACTAGCATTGCATTTCTCATGACTTTTTGATCACGTGTTGGAGCACCTTGTTGTCCTGCCTTGGCAAGCCATTCTTTCTTTCCATCTTTCCCTTTCTTCCTAGTTTTCATGCAGTATATATATGGAAATTTTGCATTCGCTGCATTTAATAAACCAAACATACACTTCATTGTTTTTAAATCACCTGCAAGATGCCATTCAACTTAATAGTCCCGAAACCCCTCGATGTGTAAAATTGCTCCATTATTTTGCTGTTAAATAACACTGGGTATATTATTGAGATTAAAAAAAACTTTAAGTACTTCATGGTCCTCCTTTGGTACTTCAAATGCTGTAAGCCACCATATTTCATGTACTCTGAAGTATAAAGGATGATTTTCATCGATGTTGGGATCCAATGCTCGATTCATAAGTGTTATACTCACACGTTCAAGTTTTTGCCCCTTAATAATCTCACTCTCATCAAGTTAGAGAACAAAATTAAGCTTGCCTCTACATTCTTCCATAGACATATTATTGAACTTGAACATAGCAATCTGAACCCTACATATATCCAATACAAAGTTGTTGGATGCATTCAATACAAATGCAACTTCTTTGGAACCATACTTCAATATGTGTGTATTTTCTAGATGCTTTGGCTCACCAATTAGTTCTAAAACTTTCTCATTTAGTTATTTTCGAGTCTTCTTCACATGAAATGGTTTTCGTAGAGGCATTACTTACTTAGTTTTGAATACTTACTTAAATCTTGTATCCAATTTTTGATAGAGCATACTATATGACTTAGAACTCATTCCCACCTTGTCACATAATCCCTGAGCATCTGTAGCAGTAAACAAGTTGCTCACATCCCTAAGATGTTCACTTGCGACACCATCTACAATGTCCCTGAATTTACAATTTTCCAATGCATTTTTGACCATATCCTTGCTTAGGACTTTGGCAATAGTATCATTCTCTGCATGAGGGAACATATTTCTCATTGTAGCAGATTGATCATATATCTGTCTATGATATTGTCCACTTCCTTTGATTAATTGATGAATTGGTTTAACTAATCAAATGCACTGACGTGCTTCTTTGGTTTTTAAAATGGGCTTAATGTCCAAAGTTTTTGTGAGCTTCCTCTTTATGTTTCGATTCTCCTTCTCCAAGTCCATAACTTTAGACTGTAACTTGATATTTTACACGTGTGTAGCCTGCATAGCATCTTCAATGACGGACATTGCTTGGTGTAGGCTTTGGTTCTCCCTATCCTTCTCAGCCAATAATCTATCCTTTTCCATCAAAGACTGCATATTCCCTTGTAATCTTGTTTGCATTTTTTTCAAGGCTTGATGAACCCTTGCTAATCCTTGTGTAACAAGTCTGCATGTGTATCCATACAATCCTTCATTGCCTTCACAAACGAACTTTACAAATGATGTAAGCCCTTCAAATTGTGGTGGCCTGTGCGTGATTGGATTAGGTGGATAAATACACCCATCAACCCAAAGGTCCACGTTTTTTTCCCCTGCATTTCTTTCTTGTTGCATCTTGTATCTTATTGCATCATCCCTTTCTACAGTTCTTTTGAACATTGGTGCATATCATTTGCAATGATTTACATGCTCTATTTAATTTCCGTAAAGCCGAAATGCGGTTTTTAAGTGGTAAAATGATAGTTTTTCCGTTTCGGGTGGGTAAAATATGTTCCCATGGGGAAAATATGGAAGATAAATTGAATGTTAGTATGCTGAAGTGATTGTTTTGGAAAATATGTTCCCATGGGGGAAATACGTCTTGGAAAAATAAGGAAAAATATAATGATTGTTTGTGGATGTGTGGTAGTGGCAAAGCATGAGGTTTAGCCTTAGTTTGCTCTATATCTTTGTTAAAGTTTGTGATTTATTTCTTTTTATACATCAAAACATGACAAAATGAACCTCTACACCTATGCAACGAAAGTAATACCTAAATGTAGGGGGTTGGAATGTTTGAATGGTGTGATTTGCGTGCTGATTATTGCTGATTTTTTGATGCACATCATGACATAGAGCCGATCCTACTTTAATTAAGAGCATAGTAGCACGAGTGTTGTCTTGGTGCTATCCTTACATTGCGACAACAGGTTAGTGACTGCATGGTAAAGCCTGGTTGTGCACCACATGTTTCTGATTTAAAATTATGTTTGAGCACTTTAGAATCATTCACTTGGCATGGGCATGACAATCATGGTATCGGAATAAAAAGCCCTGGATGCATAGCACCTATTTTCAATGACAATGACCTACGTTTGAGTGTGGAAAGGCATCCTAAGCTGTAGGATAGACGTTCGTTTCTTGTGGGATTATATGGTGAGGAAACATGGTATCTCCTAGATTCGAAATGAAAGAGTGGAGTTTGTTTGTTTGTTTTATATGTTGAGCAGCGCATCAAGGGGCTAATCCCTGCAATGTAGGAGAGCTGCAGTGGGGCCGCAGTGTTTCCATTGAGAGGTTGTCTCCCATGTATTGGATTATCATGGCATTTATGGCCAGTGTGTATGGGTTCTCCCTCTATGGAGTCTATAGAAAGGGAAATGTTGGACTACAAAACTATAAAACTATAAACGCAAAGATTAGGCTTTAGGACAGTCTATTCTTTAGCAGCAGTTTGACGCTGCTGGTTCGTGAGGCCGTGAGGGTGTATTTGTCTATTATGAGCATGAGGTCCAGCTAGTGCCATAGCCAGTGCACCGGCCCATTTAAGGTCCCATCAGTGGTGCATCTGCCGGGAGTTGCCAACAAGTGGTGGTTCTTGAATCTAGGGTTTTTAGGGACCAAAAAGTTGGTTTATGTCCTCTGACAAGGACCGTCAAGCTGAAATACAAAAAGCAGAATGTGTTGAGAGGGCTAGATGGCAATTGGAGATTGTAAGTCGCTATTCTCCTCAAAGGAGTAGCTCCATACGCATAAATGGCAGTGGTCTTAGTAACCCAACTGCTGCACATAGTCATTTAGGTGCAGGAGGAAGCGCAAGTTCTTCCTCTCTTCCACCAAGTCAACCCACTTCCAGTGGGGGTGTGATTCCATTAGTCCAAACTTCTATTGTTAATCTGATTGTCATCATGGCACAACCCATTGCAATTCCTGCAAGGACGCCAAATCTGACAGCTTTAGAAGTGCCTTTGCCCATTTTTAATGGGTTAGCTGAAGAAGATGCGGAGTTTCACATTTGTGAGTTCCAAAGATTAATGTTTAATTATTGCATCCAAGATGAGGGACATCTTATGATGGTCTTTAACATGACATTAAAAGGAAGGGCTGCAATATGGTATCATAGCATAGAGACTTGAACCATCACTACAATTGACAAATTTTATGCAGCTTTTCGAGGAGAATATGCCCCTAAAAGAGGTGACCAATATTGGTTGCATGTTTTGAATGTAACACGCCAAGACCCCCATGAGAATGTGAAAGCCTATGCCAAGAAGCTTAAGGAAGTGTTTCGTAAGTTACAAACTTACATTCCTATTCCGCCGGCTGCCTAATTGCAATACTTCTTGCATGGATTGGATTTCAATATTCAGGTACAGTTGAGCAGTGTGGCCTTGGCTAATATGGACATCGCCATCGCGCGGGCAGAAGGAGTAGAGTCACGATTACAAACGGCCTACTCCTCGCGAATAAATCTTAATGCAGGTCTAGTACCTGGAGGCAATTTACCATTGATAAATGAAAGTCAAGGGATGCCTATGAATAACCCTAATGGGAGAGGAAGCATGGTTCAAAATATACATTTGCTGCCAGCTCCTCCCAGTGTGACTATGTCTATGGCTAGTCAGTTGGCTCCACCAAATGTTGGAGGCCAAGTTTCGAACCCTAATGTTGTTCTTGTGAGTCAACAACCAATACCCAATCAAATTGTTAGGCCAATGGAATGACGGATAGACGATCAAGGCTATGAGTCGAGTGTCTTTAATGTCCTTGGCGAAGTGAAGGATATGATGAAACACTACACCGATATGATTTCTGAACAATATTGGCAAATAGCTGTTGATGTCAATTTCCTGAAGAAGTAGCATAATATGATAGGGAGTCGATGCCTTGAAGAGGGTGGTCCCTCAAGATTCAGCTGTAAGTGGTGTGGTGGATAACATTTCCCTAGAAACTATCCAAATGTTAAATGTGATATTTGTGGGAAGTCGGGCCACTTAGCCGCTACCTGTTGGAGTAAGATTAGTTCCCTCCAACAAGGGAGTAAACAGCCAGGTCCAGTTAATCATAGAGCGCAAGTTAATAACCTCTAGCAAAATGATGGACCAAGACAAATATTGCAAAGGGGAAAGAACACTATAGAAGAGTTGCCACAAGGCAATGGAGTTAGCCTTATCAAGGCTGTACGCGTCAATGCCGCTGAAACCTCTAACCTACGAGCGGTCACAAGAGGCCAAAAGGCTAAAGAGGTTGATAAAGATAATGCAAAACCGGTCAAGGGAAACCCTAAGCAAGGGAACAAGGGGATGCAAGTGCTAAATCCTAGTGTGGAAGGTGGACCTTTAAGGCCGGTTGACAAAAAAGTCGATCCTAAGAAGGATGAGGAAGTGCCAAGAAAGAAGGCAAGAGCAAAAAAAAAAGCACTAAAGTCGATCTCAAGACCAAAGGAAAGGATGCTATGGCGAGAAAAGAGAGAGTTGGCTACCTATCATGATTTTGATTTAGCAAGTTCTCTTTGCAAAGTCAAACCAGATGTAAACCTCTTACAGTTGATTAAATTATCTCCAGGAGTACACAAGGAATTCAAGAAGATCCTACGTAATTGGGTATATTGTAGAACCTTTGGGCATAGCACGAGTAGGGGAAGATTGGTTTGATCATGCTGAAAAGAATTGCCCTAGGGTTCCAACATACATGGATGGAATATTAGTGGAGCATGGTATTGTAGACATTGGGTCCTCCGTCAATATCATGAGTTCAGAGTTGATGGAGAGGTTGGGTCTAGGCATCCAAAAAGATAGCTCCACTCTTCTTAGAATGGCTAATGATAGTCTAAGGTAACCAAAAGGTTGCGTTACTAAAGTCTATGTTACAATTGCAAGTGTAGAATGCTTCTTGGACTTTAGGGTGATAAGATTTGCAAGACGTCCGAGCTATTGAGTCTTGTTGGGTAGGCCTTGGATTTTACAAACAGACTGTCAAGTCGATATACCCGCCGGTCGAGTGGTTCTAGGTAGAGGTGGTAATCGAGTAATAGTCGATGCTTACCCTGAGTCTCCTCAGAGCGAGAGAGCTCCTTTATCTTCCACTGAATTAGAAACAGCAGACGATCCATCTGGTAGTGAGACATCATCCAGCGATGAATCTAAAGAGGGGTCCACTATAGAGGATATTTATCAGATAACTCTAAATGAGCCGATAGAGCCACAGGATAGGATAAGAGACGCGGATGTGATTGAGTTAGACCTTGGCACACCGAACGATTCGCGGCCAATTAAATTAGGTTCCATGCTCAGTTCAATAGAAAGGGAGGACTATGTGTCCTTGATTCAAGAATTCCGTGATATCTTTGCTTGGAGTTATGATGAGCTAAGAGGCATCCCTCTCGGCCTAGCTGTTCATACTATTCATGTAAAAGAAGGTAGTCATCCTGTGCGTCAGAAGGTAAGGTGTATGCCTTTTGAATTGAGAGATGGGTTATTTGAGGAGTTACAGAAGTTACGAAAAGCTAGTTTAATCTTCCCTGTATAGTATACAGAATGTTGTTCACCAGTTGTGACCAGGAAGAAGAAAAATAACCAGATCCTACTATGTGTAGATTTTAGAGAGCTGAATAAGCAGACAGTCAAGGATTACTACCCGTTGCCATTTATTGAGAAGATTTTGGATCAATTACCAGGTAGGGAAATATATTCATTTATGGATTGCTTTGCAAGATACAACCAGATGGTAATTGTAGAAGAGAACAAGTTGAAAACAACTTTCATTACTGTCTTTGGTACTTTTGTGTACCATGTGATGGCCTTTGGTTTGTGCAATGCACCTGGATCATGGCAACGAACAACAGACAAGACCATTGGTGACATCTCCCCAGATGAGTTAAAAGTATTTATCGATGACCTAGGGGCAGCCACTGTAAGGGAAAGGATGTTGATTATTTTAAGAAAGTGCTTTGAGCACTGCAGACAATTTTGTATCACTCTTAATCCACAGAACTGTGTCTTTGGAGTGCCTTATGGGCTATTGTTAGGCCATGTGGTCAGTTCAGTAGGGATAGCAACTGACCCTGAAAAGATCAAGGTTATAGTCGCTATGAGTCCACCATGCACTCTGAAAGAGGTACATAGCTTTCTGTCATCGATAGGGTAATATCGAAGGTTTATAAATGCCTTGGCAGAAAGGACGTTGCCATTAATGAACTTATTATCCTTTAGCTGTCTATTTGTATGGAGCGACCCTTGTAAGGTAGCTTTCGAGGATGTGAAACAGGAGCTAGTAAAAGCACCAGTTTTAAAAGCACCTAAAAGAGGCGAGGTATTTTACATATTTTCAGCAGCCACCATGCATAGTATCAGTTGTTGTTTAGCCCAAATTTGGGAGGAAAAGTGGTATCATCCGATAGCTTTTGCTAGTCGAAAATTGGGCATATTAGAAATTAACTACACCTACATGGAGAAGTTGTGCCTTGCGATGGTCTTTGCAACTAAAAAATTCAGGCACTACATCCTCTATGAGAAGGTAGTATTTTATACGAAGGTAGAAGGGCTTAGATTGCTTATGAACAAGCTACAACCGCCCGATCGTGTGGCAAAGTGATTAATCACTTTGCAGGAGTTTGATTATGAGATTAAGAGTAAGCCACCGAGGTTGCAGGGTATTGTGGAATGCCTTGTGGATTTGGGGGAGCCAAAAGAGACTTTGGCTGAAGGAAGTGATATTGATGAAATGTTTAAAATTGATACAGCTTCTATCCCATCTTGGTATGCTGCTATCACACTTTATCTATCAATAGGAGAGACTGGAGCTGGTTTATCAAAATAAAAAAAGAGGAAAATTAGACAACAGGCTTTGAAGTTTTCCTTGATCGCAGGAACATTATATCGGCAGGGTGTTGATGATATTTACCACCAATGTGTGATGCCTGAGGAGGTTCCTTTCATCTTGGAAGAGTGCCATGACTCTGCGTGTGGAGGGCACTTCGCTGGATGGTTGACGGCACATAAAGCTTTAGGAGTTGGATATTGGTGGCCGTCCATCTTCCAAGATTCCTTTGAGTACATTAAGAGATGTGATACCTGTCAAAGACATGACAGCAGAGAGAATAGGAAATGCCCACTTATGCCTATTATGGCTATCCTTCCATTTGAAAAGTGGGGCATTGACTTTGTGGGTCCTATCACCCCGTCGTCTACTACCCAGAAGAGGTACATTATAGTAGCAACTGATTATTTTACAAAATGGTCAGAAGCGCGGGCGACGAGGCAGGACAATGCAAAAGAGACTGCAAGTTTCTTTTTAGAGTAGATTATCTGCCGTTTCGGTCCACCCAAGGAACTAGTGTCAAACCGTGGAGCTCACTTTTTGAATAAAGTGATCAAAATCCTGATTGAAGCTTGGCAAATAAAGCACAATAAAATGACCCCCTATAATTCACAAGCCAACGGGCAAGTCGAAAGTACTAATAAGCAGCTTGTGGGTATCTTGTCTAAAATAGTCTTTGAGAAGAAACGAGACTGGGACATGAAGTTGTATGTGGCAGTATGGGCATACAATACAACGTTCAAGCGAGCTACCGGCCATACTCCATTTAAATTAGTTTATGGGGAAGAGTGTGTGTTACCCCTCGAAATCGAGTTGCTAACCATACGGTTTGCAATTAGCCACTCTTTGGGAGATGAGAATGCACTCTTTGAACGTTTCACGACCCTAGCCGACTTGGATGAACTGAAATTACAGAGCTTATTACACCAGGAGGTAGCTAAACGTCGGATGAAGCAGTTGCACGACCTTAAAGCAAAGAAGTATACCTTTAAAAAAGGGCAATTAGTTCTGTACTATGATGTGCGTAGGGAGTTGTTTCCAAGGAAGCTGGAACCTAGATGGGATGGCCCCTACAAGATTGTCAGGATAGGGAAAAATAGGTCTACGGCTCTACTAGCTAATCTGTAGGGAGTAGAATTTAAAAATAAGGTTAATCTTAATAAGATTAAACCTTATTATTTCTAAGTATGCTAATATGGAAAGTGTATTGCAGGTCCATGTTGGGGCTTATTTGAGACCTGCAAAAGAGCTTAAAGCTAGTTGATGGGGCGGTTAATTGCTTATTTGGAGCAGAGATACCATCAGGGGAAACTTATCTGGTGGAGCAAAGGATACAAAGTGATTGAGCAAGAAGACAGAACCTTTGTGTGGGAGATCAAAGTCTTCTGCCATCACTGCTTACGAATATTGACAAGTATCCTTGTTGAGTTTAATGAAGAAGGTGGGATGGAGGCATCAGTTCATCCTCTAAACATGTTAAATTTTGACTATCATAATTACGAATAGAGGAGTTCGTGATGGCAGGCTGTGTAAACCCATTGTGGATGTATACATTATATTTTGACGGAGCATCTAGGGGCCCTAATAAAAAAGGGGGTGTTGGAGTAGTAATCCGATATCCCTGACGTAGAGTTACGATGAAGTTAGCTGCTTATCTTGGGATAGGATTCACTAACAATATGGCAGAGTATAAAGCCTTGATTATGGGACTCCATATTGCCAAGCAAGGTGGTATTCGGCGGTTGTTAGTAAAAGGGGATTCCTAGTTGATCTTGAATCAGCTAGATTGGACATATACAGTGCAGAATCCCATCCTTTGTATGTATCATGGAACTGCTATGACCCCACTTGAGGAGTTTGAGAGAGTGTCTCTTCAGCTGATTCCACGTTACTGGAATCAGTTTGCAGATTCACTGGCAAATCTTGCTTATGAAGAAGACATTTTCTTCAACTGTGGTCCCAGTTTGGATATTGCTATCAATAATGAGACAAGACCCAATCACTTGTGGGGAATGTTATTAGAGCATGCAATAAATGGCAGGCGATGTTGATATGGGTGATACAAAGAGTAGCCGAGATCAATCTACCATTGTTATCTTGGACCCATAGGCTAATTAGACAACATGTTATGCGTACGCCTCTTGCTATATATGTAGGAGGGATGGATAATCTTATGCATTTAGATTAGGGCTGTGAGCCCTCCTATTTTTCCTCCTTGGAAAGGAGCATATTATTATATATATATACTATTTTGGGGAGGGATGTGTAGGTACTATTCTGTTTTATTTCATTAGGCCAAGAGCACCGATCAGTTTTTGTAGTGAAGTGCTTTATTTCATTAGGCCAAGAGGTCCAGTCATGTGTTTACTACAGGTGCGGTTAATGGTTTTTTGTTTTAGTCCTGTGCTAGACAGGTTTAAAGAAGAGCTTGGAAGGAGTCTATGTCATGCGGAAGCTTCTCATGGCCCTATCCAGGTGATATATCTCCTTTACGAGTACCGTGTTTTCTATGCTATATGTGTCTCTGTACTTATGGGGGATTTTCTTTTATTGTTGGGGACCGGCGTCCAAGGCATGAAGTCCCAGGTTTAGGTTAGGTATGTCTGAGGGAGGGCTGAGTAGTTGTTGCCTCCTGTAAAGACATTGCCAGGAATTGAAAGACCTATTTTAGAAGGTAGTGCTAGTGACCCTGTTCTGCTAGCCTGCTAGGCAACCATTCTAGGAGTTCTTGTTAGTTGTGAGGCAGTTAGAGAAGCCTGCTGAAGGAAAACTGATGATGATAGAGAGGAAAAAAAATCTTGAATATCTCAAAGACAATAAATATATACAAAGGTGTGGCAAAAGGGGTTCTAACCCCTATAAAAATATAAAAGAAAAGAAAGGAAAATTTATAAGCAGTTGCTTATCACCTTGCGAAGGCTTGGTAGGTTCCTGGGGACAACTCAGACCCGGGGCCGATGCCTTGTCTTCCTAGGGGTGGCGTCTCACTAGAAAAGAATAAAGTAAGAAAGGTTGGAGCGAAAATAAAAGTGAGCATCAGAAAAGGATTAAGTGTCACCTCACGAGGGCTTGGTAGGTTCTTGGGTACCGAGACAAGACCTGAGGCCGATGCCTTGTTCTCCTTGGGTCACTACGCTCAGCTCCCTCCTTTTTACATGCCCGAGTATGGAAGAATAAAAACCTAAAAGAAGAAATGTGTTAAAAGAAAATACTTCTTGAACAGGCTATAGGAGTCCTCGCCTAGTAGGAGCTCCTAGTTGTGTTATCCTTAGTTAGGTAGGTAGTTCAAACCACCACTTAGGGTGACTTCTTTGATAGTTCTTTTTAGTTTGGCCATGTTGGAGCAGTCGGTTAGTGACTAGCTTTGGACCTTCTGTCAGATTATGCTAGGCCTGCTCCTTGTGGTTTTCATGCCTTGGTTTTGTCAGGGGATAGGGTGAGCATTGTGCTGTGTTTTAATATGTATCTATTTTGTATCAGCTTGATGCTTCCTTTAGTTGTTTTGTGCAGATTTGTTGTGGGATTCGACGAGCTGAGTCGCCCTATCCTGTGGTTGTCAATGAGAAAAATGTTTTCATTACTAGTTTTCATGTATGGATAGAAAATGATTCTAGAATTCTCAAGAGAACTAAAGCTATAAGTAGGGTTGAAAGGATGTATGTGCATAAAGATTGAAAAACCTTCAAAAATATGGAATTTTAGTTGCAAATGACTACATTTCAGGGTTATTTGATGGTTGATTTTTGCTAATACATTGGATGAAATTATAGTAGTCATTAGTGCTGCAAATATGGCTCAAAATTGTGTCATACTGTATGTACTCTAGATATGTTTAAAATCATAAAAGACTTTGCTAAATATACATGTAAAGGGCTACAAAATTGGGTTGAAATACATGATAGAGAGCCAAAGTATAAAATTTTGACAAATAGATTAAGCCAATTGCTTTGCCTTTACCCCCTAACAGTGATAGTGTATATGAGATAGTCTCCAAGTAGCCAAGTTTAAGGGATCTAAAAGGAGTTGGGCATAAATGCACCATTGATACACTGAAGAAGTTGAAAGTTGGAAGTGATGGGCTTCTTCTACGTGTAAAGAAAGAATGCTTTATGAAAATGTTGGCAAAGTATGAAAAGAGTTTTGCATGTTAGCTTGTTGAAATTGGTTGTATTGATCCACCTACTTGCCTAAGCTGATGGAGATGATAAATGAGAAGATTAGGATTAACATTTTGGAGTCATCCTTATGCTATATTCTAATCATTGGTTTACTATACTACCAAAGAAAAATGAAACATTGTGATCCATTCAAGTTATATAGCCAATCACAATAAGGAATGTTAGTGGAGGGCCTATTATAGATGAGTTGGCAGAAACATTTTCTAGGAAAACTATCTATTTGATGGAGGATTTATATTTAGGATATGATCAGTTTCATCCTGGCACTCAAAAGTTGAGATATTACTACTGTGAAGATGTCATTGGGTTTGGTGCACATGTTACCCTTCCGCAAGGAGCAACAAATTCTCTTGCCCACATGATGAATGCAATGAATAAGGTTTTGCAATACTTTGTTCCCCCAGCTTAGTATGTTGTTTCTTGATGATGTATCGATCAAGGGTTGTAAAGAGCATGAAAAGACTGAAGACTTGGATGAGAATGGCTACATGATATTTGTTGCCAATCATATGCAAATTGCAAGAAGATTCTGACTTCGAAGAAGTACATTTATTAAACTCTATTGGATCAAAAGCCTATGTTTGGTATTGAGAAGATATTGATTGTAGGTCACTTGTATGGCCTTGTGGTAGAAAGTTCTCATCGACAAAGTTTGATGGGATTGATAAGTTGTATGAGACTTTTTCCAGTGTGTCAAAATTCAAAAGTTTTTTGGGTGCATGTGTTTTCTATCTCTCATATGGATTTCTCACTTTGTATATGTTGCAAATGACCTCTATCAATTGTTGAGAAAAAGATAAAGGTTTCATTGGGAAAAGAAGCAAGCTAAAGCAATGAGAAAATTGAAGGTACTATTAAAGTCTCCTCCTATGTTAAGAAAGGTGGATTACTTAAATGAAAGGCCTATTATTCTTATAGTGGATACAAGCCCTAGAATTGGGTGGGCAGTTGGATAGAATGATGATAAGGGAAATTTTTATGCCATCAAGTTTGGTGCAAAGGTGCTTAATGAGGCAAAGATGATATTTGCAAGTTAAGTGAGAGCTTTGGGGCATTGCGATAGCCCTTAAATGTGATAAGGAATATTTTATGGGGTCTCATGTGATTATTGAAACCAATTGCTTACCACTACTAGGGATGATTGCTAGTTGTGCCACATTGAACATTGCTATATTGCAGTGGATATTGTAAGCTCATTAAATCCTAAATTGCAGTATGTTGCAAAAAGGGATAACCTAATTTTTTATCTAGTATCAAGGGCACGATTTGATGATGTGAAGGACATGATAGAAGATGAAGTGATGGATGAATTAGTTGCTAAAAGTTCTTATTTTACAATAGTGGCTGATTGGATAGATATTATAAATGCAAGTACACGTGTCATTAATGATGTTACAATTGTCACAAATGTAGGTAGTGACATTAAATATAGCAAGTACAGTAGGTAGATTAACGAAGTGTGATCCTATAACAATAAATTCAACGATAAATAAAGTGTTTTTAGCAAGAAAAAAACAAGGACAATAGGAGATAATCATTATAAGTGCTATGGTTTTAGCCATGGAAGAGTGTCTAAAGGACCTGTGTATAGATGATTGGTTGAAAGTAGAACAATATCTCAACACACTATCCAAGAAAAAGGATTGGTCAGATACAAAGCACAAGATAATAAAGAGAAAGGCATATGGTTTTTTCTTGAAAGATGGTTATCTCTTAAAGAATGTGAAGAAAAAGAATGGGGCTCCACTGAAGTCATTGGAGATAGAGCTACTAGGTCAAATTATGTAGAATTTCCATGAAAGTCTATGGGCTAGTCATAGAGGTATGTGGGGCACTATTGAGAAGATCAACAAAAAATATTAAGTATATATAAGGATATAGCATACTTTGTGGAGTCATGGAGTGCTTGGTAGGTATACTCTACTCTGAGACATAGAGATGGATTGCAGCCAACTTACCCATTGTCCATACATAATAAATGGATTGTTGATTTAGTGACAATGCCTACAAGTCTCTAGTAGATGTGGTATATTGTACTCGCATAGGAGGATTTAACAAATCAAGTGGAGGGAAGAGTTCTCAACAGTACAAAGATTACATAAGTTGTCTGTAGATTTCTCTTAAAATAGGTGTTTTTCCAATGTAGATATATTGGCAAGACTAAAATAACAAATGGAAATTAGATGCAAATAAGGCTCATGAGATCTTCTCATGATTGGGAATCAACTTGGCTCTAACTACAGTATACAATTTTGAAGGTAATGGCAAGGCCAAAAGGAGACACCCATCTATCATTAAGACACTAGCAAAGGCATGCAAAGGTAATATAAAAGAGTGGTCAAGAATGCTACCATTTGCAGTATGTGCTGATAGGATGGTGCATAGCATAGTGACAGGTTTTATGTCTACTGAATTGATGTATGGCCAAAATCCCATTATGCCTATTGAGGAGATGGTTGTTCTCAGCTAAATATATATCCTCTAAATCATGTGCGTTCAAAGCATATTTATAAGAGATTTATAAATATCCTTATTTGTGATTTTTTTCTAAATAAAACACAATCCTTTTCTACTCAATCTATAGATAACCCCTTTATATGAAATCCTTTTGTATGTTTAAAATATATAAAAATAGTATTTTAAAATTCCATTTTTTTGAGCCCGCATGATTCACACATGTATTCATGAGTGACCCCCCAAGTGATTCCTACATGGAGTATGCTATCTTGGTAAGAAGGGTTGAGTAGAGAGGAACTATTGACTCTATGCATTAGACAGTTATAAGAAGGCTAGAAGACATTGATTTAGCAGTTTCCAGGTTATGGGCAACAAGGCTTTAGAACAAGAAGAGATTTGATAAGAGGCATCAACTAAGATAGAGGGTAATACAAGAGGGTGATTGGGTGTTGATTTATGATAATAGCATAGAGAACGAGCACAATGCTAATCACAAGGTTTTGAAGTAGTGGTTTGGTCCATATGTGGTACAACATATACATGGAAATGCTATTTATTCACTCAATGAATTAGATGGGATTGCATTGTCGATTCCTATAGCCGATAAGCAGATCAAAGTCTTTAAGAGATGATTGTTTGATACATATGAGATAAAAGAGCTAGAGATAGGATCTATTCATATGACACTGAGGAAGAGGAAGGAGAGGATGGCATGGGGATAGATGATGAGGCTTTGAACTTGTAGATGCTTAATATGATTGGAGTAGACAAGTTAGGGTAGAATTGAAAATCTTGAGACTACTCTATTTCAGCATGGATTAATGGTTTCCAAAACTTCCAAAATAGGACTTTATACCTGGGAAGAGGCCTACCAAGTTTGGTTGTCATCCAAGTTGATATGCAAAAGTTACGGGGACAACAAGGTTGATGTCTCTACTAAGCTGCCTGGGACTATGTGCACTAAAAGATAGTTGTAGGCTATACATAAAATGTTAGGGGCTAATACATTCAAATTTTGATTCTAAGTTATTCACAATGTTTCTAGATCAAAAGAAATACTATAGCTTTGTAGAAGAAAGCTTAGAGATTTGAGTTATGCATCAAAAGATATGTGTAGTTTTCTGTAGAGTATCTTGTGGGATAGTTTTTCCCTAGGCAGAAAGAGGCTGAATATGATGCATGTAAGGTACTATACTTGGCATGTGCTTTAACAAAGGTGGATACAAATAACTTATGGATACATAGGGTATAGTAGCAGAGCAAGATAGTAAAGGAAAGAGATCTAGAAGCATATGGTATTATGATGAAAGGTAGGATGATAGGGTAGATAAAGAAGGTAATGCAAAAGAAGAAAAAAAAACTCAAAGTAGCAAATGATGACTTTGAGTAGAAAATTGATATTGTGGATGATGATGGGTAGCTATCACCCATCCAGAGAATGTGTAGGTTTGGAGGAGGTGGATGTCATGACACATTGTGTCCATTCAATAAAACTTAGAGATAAGATAGAAATACTATGATTTCATGTATGTGTCATGACTAGTGTTGGTAGGAAAAAATAAAGTTGATTATGTTTTAAAGACTATATGGGAGTGTGAGTGATAATTCAGGATACATCAAAAAATTGTCAAATGTAAGATAGACTTTATATATGATATATCTATCAAGTTGGTGACCATGTACTTTGCAAAAGTTGTAAATGGTTAGGACCAAAAGTGTCGAGAATAAGTGAGTGCCCAAATTAATGTACATTGCTCATGGGACAAGGGCAAACTATCCAACTATAATAAGCATGCAAATTTGGATAAGAAAGAGAAAAGTGGAACTTTTGTGGAAGCCAATCGTGGACAACTAGAAAGAAAAAAAACTGGAACAATTTTTTTAGCCATCTTATGGAAAAGACATGGAGAGGTTGGGAAGGAGAGATGTACACTTCTAATGCTCAACAAGAAGCTCCCAATACTAGAAAAAAGGAGAAACCATTAAAGATAATGATAAAAGGACTTGAAGGACGATTTTAGGAGTGATTTCTAAAGTATGTTTGCTCACTAGAATAGGCAGAATAGGATAGCATGCTATTCATGAAGTTCATGAACTTCAAACAAACTTCTGGATGCATCTATTGATAGAATTAGACTCATAACATTAGAGAAGGTTCAAATATCATCAAAAATTAAGTTTAGAGTAGATTTATGGGTAGAAAGGAGTGCTTTCTTCTTACTAAAATAAAACTACCATATAGGGTTGAAGTGGTTTTTGAAGCCCCATAATGGATAAACAATGGTTTTGATGGATTTTGATACTTGGTATCACTTTCTAGCATTAATATACATCATTTAATATAAAGATTTGGATGTATATATGGATTTATGAGGTGCATGTATTTGATTTTGGTCTATGTACAACAAAGATCTTGATGCATGAGCGAGGATTTTTGAGCTATAGTCTCAGATTATGTGTTGGGCAAACATCCCAAGTGTGTTTGCATGACTAGGATCTAGGCATCTTATATGGTTCTATTGAGATATACTGCTATATTATATTTGGAATAGAATCATTGAATTTTACCTCTATTATTGTCTATCACTTTATCTAAATACTTAATACTCTTCCTTTTTGCATGGTTCCTATTTCTCTCTCACTAAACCCTTCTGTCATATTCTAGCCATCTTTATTCTTTAATCTTTACTATGAATAAAGGAAAGGTAGGTCATATAGTGTGATTGATGAAGTTTTCACACACTAATTTTGCTATGTTGAGTTGAGGTACCCTATATAGCCATTACTTTCTCTTGTGCTCTTCTCACTCTCACTCGTGATCACCATTTTAAGGGCTTAATATAAGCAATTCATCAAAACATAGTGATATCTTGAGTCAAGCAACTAGTAATCATGCCAAGAAGTTGCAAGAGATAGATCTTGATAAGAATTGAAGTTCCAATAAATTACTATCTATTGCACTTTAATACACTACCCACTTCCATAATTCTTTCTAAGGGTAGAGCAGGGATACGATAGTGCTATATGGTTTATAAGCATATTCATAGGGTGAAAGAAAAGTATGTTCACTTGATATTGTTATCTCAAAGTTCTATATTTATTATGGGCACATATATAAACTAGATCTTCCAGTAAAGTATAGCTAGATGTACGTTATGAAGTGGTGCAAAGGTGTCACTTGGTTCATGTGAATTGAAGGGGAATTCAGGCTAACAATGAGTCTACAAACATGAGTAGGCTATAGAGAGAGAGATTACGAAACCCTACTTGGAAAGGAAGATCGTGTTGCTAGGGCCAAAAAGACCCATCACATCACTTATTATTTCCCTAGTATGGTTAAACATCTCCTCAAACAAGTGATACTTGGAGCTTACTATAATAAACTTATGCTCGAGAAAACCTAGCATAAAAAGAAAATAAGAGATAACAAAACCCATCTTGGATAGGAAGATCGTAACCCTAGGGCTAATAAGGCCCATCACAACAGTTATAATTTCCCAAGCATGGTTAGACATCTCCTCAAAACAAGCAAAGGAGAGATTATAAAACCCTGCTAGGATAGGAAGATCATGTCCCTAGGGTATAAATAAGGCCCATCATAGTAGTTATCCTTTCCCAAGCATGGTTAAGCATCTCCTCAAACAAGCAAAGGAGAGATTATAAAACCCTACTTTGATAAAAATATCGTGTCTCTAGGGCTAATACGGCCCATCACAGCAATTATCATTTCCCAAGCATAGTTAAACATCTTCTCAAACAAGTGATACCTATTTTAGTGTTATTTTTGTAGCCTAAGTCATGAAAGTATAAGTTCTTATATTTTAGTATAAAAAGTAAATCACAACCTTTCAAGTGAACAGTGTCACCTATAAGGACACTCTGGGAAATACATGGCAATCCTACGTAGAATACCTATTCTTGCAAAGTGTACCTTGTGAAAATACACTTTAGGTAACAATCACACTCCCTTATAGAATACCTTTGCATCAAAATCTTATAGAATACACACTCCCTTATAGAATACCTTAGCAAAAACATAAATAAGATACCTTTGATGTGACGGGGCTGGGGGGTGCTGTGACGGCGCTATGACGGGGGCACTGTGTAAATGTAGCTGTGGTGTCCACCAGGCCCACCAGCAGGGTGCGCGCCATCTAGCACGAACAGGAGCTCTGTGGCGCGTGGGTGCGTACGCAACGGGTTCAGGGAGCCTACCGGGGACTCCAAGAATTAGACTGATCACTCCAACATGCTCTGGCTGCTGCTATTGCCTATGTCATGGCCATCTTAACCGTTGATTGAATACATCTATCGTTTTCTTAACATGATGGTAACAGGAGTGCCCAACTTACAATCTTTGTATAGGAAACGAGGAAGGAATATAAAGCACTGTAGGTCAATATACTATAGGTGTGGCTACTAAATTTGAACCGAAGAAACTAGCAAACAATCCATGGAGCGACTGAACATGTAGGTTTAATTAAATGGTTAAAGAACCTTTATTGCAGCAGCAACCCCGGCCCAAACACCGACTGCGATCTAGTATTGGAAGGGAGCATCGGCATCCTTATCTTACACACTTGGCAATATGCCCGTTCATGATTCTGACATTAATCGATCATAGCCAGTTCGTGTGCGACCAGCTGGTAAGGATCGTAATAGAAATGGGCTGCAGGCAGTGGGGGCGGGTGACGCAGACATGGCATGAGAGGAGGAGTCTGTGGCACAGAGCCTATCACAGAGGCTGTCCGATCCGGCAGCAACAGCGCCCAAGAGGAGCAGCTCATCGGCCTCTTCTCCAGTCAGTTTCTGGATACTAGATCAGGTCCGGTTCAACCGACCTGGCCTGCAGTCAACTACGGCATCTTCTACACCACCGTGGAAGCCTGTTACATGCCCAATGGCAAGACCGATCCTTCATACACCACCATCTCTGTATCGAGCTGGTTTAGCAGATCAGTGCAAGAATAGAATTATAGTATGAAAGGAGAAGTAATATAGCTTTGCGGCGTTGAAGGAAAGAAGGGAGATTATATGAAAGAGAGGGAACTAATTGGAATTAGTATACGTTGGCGGGAATTAGAGGGTAGGTAGGGAATTAGGGGGTAGGTAGGTAGTGGAAGTGCCACAAGTTACCAAAAGTAATGCCTCACACTTGCACTTTGACTTTGCCACAACTTTTTTATCTTGATAGTGTTCTACTTCAAAGCTATTCATGGCATGTAGGTATAGCATTCACCGTAGATACATGCTACAAACAATGCACACCACTTCAAGCTTCTTCATATGACATATGCCAATGTTTGTGTGCATAATTTTCCAAGTCATATCATGCATGGAGCCCATCAAGAAATGCATGGCAAGGAGCTTGGAGAGGGGCGTTCAAACCACATTTTCTAATTTATATGGATTCTCGATACTCTGGATGTGGGTACCTCTTTTCTTTTATTTTCATGGAATATGTTTTGCCAATAAGTGTGGAGGTGATAGAAAAAAAAACAAAAAAAGATCCAAGGTACCAGAAAACTACCTCAAGTCAAAACCAGAGATTCAATATTTCTATGGATGACGAGTGCAAGTCCAATTCTTTAGAGGAGCAATGTTGCATAAGTGGCTTACCTATTTATACCTTTTTTAATGGTCCTTTGCATATACATAATCTTTGAGCTAAGATCTTCAATGCAACATCTTTTGTTTTGAGCAAATACAACTTGAATGAATTGAACTAATAATGTTTTTACATTTGTTCAAAGTCATGCAATTGCTAACTATGGTGAACATGACTTTATGCTCTATTGATGGTTAATTGGTTGATGTTTCCAAAGGAGATGTGTATCTACTTTTTTTTATTAAAAATGCTCAATTCTTTGTTCATTCAAAGAAACTTGCTCATGCTTTGGGAGGATTCCTTGCTAACCATGCCTAGTACTAGAACAATGTTGATAATAAGTCTTCCTTTTTTGGGACTTCATGCCACATTTACAATAAAATAGGGTGTAGTCTAGCAATATAATTTAGTCCTTTGGATCCTTTTAAAGAAAATGATATAGCAATATAATTAGCCATTTGGATCCTTTTAAAGGAAATGATGTGCTATTTATTACAATGACGTAAAGATAACTTGAATTTCAAATATAGAAATAGCATGTACTTGGTATCTCAACTTGTTGTCTTCTTGCAAAGAGCTAACATCTCATCTAATAAATACTTCATCTAGTAGGGTCACAAGTTTAAAATTCAAAGGAATTGAGAAGAGGGATTGTAGAAGCAAGTTTTGTCAATATATGACATTTTGTATATGTTTGAGGACCTCATTATTAGTGTCATCTACTAAAATCTCCACCAATTGCAATGCTAGATCATCTACAATATAACTAATTGATTTATTTTGAACAAGTAAAGGAAGTCCTTTAAATCAATGTGATCAATAAAAAAATCAACATAATAATAAATAAATTTAGAAGAAACTAAATAGAAATAGAGAAACATACATATTTTTAAGAGAGAATACAAAAGAGACAAGTGTGTGCCATGCTTTCTAGCTAGACCATTGTCATTTTGTTATGGGAAAAGGGGGAGAAATCATAGCCATGCATTCTTGATTACTGATTAGTAAAGATTTAAAGCAAAATATAGAATATTATTATGATGCCAACTAACTTGGGTTAAAATTTTAAGGCTTGAACAAGTAAGGAAAATCATTACCTAAGCATGCTAGTTTTGTATAGTAGCAATATAAGGCTCCTCCATTTACAAGTCCCCATTTGTAGCTGATATCCAATAGAGTTTTAGAGCCTGTCAAAACAATAGATCAAAATGCTTGGGGGGGAAAAATGATAATCCTTTGAGGTGATGCCTGCTTCTTGCACCAAATGATTAGTTCAAGGCTTAGCCACATTTCTATTGAGGTTAGCCACTTGATCTTGAGACTCACATATTCAACTAATTGCCACTAGAGCATGTTTAACTCTTCCTCAACAATCACATCTATCTCTACATTAGCATTTGTGGATGCTAGTCTTATTAATTCCATGATAGCATAAACACCTTGATGTACATCATTATTTGCTCATAAAATAACTCTCCAAGGCACCAATTAATGATGCTTTATATTATAGATTACTCAACTTGACACAAAATGCATTACATAGGGTAATCTAATCTATGTCACAATTATTACTTAGACACTTCCTCCTCAATCACACGCCACCTCCTCAATAGAATATCGATGCCCTCTAGGAAATACATGCACAAATTTTAGGTAGCTAACACTCATATTTTATTTTAGTGCATTATTGCATTTGGGAGCCATTGGTAGATTGGCTAGTACTTCGATGCTCTTAGGAATTGTATTCTTCAATGAATGATAATAGAGCCTCATGGCAATTCTAGCATAACTAAATACAACAAAAACATTAATACTCTTTAAGGATGAAATTCAATGTTTCCTTTGGTTCTAATCCACAACATCCAACACATTTTACTAACCTAAATACTAATTCATGTAGTTTCATTTGAGAATAAAACCCCCAATGCATGTAGTGTGATATGAACATAATGTGGTTGGATGCATCTACCTCATCAATACTTTCTCATTTCTCATCCTCTTGCTTGATGATTTGCTTCCATTGTTTGTTCTTGTTCTTTCCTGTTTGATTGTCTTTCTTCAACATCAGAATCTCTATAGACTTACATGTCCTCAATGTGCAAGTGTGTCCGACACTAGCATGTGCCATCACTTTCCATTACACACCTTGCAGTCTTTTCACTCTCACATGGTATACACCTTTCAAGCACGTCACATGATATTGGAAGATACTTTCAAAAACACATCACGGAAGGTTGTTATACATTACAAGATTGGTATGCACACACACACACACACACACACACACACACACACACACACACACACACACACACACACACACACACACACACACACACACACACACACACACAAGGCATTTCATTGCAATACTGTAAAAAAAAATCTAATAGTAACTAAAAAGGTTGCGTTTTTTGGTAATTTGCCACTTTGACTTCATTTTTCCTAGGTTTATTTGGGAGTATGTGTTGTACAGATATAATACAACAAAATCTTTGCTTATGTATGTTAAATCAAACCACCTAGTACATTATTCCATTATAGCCCCATAGAGAGAGAGAGAGAGAGAGAGAGAGAGAGAGAGAGAGAGAGAGCACAAAGTTGTTACCCTTAAGACTTCATTTTTCCTAGGTTTATTTGGGAATATGTGTTGTACAGATATATAATACAACAAAATCTTTGTTCGTGTATGTTAAGTCAAACCACCTAGGACATTATTCCATTATAGCCCCATATATATATATATATATATGTGTGTGTGTGTGTGTGTGTGTGTGTGTGTGTGTGTGTGTGTGTATGTATATATGTATATATATATATATATATATATATATATATATGTATATATATATATATATGTATGTATATATATATATGTGTATGTAATGTGTCCACTAGTATCATCCAGGACACGTCTTAGCAGTCCATCGAAAAGGATGTCTAGAAAAACTCCGCCCAGCACTCCCATGGAATGTTACGGGTTTTGCGATCTAGGTCTTCCCGCGTCTGCGACGTAGCGGAAGTATCCTGGTCATTCCCACTTAGGATCGACCGGAATTAGGGTTTTCCTGATTGGTCATTAGCTAACAGCAACTAGCGTCATACCCGAGCGAACTACTTTACGCAGAAACGCCAGGTCCGAAGCGGATTCACGCTGCACTTGGTTCAAGGAGAATGGGAAACGAGAGGGATGCAAGGCTCAACCTCTCTGCCATAAGGCATAGCCCCATTCCGTTCCCCTAAAACAATGTAAATCGGGTAAGACGTAACTCTGGGTCATCGCTCTCGTTATTCGTTTTGATGATCATCCCGCTGTTCTTTGAGACTTTTGAGAAAAGTTCCTGGCTAATCGGGACCACCCAACCGTAGGACGGACCCATGGTCCATCCTCGGCACTTTCCTCGGTATGTTTTAGTAATGTAATTAACTAACACATTAATTTGACATATAACAATCAGCTTCTTTAATTAATCCTGTTAAGCACTGGTTCCTTCACGTAATCTTATCACGTGACATAAAAAAACAATATCAAGCAAGTTCTTTTTAACATTTCATCATTTTATCTTTGAAATACAAGGAGTTCCGCCCGTAGGCTTGTCCATAATCCGCCCGAAGGCTATCTAGTGATCCTCAGGGATCACTATTCCAAGCTTCCGCCCGTAAACTAGTATGCGGGCCTCGAGATCCAATCCCGAGTTATGTTAGCCTCTTGTGCAGGACCCGGAAGGCGAGGGATTTACGACCAGAGCCCCCCCTGGCACCCAAGCATCCTCGTGCTCCAAGTAGAGCTCAATGGAAAGACCTCTTGCGGCGGGTTCGGTCCACATTCCCGGTGTGGTCAACAACCCCCTTGGTTAGGGTCAGGCACGCAGTCGGGGGTAACTGAAGTTGCCTCTCCCTTCAGGCCTTCAACCTGAAGCATTAGATATCTTTTCATCTTTTAGTTCTTTGAGCAAACAATGCAAACAGTGCTTTCTAAACTGTTACAAGCACAATCAATTCCAGTGGTCGTTTATTTGGCCAATTGCTAAGGAGAGAAATTTTCTCTCCGAAAGCATCCAGCACTTGATCCGGGATCAATTGCGACTTGGCAAGATCCCCAAGGGTTTGTTTGTTAACCCTATATCCTTGGGTTAGGGCCGAACCCTATTAACCCAACTTAACCAATACCTTAAGTTCTATTAGTAGTAAATATGTTATTCCAATTTACTAATTGGTCTTTTGCTTCCAAGCAAATATCTAATCCTCGTATCTTGGTTACTCTACCCAAGAATGTACTATATCACAACAATTATTTCTCCTCTTGCAGGATAAACTTGCGTAAGAATCTGCCAATCTTATTGCGAAGGATTTGGCCGTTCCCTTGTGAACAAACCACAAGATCATGCGACTCTGCAACTTGTTGCACAAGTGTCGCATCTAATCCATGGGACTATTTTACCCATCGAACGGTGTCTTCTAATCACAGAATCATGATTTAGATAGCAAACAGGGTTAGGGTGTCTTCATATCCAATCCGTTCTTGATTGCACTAGGCCGACATTGTCGGTCCTAGGGTTCCAACTCAAACCGAGATTCATCTTTTTAGCGAGCGATCCTTAGGGTAGAAACCCTAGATCGTTTTTTGCAAATATGTCCTGTTGTCCCTACATTCCGTGAATGTGGACATGTCTTTAGGGTATGAGAGTTTCAGCTTGGCAATAAGAGCGACTAGGTCACGTCCTCAACGTGCTAAACCCTAGTTAGCACTTGGGGTGTGTTGCATAGATTTAACCATTTCTAAGTGATTCCTTCACGGTTTTAGGCGTTTTTAGGGTAAACCAATTTACTTGTCTACTCATGAAAATGATTACGATACCATTCTCATAATCACTTGATTCATTGCCTACGTATGATTAGCTTTACAAACCCTTAATTTTCTGGTTAAGATCAAAGTGTATGTTAAGTTATGGCATAATTCCTATTGAACCTTCTATAACATGCAATCAAGATTCATGCTACTAGCTTTAGGGTTTTATGTTTAAAACAAACCATGCAGCCTTTTTCTTACTTCTTTTCTGAATGAGATATTCGTACGTTGAATGAGCATTACACAACCTTTCGTAACTATTTTCGTAGTTGATTGAGATTCAAGCCAATTGACTAGAGTTTAATCTACTTCATGCAGCTCTAGAACCATTTCCATGCCTTGTAAATTCCTACAAATTATTAGCAACCTTCTTTTAATGAATTGTTTTGAAGGAAAGATGCCTAATAATGCGACATGCAATTTATTCTTTCCATGCATAATCGAAGTGTACAATAATAATTTCGACTGTATAAAGATGATCTTTAGCTGATCTAAATTCGTTACTTTGTAATGCATAAAAACCACTTGCTAGGAATGCATAGAGATCTGATACTCTTTTTTCATTCGTCTAGTTGAAAAACACAAATGACCGATCCTTTGATCGTAAACTATTTCCTTGAATTTTATCCAAAGTATTTCAGTTGAAAAAGGGCATCCTAATTCCATAAATGATCCATGCACAATTTTAATATTAAAACGTAACTCAAAATTAGGGGAAAATCCTGGACTTGTGGTAAATGTCCACATGGATGTTAGGAGAGGATTCTCTTGTGGTTGCGCCTTGTGCCTTTTTAGGGGCCATCACAAATTTGACCTTTTTGCCTTGGACGCAGACTTGTGATCTTGGCGGTCTCCTTCACAAGTGAACTCCCTTTGTGACTCGGCTTCCTTAAACGATTGCACCGTCTTTCGGAATCGGGTTTTAGAAGGCTTTATAGGCTTCCTCCTCGAAAATGGTTTTTTAAAAGCTTGTGTGGGAAGGGTGTTTTTAAAAAAAATAAATAAAGGAAACTCGGGGTTAGAACCTTATGGATATGTTATGAAAAAGGTGCTTAAAAACCCGAGGGTAATAAAATCTACTTGATAAGGCCTATGAAAGCCCAAGGAAGGGAGTTTTAAATGGGCTTTGTGAAATGCAAAAAGGGGGGAAAGAGGGATTAAAGATTGCTTGGGAAGGGCTTATGAAAAACCATAGAAGGGGGGGTTAAAACGGACCACGGGAATGGGTTTGTGGAAATGCTAAAGGAAGGGTTTTTAAAAACCCAACTATTGTGTCTAAGGGGAAAAAGATGCTTAAACCCGGGGTTAGAACAAACTTTGAAGGGGAATTTCAATAGGAAAGGGGGTTAGGTGGAAATCACAAGGGGATGAGTGCTTAAATCCTGAGGAGGGGGGGGGGGGGGGGGAAGGGGGTATAAAACCCACTTGGAAGGCTTATGAAAGCCCACAGGAAAGGGGCTTCCTAAGGCCCCTAGAAGCTTCCCAAGAAACTTCTAGGAGCTTTTTGGGAGGGTCGTGGAGAACCACGTGGATGAAGAGGGAGGTTCAATACGTGGAATGGCGGCATCAGCAGCAACCAGCAACAGATCGGTTGGCAGTTGGTGGCAACGTCCAGCTTGACTGGCGGCTTCTCTCTTCCTCACGGTGCAGCCACAATAGCCTCTTCCTCCCTCTTCACGATGTTGTGCTCTTCTTTCTCTCTCGCGGCTTGCAGCATTTGACCTCAGCTTCCTCTCTTCTTCTCAGCCGCAGCGTTATGCTCCTCCTTGGCAACTGTAGCATCACGGCTCCTTACTCCTTCACACGACCATCCCCTCCTTCACGGCTGTAGTTCTCCAGCCGGTAGCATGCCGATCTCAGCTCCCCCTCTCCTTCACTCGGCCTGGCGGCATTCTGGCCCTACTCCACGGCAGGTCCCTCCTCCACGGGAGCATTTTCGCTCCTCCCCCTTCACTCCTCTCCCCACAAGATTTATATAGGTGAGGGGAGGGAATCCTCCCTCCCCCCACGCGGCATCCTGCATGGGTTCACCCCCCCTCAAGCATCCAACACGGATGCTTAGTCATCCTGCCTTCCCTCCCTTTCCCCCAGCATGACAGTCGGCTGGGGGAAGGAGGGAATAAATTTTTTATAAAAAAAATTCCAAAATACGAACAATTTAATCATTTGGATTTTTAGTAAGAGGAGGTTCTCGTTGGAAGTGCGGTTTTGAGATCAGAATTGTTACATTCTCTCCCCCTTGGAGGAATCGAGATGTCCTCATCTCGAGATAAACTGGGAATATTGATGGGTGAGAGTTCCCTCCTCTATCCAAGTAGCATCCTCCTCGGGATAATCTTTCCATTGGATGAGGTATTCTCTCAAGGTTCAGGATCTCAGTTGTCTCTTCCTAACATCTAAAATTTTGTCAGGCCTTAGTTCAAGGACTCCTCAACTAGGCATTAGAACTTGTTGGTCATTGAGTACATGGTTAGGATTAGGTGCATACTTCTTCAATAGGCTGATATGGAATATATTATGAACCTTTAGGTTCTCTGGGAGTTGTAGTCTATAAGCATTAGGTTCTAGGCACTTGAGGATCTTGTATGGTCCACAATACCTTTGGACTTAGCTTCTTGCAATCTCCTAAGGATAGAGAACTCTTCTGTGGTTGTACGCAAATGAATACCATGTCTCCTTTCTCGAAGATTCTATCTTGTTGCTTCAAGTCCATGTATGCCTTTTGTCCATCCTTGGCAGCTTGGATGTGCTGTCTTCTTGACTTTATTTGGTCATCCATCTCTTCCAACATCTGCCTTGAAGCTTCAACCCTCAAGGTTGGATCTGAGAAGTTTAGGGTACTTCGACAGTCATGACCGTACAATGCTTGAAAAGGGGTCATCTGAATGCTTTGTTGGTAAGAAGCATTGTAGGCAAATTCAACCAAAGGCAAGTATTGAATCCACCTTTTTTTGGCTCACGACAGCAGTGTGCCCTAAGCATATCCTTGATGACTTGATTGATGCGCTCTGTTTGGCCATTAGTTTGGGGATAGTAAGCTGTGCTAAAACTGAGTTGAGTCCCAATGGCTTCGAAGATAGCTCTCCAGAAGTGTGATGTGAAGAGAGAGTCATGACCACTAATGATTCTTCTGGGTAGTCCATGTAGCTTGAATATCTTCTTGATAAATAACCTTGCAATGTCTGAGGCTTTATAGTTTGTCTTTACCAGAATAAGGTATGCAACCTTAGTCAACATGTCAACCACAAGCATGATGGAGTGGTATCCTCCCTGAACTTGGGGTAGGCCATTCCCATTTCATTTGGGGAATGTCGAGTGGTTGCAATTTCCTGGCATCATGACATGTTCGGCTTTGATATGTTGGCAAGACAAACACTTAGTGACATATTTGAGAACGTCACCTTTAAGCCTCTCCCAATGGTAGCTCTTCCTAACTGCATTAAGAGTCTTAGCATAGCCAGGATGTCCTGCGAAAGGAGAATCATGAGCTTCCCATAATATCTTTTGCTTAAGTGATTGGCTTGCTGGTATACACAGCCTTGTTCTGTAGTAGACAAGTCCATTATCAATGGAAAATTCCTGATACTTAGCTTTCCACTTCAGATTCTGCTCCTTGGTAGATATTTCCTTTATCATTGTTTGGTAGGCCAAATCATGGCATGCATCCTCTCTAGCTAGTTCAAGTATAGGGTTGTTTGGCATATATACTTTTGTAGCCAGAGATCTGGCCATTGATGGATTCTACAAGATTAGGGAATTTAGGAATGCCTTGCGACTGAGTGCATCGGCAACTACATTCTCCTTCCCTGGTCGGTACTTGATTTCAAAATCATATTCCTCCAATACTTCAATCCACCGACGTTGCCTCATGTTGAGCTCGTTCTGGGTAAAAATCCATTTGAGACTCTTATGGTCAGTCACTAGTGTAAACTTGTTACCCAGCAGGTAGTGTCTCCAAGCTTGACAACTAAAAGTTCAAGATCATGGGTAGCATAATTCTTCTCATGGCTCTTCAGTTTCTTGAAGATTATGCTATAGGAGGACTTTCCTACATGAGCACACATCCTAAGGCAAGCATGCTAGTATCAGTTACTACCTCAACTCCTTACTGTGGTCTAGAAGTTTTTCGGATCGGTGTTGATACCAGACTTTGCTTCAACCTATCAAAGCTAGTTTGTTCCGCAGTTGACCATGCAATGGACGTTTGCTTCTTCAGTAAGTCTATCAAAGGTGCTGCAATCAAAGCATAGTTTTTGATGAAGGCCCTATACCATCTTGTCAATCCAAGAAAGCTGCGTATTTCTTTGACAGTTGTTGGTATTTGGCCATCCTAGAACATTTCTGACTTAGGCCAGCTCCACTGAGATTCCTTCTACTGATATGATGAACCCCAGATAACGAATCTGATGTTTAAGGAATGCACATTTCGTCATCTTTAGCATACAGCTTGTGTGACCTCCTTGTCTCAAGGAAAATCCGAAGTTGGGGTTCATGATCTCCTTCCTGTTTGGAATAGACCAGAGTGTCATCAAAGAAGACGAGCACGAAGTTATCAAGATATGGTCTAAAGATATCCTGCATTAACCTATTGAAGGTGGCAGGCACATTCATAAGCCCTAATGACATAACTAGAACTCAAAGTGTCCATAGCTAGTGTTGAAGGTCGTCTTTGGGATATCTTCTTCCTTGATTCTTATCTGATAGGTAACCAGACCTAAGATAATCTTGGAGAAGATCTTGGCACCCTGAAGACTATCAAGAAGCTCATCTATTCTAGGAATATGATATTTGTTCTTGACTGTTAATTGATTCAACCCTTTGTAATCAATGCATAGTCGAAGTGTTCCATCTTTCTTTTTCTGGAACAATACTGGTGCTTCCCATGGTGAACTACTAGGACGGATGTAGCCCTGATCTAGCAGTTGCTTGAGTTGTTCCTTCAGCTCTATTACTTCCGGTATAGACATTCTATAGGGTCTCTTTGCAATTGGCGCAGCTCCTATTACTAGCTTGATCTCATGATCTACTTCTCTTTGAAGCGGGAGTTCTGTTAACTCTTCAGGAACTACGTCCGCGTATTCCTTTAGCCAAGTGACCAAATCACTTTACTTCTTTATCAATATTCACAGTCAAGACAATCGTTGATTTAAAAAAAAAGTTTTATTCTATTCATATCAGCATAGCCCTTTCGAGGTACAATTATTTCTTGGGGCGATGGAACAAGTTGATACATTAATTCGAGGAGAATAAGATGTTGTTGCATTCAGCTACAGGAACTGAGTAGTAGTACGGATTGGGCTCATCGATTTTCAGGAATTGATAGTTCATTGGAAGATTAGGGTATCCTTTCCTTGATATCCATTCTTCTCATGACGTCCCAAAACCTTGATTCGGTCAGCAAGGATTCTTTGAATCACTTCCCCGTACATATACTTATTCTGGTTAACCCTTCGACCCCCGACCTGTAGGGTCGCGTTTGCGTGAGCCTCAACAAAGACGAACAGCTTCACGATCTTCAAATCCTCCATCCACTTGATTCTCTTCAAGTTGATTTGAAGGTACGCTGGTCGATGGGCAGCTATGTAATAGATCCCTGAAACACCCATCCATCTCCGTTCCACGTACACAGGCGATGGATTGTAAATGCGGTCTAGGATGTTCATCATCTCAACCCTTTGTCGATAATCTGTGGAATGCATCACGGTCATGACTCGGAACACTAAGAACCTGTTCCATGCTTCATAATTCTGCAAGACAACATTGAAAGTAAGGAAATGTTTGGGACCATAACATTTGCTTTGCTTCTTCTTATTAAAATTTCTTAAAAAAAAGTCCTTTGTTGGTTCGCTCTCATACCAATTGTAATGTGTCCACTAGTATCATCCAGGACACGTCTTAGCAGTCCATCAGAAAGGATGTCTAGAAAACTCCGCCCAGCACTCCCATGGAATATTACGGGTTTTGCGATCTAGGTCTTCCTGCGTCTGCTACGTAGCGCAAGTATCCTGGCCGTTCCCACTTAGGATCGATCGGAATTAGGGTTTTCCTGATTGGTCATTAGCTAACAACAACTAGCGTCAGACCCGAGCGAACTACTTTACGCAGAAACGCCAGGTCCAAAGCGGATTCACGCTGCACTTGGATCAAGGAGAATGGGAAACAAGAGGGATGCAAGGCTCAACCTCTCTGCCATAAGGCATAGCCCCATTCCGTTCCCCTAAAACAGTGTAAATCGGGTAAGACGTAACTCTAGGTCATCGCTCTCGTTATTCGTTTTGATGATCATCCCGCTGTTCTTTGAGACTTTTGAGACAAGTTCTCGGCTAATCGGGACCACCCAACCGTAGGACGGACCCATGGTCCATCCTCTGCACTTTCCTCAGTTTGTTTTAGTTATGTAATTAACTAACACATTAATTTGACATATAACAATCAGCTTCTTTAATTAATCCTATTAAGCACTGGTTCCTTCACGTAATCTTATCACGTGACATAGAAAAAAAATATAAAGCAAGTTCTTCTTAACATTTCATCATTTTATCTGTGAAATACAAGGAGTTTTGCCCGTAGGCTTGTCCATAATCCGTCCGAAGGCTATCCAGTGATCCTCAGGGATCACTATTTCAAGCTTCCGCCCGTAAACTAGTGTGCGGGGCTCGAGATCCAATCCCCAGTCACGTTAGCCTCTTGTGCAGGACCCGGAAGGCGAGGGATTTAGGGCTAGAGCCCCCCTAGCACCCGAGCGTCCTCCTGCTCCAAGTAGAGCTCAACGGAAAGACCTCTCGCGGCGGGTTCGGTCCACATTCCCGGCGCGGTCAACAACCCCCTTGGTTAGGGTCAGGCAGGCAGTCGGGGGTAACTTAAGCTGCCTCTCCCTTCAGGCCTTCAACCTGAAGCATTAGATATCTTTTCATCTTTTAGTTCTTTGAGCAAACAATGCAAACAGTGCTTTCTAAACTGTTACAAGCACAATCAATTCCAGTGGTCGTTTATTTGGCCAATTGCTAAGGAGAGAAATTTTCTCTCCGAATGCATCCAGCACTTGATCCGGGATCAATTGTGACTTGGCAAGATCCCCAAGGGTTTGTTTGTTAACCCTATATCCTTGGGTTAGGGCCGTATCCTATTAACCCAACTTAACCAATACCTTAAGTTCTATTAGTAGTAAATATGTTATTTCAATTTACTAATTGGTCTTTTGCTTCCAAGCAAATATCTAATCCTCGTATCTTGGTTACTCTACCCAAGAAGGTACTATATCATGAAAATTATTTCTCCTCTTGCAGGATAAACTTGCGTAAGAATCTGCCAATCTTATTCCGAGGAATTTGGCCGTTCCCTTGTGAACAAACCACAAGATCATGCGACTCTGCAACTTGTTGCACAAGTGTCGCATCTAATCCATGGGACTATTTTACCCATCGAACGGTGTCTTCTAATCACAGAATCATGATTTAGATAGCAAACAGGGTTAGGGTGTCTTCATATCCAATCCGTTCTTGATTGCACTAGGCCGACATTGTCGGTACTAGGGTTCCAACTCAAACCGAGATTCATCTTTTTAGCGAGCGATCCTTAGGGTAGAAACCCTAGATCGTTTCTTGCAAATATGTCCTGTTGTCCCTACATTCCGTGAATGTGGACATGTCTTTAGGGTATGAGAGTTTTAGCTTGGCAATAAGAGCGACTAGGTCACGTCCTCAACATGCTAAACCCTAGTTAGCACTTGGGGTGTGTTGCATAGATTTAACCATTCCTAAGTGATTCCTTCGCGGTTTTAGGCGTTTTTAGGGTAAACCAATTTACTTGTCTACTCATGAAAATGATTACGATACCATTCTCATAATCACTTGATTCATTGCCTACGTATGATTAGCTTTACAAACCCTAAATTTTTTGGTTAAGATCAAAGTGTGTGTTAAGTTATGGCATAATTCCTATTGAACCTTCTATAACATGCAATCAAGATTCATGCTACTAGCTTTAGGGTTTTATGTTTAAAACAAACCATGCAGCCTTTTTCTTACTTCTTTTCTGAATGAGATATTCGTACGTTGAATGAGCATTACACAACCTTTCGTAACTATTTTCGTAGTTGATTGAGATTCAAGCCAATTGACTAGAGTTTAATCTACTTCATGCAGCTCTAGAACCATTTCCATGCCTTGTAAATTCCTACAAATTATTAGCAACCTTCTTTTAATGAATTGTTTTGAAGGAAAGATGCCTAATAATGCGACATGCGATTTATTCTTTCCATGCATAATCGAAGTGTACAATAATAATTTCGACTGTATAAAGATGATCTTTAGCTGATCTAAATTCGTTACTTTGTAATGCATAAAAACCACTTGCTAGGAATGCATAGAGATCTGATACTCTTTTTTTATTCGTTTAGTTGAAAAATACAAATGACCAATCCTTTGATCGTAAACTATTTCCTTGAATTTTATCCAAAGTATTTCAGTCGAAAAAGTGCATCCTAATTCCATAAATGATCCATGCACAATTTTAATATTAAAACGTAACTCAAAATTAGGGGAAAAACCTGGACTTGTGGTAAATGTCCACATGGATGTTAGGAGACGATTCTCTTGCGGTTGCGCCTTGTGCCTTTTTAGGGGCCATCACGAATTTGACCTTTTTGCCTTGGACGCAGACTTGTGATCTTGGCGGTCTCCTTCACAAGCGAACTCCCTTTGTGATTCGGCTTCCTTAAACGATTGCACCGTCTTTCGGAATCGGGTTTTAGAAGGCTTTATAGGCTTCCTCCTCGAAAATGGTTTTTTAAAAGCTTGTGTGGGAAGGGTGTTTTAAAAAAAAAAATTTAAAGGAAACTCAGGGTTAGAATTTTATGGATATGTTATGAAAAAGGTGCTTAAAAACCCGAGGGTAATAAAATCTACTTGATAAGGCCTATGAAAGCCCAAGGAAGGGAGTTTTAAATGGGCTTTGTGAAATGCAAAAAGGGGGGAGAGAGGGATTAAAGATTGCTTGGGAAGGGCTTATGAAAAACCATAGAAGGGGGGGTTAAAACGGACCACGGGAATGGGCTTGTGGAAATGCTAAAGGAAGGGTTTTTAAAAACCCGACTATTGTGTCTAAGGGGAAAAAGATGCTTAAACTCGGGGTTAGAACAAACTTTGAAGGGGAATTTCAATAGGAAAGGGGGTTAGGTGGATATCACAAGGGGATGGGTGCTTAAATCCTGAGGAGGAGGGGGGGGGGGGGGGAAAGGGGGTATAAAACCCACTTGGAAGGCTTATGAAAGCCCACAGGAAAGGGGCTTCCTAAGGCCCCTAGAAGCTTCCCAAGAAGCTTCTAGGAGCTTTTTGGGAGGGTCGTGGAGAACCACGTGGATGAAGAGGGAGGCTCAATACGTGGAATGGTGGCATCAGCAGCAACCAGCAACAGATCGGTTGGCAGTTGGTGGCAACGTCCAGCTTGACTGGCAGCTTCTCTCTTCCTCACGGTGCAGCCACAATAGCCTCTTCCTCCCTCTTCACGATGTTGTGCTCTTCTTTCTCTCTCGCGGCTTGCAGCATTTGACCTCAGCTCCCTCTCTCCTTCTCAACCGCAGCGTTACGCTCCTCCTTGGCGACTGTAGCGTCACGGCTCCTTACTCCTTCACACGACCATCCCCTCCTTCACAGCTGCAGTTCTCCAGCCGGTAGCATGCCGATCTCAGCTCCCCCTCTCCTTCACTCGGCCTGGCGGCGTTCTGGCCCTACTCCACGGCAGGGCCCTCCTCCACGGGAGCATTTTCGCTCCTCCCCCTTCACTCCCCTCCCCACAAGATTTATATAGGTGAGGGGAGGGGATCCTCCCTCCCCCCACGCGGCATCCTGCATGGGTTCACCCCCCCTCAGCCATCCAACACGGATGCTTAGTCATCCTGCCTTCCCTCCCTTTCCCCCAGCACGACAGTCGGCTGGCGGGAGGGAATAATTTTTTTATAATAAAAAATTCCAAAATACTAACAATTTAATCATTTGGATTTTTAGTAAGAGGAGGTTCTCGTTGGAAGTGCGGTTTTGAGATCAGAATTGTTACATTCTCTCCCCCTTGGAGGAATCGAGATGTCCTCATCTCGAGATAAACTGGGAATATTGATGTTTGAGAGTTCCCTCCTCTATCCAAGTGGCATCCTCCTCGGGATAATCTTTCCATTGGACGAGGTATTCTCTCAAGGTTCAGGATCTCAGTTGTCTCTCCCTAACATCTAAAATTTTGTCAGGCCTTAGTTCAAGGACTCCTCGACTAGGCATTAGAACTTGTTGGTCATTGAGTACAGGGTTAGGATTAGGTGCATACTTCTTCAATAGGTTGATATGGAATATATTATGAACCTTTAGGTTCTCTGGGAGTTGTAGTTTATAAGCATTAGGTCCTAGGCACTTGAGGATCTTGTATGGTCCACAATACCTTTGGACTTAACTTCTTACAATCTCCTAAGGATAGAGAACTCTTCTATGGTCGTACGCGAATGAATACCATGTCTCCTTCCTCGAAGATTCTATCTTGTTGCTTCAAGTCCACGTATGCCTTTTGTCCATCCTTGGCAGCTTGGATGTCCTGTCTTCTTGACTTTATTTGGTCATCCATCTCTTCCAACATCTGCCTTGAAGCTTCAACCCTCAAGGTTGGATCTGAGAAGTTTAGGGGACTTCGACAGTCATGACCATACAATGCTTGAAAAGGGGTCATCTGAATGCTTTGTTGGTAAGAAGCATTGTAGGCAAATTCAACCAAAGGCAAGTATTGAATCCACATTTTTTTGGCTCACGACAGCAGTGTGCCCTAAGCATATCCTCGATGACTTGATTGACTCGCTCTGTTTGGCCATTAGTTTGGGGATAGTAAGCTGTGCTAAAACTGAGTTGAGTCCCAATGGCTTCGAAGATAGCTCTCCAGAAGTGTGATGTGAAGAGAGAGTCATGACCACTAATGATTCTTCTGGGTAGTCCATGTAGCTTGAATATCTTCTTGATAAATAACCTTGCAATGTCTGAGGCTTTATAGTTTGTCTTTACCAGAATAAGGTATGCAACCTTAGTCAACATGTCAACCACAACCATGATGGAGTGGTATCCTCCCTGAACTTGGGGTAGGCCATTCCCATTTCATTTGGGGAATGTCGAGTGGTTGCAATTTCCTGGCATCATGACATGTTCGGCTTTGATATGTTGGCAAGACAAACACTTAGTGACATATTTGAGAACGTCACCTTTAAGCCTCTCCCAATGATAGCTCTTCCTAACTGCATTAAGAGTCTTAGCATAGCCAGGATGTCCTGCGAAAGGAGAATCATGAGCTTCCCATAATATCTTTTGCTTAAGTGACTGGCTTGCTGGTATATACAGCCTTGTTCTGTAGTAGACAAGTCCATTATCAATGGAAAATTCCTGATACTTAGCTTGCCACTTCAGATTCTGCTCCTTGGTAGATATTTCCTTTACCATTGTTTGGTAGGCCAAATCATGGCATGCTTCCTCTCTAGCTAGTTCAAGTATAGGGTTGTTTGGCATATATAGTTTTGTAGCCAGAGATCTGGCCATTGATGGATTCTGCAAGATTAGGGAATTTAGGAATGCTTTGCGACTGAGTGCATCGGCAACTACATTCTCCTTCCCTGGTCGGTACTTGATTTCAAAATCATATTCCTCCAATACTTCAATCCACCGACGTTGCCTCATGTTGAGCTCGTTCTGGGTAAAAATCCATTTGAGACTCTTATGGTCAGTCACTAGTGTAAACTTGTTACCCAGCAGGTAGTGTCTCCAAGCTTGACAACTAAAAGTTCAAGATCATGGGTAGCATAATTCTTCTCATGGCTCTTCAGTTTCTTGAAGATTATGCTATAGGATGACTTTCCTACATGAGCACACATCCTAAGGCAAGCATGCTAGTATTAGTTACTACCTCAACTCCTTACTGTGGTCTAGAAGTTTTTCGGATCGGTGTTGATACCAAACTTTGCTTCAATCTATCAAATCTAGTTTGTTGGGCAGCTGACCATGCAATGGACGTTTGCTTCTTCAGTAAGTCTGTCAAAGGTGCTGCAATCAAAGCATAGTTTTTGATGAAGGCCCTATACCATCTTGTCAATCCAAGAAAGCTACGTATTTCTTTGACAGTTGTTGGTATTTGGCCATCCTAGAACATTTCTGACTTAGGCAGGCTCCACTGAGATTCCTTTTGCTGATATGATGAACCCCAGATAACCAATCTGATGTTTGAGGAATGCACATTTCGTCATCTTTAGCATACAGCTTGTGTGACCTCCTTGTCTCAAGGAAAATCCAAAGTTGGGGTTCATGATCTACTTCCTGTTTGGAATAGACCAGAGTGTCATCAAAGAAGACGAGCACGAAGTTATCAAGATATGGTCTAAAGATATCCTGCATTAACCTATTAAAGGTGGCAGGCGCATTTGTAAGCCCTAATGACATAACTAGAACTCAAAGTGTCCATAGCTAGTGTTAAAGGTCGTCTTTGGGATATCTTCTTCCTTGATTCTTATCTGATAGGTAACCAGACCTAAGATAATCTTGGAGAAGATCTTGGCACCCTGAAGACTATCAAGAAGCTCATCTATTCTAGGAATATGATATTTGTTCTTGACTGTTGATTGATTCAACCCTTTGTAATCAATGCATAATCGAAGTGTTCCATCTTTCTTTTTCTGGAACAGTACTGGTGCTTCCCATGGTGAACTGCTAGGACGGATGTAGCCCTGATCTAGCAGTTGCTTGAGTTGTTCCTTCAGCTCTATTGCTTCCGGTATAGACATTCTATAAGGTCTCTTCGCAATTGGCGCAGCTCCTATTACTAGCTTGATCTCATGATCTACTTCTCTTTGAAGCGGGAGTTCTGTTAACTCTTCAGGAACTACGTCCGCGTATTCCTTTAGCCAAGTGACCAAATCACTTTACTTCTTTATCAATATTCACAGTCAAGTCAATCGTTGATTTTAAAAAAAAAAGTTTTATTCTATTCATATGAGCATAGCCCTTTCGAGGTACAATTATTTCTTGGGGCGATGGAACAAGTTGATACATTAATTCGAGGAGAATAAGATGTTGTTGCATTCAGCTACAGGAACTGAGTAGTAGTACGGATTGGGCTCATCGATTTTCAGGAATTGATAGTTCATTGGAAGATTAGGGTATCCTTTCCTTGATATCCATTCTTCTCATGACGTCCCAAAACCTTGATTCGGTCGGCAGGGATTCTTTGAATCACTTCCCCGTACATATACTTATTCTGGTTATTCCTTCGACCCCCGACCTGTAGGGTCGCGTTTGTGTGAGCCTCAACAAAGACGAACAGCTTCACGATCTTCAAATCCTCCATCCACTTGATTCTCTTCAAGTTGATTTGAAGGTACGCTGGTCGATGGGCAGCTATGTAATAGATCCCTGAAACACCCATCCATCTCCGTTCCACGTACACAGGCGATGGATTGTAAATGCGGTCTAGGATGTTCATCATCTCAACCTTTTGTCGATAATCTGTGGAATGCATCACGGTCATGACTCGGAACACTAAGAACCTGTTCCATGCTTCATAATTCTGCAAGACAGCATTGAAAGTAAGGAAATGTTTGGGACCATAACATTTGCTTTGCTTCTTCTTATTAAAATTTCTTTAAAAAAAGTCCTTTGTTGGTTCGCTCTGATACCAATTGTAATGTGTCCACTAGTATCATCCAGGACACGTCTTAGCAGTCCATCAGAAAGGATGTCTAGAAAACTCCGCCCAGCACTCCCATGGAATATTACGGGTTTTACGATCTAGGTCTTCCTGCGTCTGCCACGTAGCGGAAGTATCCTGGCTGTTCCCACTTAGGATCGATCGGAATTAGGGTTTTCCTGATTGGTCATTAGCTAACAGCAACTAGCGTCAGACCCGACTGAGCTACTTTACGCAGAAATGCCAGGTCCGAAGCGGATTCACGCTGCACTTGGTTCAAGGAGAATGGGAAACGAGAGGGATACAAGGCTCAACCTCTCTGCCATAAGGCATAGCCCCATTCCATTCCCTAAAACAGCGTAAATCGGGTAAGACGTAACGCTAGGTCATCGCTCTTGTTATTCGTTTTGATGATCATCCCGCTGTTCTTTGAGACTTTTGAGAAAAGTTCCCAGCTAATCGGGACCACCCAACCGTAGGACGGACCCATGGTCCATCCTCCGCACTTTCCTCGGTTTGTTTTAGTTATGTAATTAACTAACACATTAATTTGACATATAACAATCAGCTTCTTTAATTAATCCTGTTAAGCACTGGTTCCTTCACGTAATCTTATCATGTGACATAGAAAAACAATATCACGCAAGTTCTTTTTAACATTTCATCATTTTATTTGTGAAATACAAGGAGTTTTGCCCATAGGCTTGTCCATAATCCGCCCGAAGGCTATCCAGTGATCCTCAGGGATCACTATTCCAAGCTTCCGCCCGTAAACTAGTATGCGGGCCTCGAGATCCAATCCCGAGTCACGTTAGCCTCTTGTGCAGGACCCGGAAGGTGAGGGATTTAGGGCCAGAGCCTCCCCTGGCACCCGAGGGTCCTCCTACTCCAAGTAGAGCTCAACGGAAAGACCTCTCGCGGCGGGTTCGGTCCACATTCCCGGCGCGGTCAACAACCCCCTTGGTTAGGGTCAGGCAGGCAGTCGAGGGTAACTGAAGCTGCCTCTCCCTTTAGGCCTTCAACCCGAAGCATTAGATATCTTTTCATCTTTTAGTTCTTTGAGCAAACAATGCAAACAGTGCTTTCTAAACTGTTACAAGCACAATAAATTCCAGTGGTCGTTTATTTGGCCAATTGCTAAGGAGAGAAATTTTCTCTCCGAATGCATCCAGCACTTGATCCGGGATCAATTGTGACTTGGAAAGATCCCCAAGGGTTTGTTTGTTAACCCTATATCCTTGGGTTAGGGCCGTACCCTATTAACCCAACTTAACCAATACCTTAAGTTCTATTAGTAGTAAATATGTTATTCCAATTTACTAATTGGTCTTTTGCTTCCAAGCAAATATCTAATCCTCGTATCTTGGTTACTCTACCCAAGAAGGTAATATATCACAACAATTATTTCTCCTCTTGCAGGATAAACTTGCGTAAGAATCTGCCAATCTTATTCCGAGGAATTTGGCTGTTCCCTTGTGAACAAACCACAAGATCCAATCTGTTCTTGATTGCACTAGGCTGACATTGTCGGTCCTAGGGTTCCAACTCAAACCGAGATTCATCTTTTTAGCGAGTGATCCTTAGGGTAGAAACCCTAGATCGTTTCTTGCAAATATGTCCTGTTGTCCCTATATTCCGTGAATGTAGACATGTCTTTAGGGTATGAGAGTTTCAGCTTGGCAATAAGAGCGACTAGGTCACGTCCTCAATGTGCTAAACCCTAGTAAGCACTTGGGGTATGTTGCATAGATTTAACCATTCCTAAGTGATTCCTTCGCGGTTTTAGGAGTTTTTAGGGTAAACCAATTTACTTGTCTACTCATGAAAATGATTACGATACCATTCTCATAATCACTTGATTCATTGCCTATGTATGATTAGCTTTACAAACCCTAAATTTTCTGGTTAAGATCAAAGTGTATGTTAAGTTATGGCATAATTCCTATTGAACCTTCTATAACATGCAATCAAGATTCATGCTACTAGCTTTAGGGTTTTATGTTTAAAACAAACCATGCAGCCTTTTTCTTACTTCTTTTCTGAATGAGATATTCGTACGTTGAATGAGCATTACACAACCTTTCGTAACTATTTTCGTAGTTGATTGAGATTCATGCCAATTGACTAGAGTTTAATCTACTTCATGCAGCTCTAGAACCATTTCCATGCCTTGTAAATTCCTACAAATTATTAGTAACCTTCTATTAATCAATTGTTTTGAAGGAAAGATGCCTAATAATGCGACATGCGATTTATTCTTTTCATGCATAATCGAAGTGTACAATAATAATTTCGACTGTATAAAGATGATCTTTAGCTGATCTAAATTCGTTACTTTGTAATGCATAAAAACCACTTGCTAGGAATGCATAGAGATCTGATAGTCTTTTTTCATTCGTTTAGTTGAAAAATACAAATGACCGATTCTTTGATCGTAAACTATTTCCTTGAATTTTATCCAAAGTATTTCAGTCGAAAAAGTGCATCCTAATTCCATAAATGATCCATGCACAATTTTAATATTAAAACGTAACTCAAAATTAGGGAAAAAACCTGGACTTGTGGTAAATGTCCACATGGATGTTAGGAGATGATCCTCTTGCGGTTGCACCTTGTGCCTTTTTAGGGGCCATCACGAATTCGACCTTTTTGCCTTGGACGCAGACTTGTGATCTTGGCGGTCTCCTTCGCAAGCGAACTCCCTTTGTGATTCGGCTTCCTTGACCGATTAAACCGTCTTTCGGAATCGGGTTTTAGAAGGCTGTATAGGCTTCCTCCTCGAAAATGGTTTTTTAATAGCTTGTGTTGGAAGGGTTAAAAATAAAATAAAAATTAAAGGAAACCGGGGGTTAGAACCTTATGGATATGTTATGAAAAAGGTGCTTAAAAACCCGAGGGTAATAAAATCTACTTGATAAGCCCTATGAAAGCCCAAGGAAGGGAGTTTTAAATGGGCTTTGTGAAATGCAAAAAGGGGGGAAAGAGGGATTAAAGATTGCTTGGGAAGGGCTTATGAAAAACCATAGAAGGGGGGGTTAAAATGGACCACGGGAATGGGTTTGTGGAAATGCTAAAGGAAGGGTTTTGAAAAACCCGAGTATTGTTTCTAAGGGGAAAAAGATGCTTAAACCCGGGGTTAGAACAAACTTTGAAGGGGAATTTCAATACGAAAGGGGGTTAGGTGGAAATCACAAGGGGATGGGTGCTTAAATCCTGAGGGGGGGGGGGGGGGGGGAAAGGGGGTATAAAACCCACTTGGAAGGCTTACGAAAGCCCACAGGAAAGGGGCTTCCTAAGGCCCCTAGAAGCTTCCCAAGAAGCTTCTAGGAGCTTTTTGGGAGGGTCGTGGAGAACCACATGGATGAAGAGGGAGGCTCAATACGTGGAATGGCGGCATCAGCAGCAACCAGCAACAGATCGGTTGGCAGTTGGTGGCAACGTCTAGCTTGACTGGCAGCTTCTCTTCCTCACAGTGCAGCCACAATAGCCTCTTTCTCCCTCTTCACGATGTTGTGCTCTTCTTTCTCTCTCGCGGCCTGCAGCATTTGACCTGAGCTCCCTCTCTCCTTCTCAGCCGCAGCGTTACGTTGCTCCTTGGCGACTGTAGCGTCACGGCTCCTTACTCCTTCACATGACCATCCCCTCCTTCACGGCTGCAGTTCTCCAGCCGATAGCATGCTGATCTCAGCTCCCCCTCTCCTTCACTCGGCCTGGCGGCGTTCTGGCCCTACTCCACGACAGGGCCCTCCTCCACGGGAGCATTTTCGCTTCTCCCCCTTGACTCCCCTCCCCACAAGATTTATATAAGTGAGGGGAGGGGATCCTCCCTCCCCCCACGCGGCATCCTGCATGGGTTCACCCCCCCTCAGGCATCCAACACGGATGCTTAGTCCTCCTGCCTTCCCTCCCTTTCCCCCAGCATGACAGTCGGCTGGAGGAAGGAGGGAATAATTTTTTTATTAAAAAAAATTCCAAAATACTAACAATTTAATCATTTGGATTTTTAGTAAGAGGAGGTTCTCGTTGGAAGTGCGGTTTTGAGATCAGAATTGTTACTCTGTGTGTGTGTGTGTGTGTGTGTGTGTGTGTGTGTGTGTATATATATATACATACATAGAGAGAGAGAGAGAGTGCACAAAGTTCTTACCCTTAGAAGTTAATGTTAATGTTATAAATACAACTATAATGTATTTAAATTCTTATGATTAATTTTAGTTTACCAAGCCTTTCCTGTATACCCATCATAGCTACCCATGTGGTCTAGGAATGGGGCTTGAATGAAAGTTAAACATAGAAATAAAATAAATAAAATACTAAATACTAGTAAAGTAAAAATAAGATTGATCTAGTCACCTTAGTCGAGTATGTGGGCTAGGTGTGGGGCCAACAAGTTTGGCTAGGTGTTGTATACCCAAAGCTAGAAATTTTAGTGTTGTATAAGTTGCAGCAAAGGCACATTCACTTTCTACAAGCTCGAGTACTAGCACAAGAGGCACATGCTATGGTTGCACAATAATCTCTTAATCACTTGGCATTTCTAGAAAAGACATATGTTGTAAATGTGATTATAAGAAAATAAGTTCGAATGCTTGCATGGGAATGGAGGGGATAATGGTTGGCATGGAGCATTGTGGAATTGTAATATCTTGTGTTTTGTCCACGCATGTGTCTCTTTGGGTGTGAAGGGGGGGACTCGTGGATGAAATTAAAACAAAGGTTGAATAATCTTTACAAAAGCCTTTCCTTTCTCTCGTCAACTGGAGCCGCCTCAAATTGCAATTGAAATATATGTTCCTCGTCGTTTTCATTTTTCTTATCCTCATCACCACCGTGATAGTCATCATCACCTTTGTCCTTACCTTCTCGAAATCATCATTATCAACTTGAATTGAGAAATAGAGAATTGTGATAAACATAATCTTTATCTTATCCTCATTGTACCTTTAATTCCCTATTACATAAAAGTAGGGCAGCTGCAGCAATGACTACAGTTTATGGAGCAGCCTTGGAAAACTCCATCCAAATCTGTAGACCCCTCTATAACCACTCCTCTCTTGATACCCTGCTCAGTAACACATACCACTCCATCCAAATCTGTAGACCCCTCTATAACCACTCCTCTCTCGATAGCTTTTGGCTCAGCTTTTATTATTGCGATTAGTCTAGCAGCCTGACTTGCTCAAGTCACAGTAGCAGACTGATATCTATTCATGGTGTCATCCTTCTTTGTGGACATTATAATTAGAAATGCTACTTGGTATTATATGTAAACTTAGATTTTTAGCAACATAGCCGAGTTTAAAGAAGCAAAGATAAAGCTACAAGAGTGCCAATGAGTTTGAAGGAAACTATCATTATTTGGAGGAGGAGTTGCCTTGTATTCATGGAAGAGTGGACAACTTAGAGAGCATCCAAATTTGAAATGCAAGAACAGGCACGTGAGAGACCAGAGAAGACAACCCTTGAGACTCAAGCCTAGAAGACAGAATCAACTTCAAGCCTTAACACCTATAGCCCATAACATTTATTTTGAGAGCATGTTAGACCATTAATCTTTTACTACAAGAGTCAAATCATTTTTATCTTCTATCATAAAAATGTTAAAATATGTGTTCTTCTATCATACATAAGATTGGAATGATTTTAATGTACTCATCATAATAAGGGTGATATTGTAATATTCCGCGTGAACTGTCTCCAATAAAAAAACGAATTGGATAAATGATTTTTTTAAAAAATTCCCCCTTATCCCTCCAGCCGACTGATGAGATGGAGGGGGAGGGAAATAGAAGGAGCAATTAAGCTCCTTGGTGGAGCCTTATTGAGGGAGGGGAAACATGCGTGATGACACACAGGGGAGGGAAGATCCCCCTCCCCTCCCCTATTTAAAAGAGGACGATCGACACGCTGTGCAGGGGAGGCCGCCAATCTGCTGTGAAGGAGAGGAGGATTAGAGAGAAGAAGGGGGGCCGTTGTGCTGGTGGGATTGTAGGGAGTAAGGAAGATAGGCTGCAGTGAGACGAAGGGTTGCCGCGCTAGAAGACCAACGTATTGAGGGAGGGGGAAGGCCGTTGTCACCGACCAGCTGCCGCCATGAGGGACTAGTGTGCCGCCGTCTAAGAAGAAGCGCTGCCTCCACAGCCTGTTGCTGCCGTCGCTTTCCTCTCCCTGCCAATATCCTCATAATTTCCCCTTCGTTAGCGAGATCTTCCACCCAATCATTGGGCTCTTTTTTTTTCCCACGTCGGCCCTCCTCTGGTTCAGAAGCTTCTTAGAAGCTTCTCTAAGAAGCTTCTAAGGGATATGGCTTTGGCCCTTGTTCCTATGCCCCCCCCCCCACCCCCGTGTTTTATTCCCCTAAGCCTTATTACCCCCTTAAAACCCTTTTAACCCTTTTTCAACCCCCCTCATGACTCTTTTCTTTTTTTTTTCCCACAACTCTCTAAGCTTTCCTCTTAATCCCCCGTATCCCCCTTATTATTTTTCCCCCCCCTGAACCTAAAAATCCAAATCATCATCATGGCCTCGGATGATATCTCGTAAGGGAAAAGTAGCCGTGAGATAAAAGATAGGGAAGGAAAAGTAGAGGGAGTGAAAAGAAGGAGTGAAGGAGGAAGAGTGGGAAAAAGACAAAAGAAAGGGAAGGAAGGAGAATAAGTGCTTTCTATTCCTTCTACACCAAGTCAAAATCCCCCAAGGGTTCCGTGGTTGCAACACCACACTCACACATAAACTTTTTTTTTTGATCCAAAGAGACGGTGGAATTCCAGAAGAAAGAGGAAAAGGCTAACTCACATTCGAACTATGATGCCGCCGAAGAAAGTCCAAGGTGTAGCCACGGGAGGGTCATCTCCCGGTATCCATGTGGATATCTCACCTCAAAGCCAGGTTTTTCTTCTTGGTTTTAATTCGGTTTTAAGTCGATCATGCAAAGAAAAATTGTTAAGGATAGGATATATTTGTTCGAGTTATTTGTAACGAAGGAGTTTAGCTTATGAATGACAATGTATAGAACTTAGCTTTCTTCAAATTGCATCAAGCATTATAAATTACAAGCAAGATTAACCATTTACTATAGTAGTATATTTTAGTTAAATCCTAAGGTGTAGAAATTATATCTTGCACCATTAATTTTATTCTTTTCGCAACGAATCGCTGTAAATGGTTAAATTCATGAAAGGTTTCTTTCGATGCTTAAATTACTAGGAAGTTATCTTTGCTAATTACACATCTTAGCAAGGCAAATGTTGTTATTTGGCATGAGTTCATCTGTAAGGAAAACAGAAGTTAAAATTAAGCTATATTGACTGGAAAGTAAATTGTCACAAGGATAGCAAAACCATGACAAGACGATTAATGTTACCTTCCGAAAGATAACTAAACCAATCTAAACATAGAAACATTCATACCCTAAGCACTTGACTACTTTCCTTACTGTAGGGACAATAAATTCGTAAAGATAAGGAACTAGGGTTTGTCCCTAAGGTTCTTAAAAGAAGAAACCCTAGGCCTGACATACGTCAGCTTAAAGAATCTAAACAGATTATTCCATCGCAAGACTTGCGCAACAAGTATGAAATCATTTAGTCTTGTGATTGATTCACAAGGAGAAAGGGTAAAAACCCTCCTCAAGGATGGCAGATCCCTACGCAAGTTATCTTGCAAAAAGACGTATTTTTGGATATCCTTCTAAATAAGGAAAGTTGTAAACTGGAAACTAGCATATCTAAGGAACTTTAGGGTTAACCAAGTTGGGTATGCCCTACACCTTAATGTAAAAGATCTTGCCAATTTACAAGACACCTTGGGAACGAGTGCTGATACACTCAAAAGGAAAGAACACTTCCTTAGCAGTTTGCCAAACAACTCGGTTGATTAACGGAAATGTTTGTGCTTGCTAGAGATTCTAGGGCTCTGTTTGAATGATGAATTAAAAATTAAATGAGTACCTATACTTCAGGTTAAATGCCTGAAGGGAGAGGCAGCTTCAGTTACCCCCGACTGCCTGCCTGACCCTAATCAAGGGGGTTGTTGACCGCGCCGGGAACGTGGACAGAACCCACCGCGAGAGGTCTCTCTGTTGAGTTCTACTTTGAGTAGGAGGACGCTTGGGTGCCAAGGGGGGCTCTGGCCATAAATCCCTCGCCTTCCGGGTCCTGCACAAGAGGGTAACGTGACTTAGGATTGGATCTCGAGGCCCGCATACTAGTTTACGGACAGAAGCTTGGAATAGTGATCCCTGAGGATTACTGGATAGCCTCCGGGCGGATTATGGACAAGCCTACGGACGGAACTCCTTATATTTCAAAGATAAAATGATGAAATGTTAAAAGAACTTGCTTGACATTGTTTTTCTATGTCACGTAATATGATTACATGAAGGAACCAGTGCTTAACCGGGTTAATTAAAGAAGTTGATTGTTATATGTTCAAATTAATGTGTTAGATAATTACATAACTAAAACAAACCGAGGAAAGTGTAGAGGATGGCCCATGGGTCTGTCCTACGGTTGGGTGGTCCCGGTTAGCTGGGAACTTTTCTCAAAAATCTCGAAGAATAGCGGGATGAGCATCATCATCAAAACGAATAACAAGAACAATGACCTAGAGTTACGTCTTACCCGATTTACGCTGTTTTAGGGGAACGGAATGGGACTATGCCTTATGGCAGAAAGGTTGAGCCTTGCATCCCTCTCGTTCCCCATTCTCCTTGAACCAAGTGTAGCATGAATCCACTTCGGACCTGTCGTTTCTACGTAAAGTAGTTCGCTTGGGTCTGATGCTTGTTGCTGTTAGCTAATGACCAATCAGGAAAACCCTAATTCCGGTCGATCCTAAGTGGGAACAGCTAGGATACTTCCGCTACGTGGCAGACGCGGAAAGAACTAGATCGCAAAACCCGTAACATTCCATCGGAGTGTCGGGCGGAGTTTTCTAGACATCCTTTCCGATGGACTACTAAGACGTGTCCTAGATGATACTAGGGGACACGTTACAAGTTGGTATCAGAGCCGACCAACAACGGAATTGTTTTTATGAGATCTCAATAAAATGAAATAAAGAAATTGTTGCTGTCCAAACATTTTCTCATCTTCAATGCTGTCTTGCAGAACTATGAAGCGTGGAACAAGTTTTTGGTGTTTCGGGTCATGTTTATGACTGCAATACATTCTCCCCTTTATAGACAAAGAATTGGGATGATGAACATCCTGGAACAGATTTATAATCCATCACCTTTATACATAGAACGAAGATGGACGGGGTCTTCAGGAATCTACTATATAGCCGCCCACCGGTTTGCTTATCTACAGACCAACCTAAAAAGGATCAAGTGGTTGGAATACTTGAAAGTCGTGAAGCTGTTCATTTTTGTGGAAGCTCAGGTAAATTCGACTTTACATATTCAAGGTCGGAGGGTTGAAATGAACTCATATGTATATGAGGAAGTAACCCGTGTAATCCCAGCCGACAGGATTAAAGTGTTGGGCCGCCATGAGAAGTATGGATTCCAACGGAAAGGGTATCTTGAACTTCCAATGAACTATCGATTCCTAAAGATCCATGACCCAAAACCCTACTATTACACAGTTCCTGTAGACAAATGCAATACAACGTTGTTCTCCCCAAACTGAATGTAATGATTGGATTATCGTCACACGGAACGTTGTATAAGGCTTGGCCCATGTAAATACAAATAAAGACTTCTTTTATCAATATCTGGCTGTGCATAAGAAATGTTAAAAAGTTAAGTAGCTACATTGTTTACGAGATAGCTGAACTAGAAATGAAAGATAAGCTAACGTCGATTATCATATAATAACGTTAAGAAAACTTTTATCCAGGCACAACCCCAGGTACAGGTTCCAAATTTGCCCCCTACATCAAGTACTGCTGTGACCCAGGAGAAGAAGTTCCTCCTCAAGCAGATAAAGCCACCCGAGTTTGATGGGAGAGGCAGATTCATCCAGTCTGATGCTGAAATTTGGATTGAATCTATGGAGGATTACTTTGAAGCAGCTGGTACTGCACCTACCAATCAAGCCATGCTCGCCAAGTTAAAACTCACCGGCGAAGCCATACTTTGGTGGAAGCAATGGTGTAGGGATCAAGGGATTTCAGAGGGGTCCCTTACCTGGGAGAAGTTGAAGAAAGCCGTGCAGGGAAGATATTTACCACTTGCATATCGTACACAAAAAATGAATGAGTTCTACAAGCTAAAACAACTAGGACTCACTCTTGACGCATACTACTCTAAAATCGTCTCACTTTTAAAGTATGCGCTGTTGAGACTCAAGCTCATTTGTCTTCTGTCAGTTTCTTACCTTAGTGAATAAGGTTAAGTCACACTGACTTAACCATGATTAGATTTAGGTCAGTTTATATTTGAGTGTGTGTAGTACATACAGTTGATTTGTGAATGATTGGGTGTGGATAATGGAGAATGAACTGAAGGGAGCTGTCTGCTACCCTTGGGCCTGAGTCTTTGTCTCTATCTCTTTTTTCCTTCTGAACTCTAATATGGTATCAGAGCCTCCATCCTCTGTGAGACCTGCTTAAATGAAGAAGAGGAGTCTATGGATGAATGACAATCCTGTAAGGTTCACCAAAAGCAGGACTCGGCAAGCTTCTGAATTGCCAAAGGTACAAGCATAAACTTCAGAGGAACGGGAGCTGCTAATCCAAGGAGGATGCATGCGATTAATGGCTGCCGCAAAGTATGCGATTAATACCAGGGAGGAAGCATGTGATTAATACCAGCAATTCTACCTTAGAATCGACGCCATTGGGACTGTATCCTGGAGGTAGTACAGAATGCAAAGTTAGAGTTGGAGCGTGGTCTTGGGACTCGAGATCAGGAGAAGCTTTTCGAGTAGGGACTGAAGTGGCAGAGCGCTACAGGGCTGCTGGTGCGTTATCGAGTATTGGGAAGCAGTCCGGGGGCAGGATCTCGAGATGGTCTCTCAGTTCTGGTGCTAACTTCATGTGATGCAATCCGGGCATAAGCATTGCCTTTGGAATAATCAGTAACACCATAATTGTACGTCAACTCCAATACAGTCGTTTTATCCTCAGATGCCTCTCCATCTTGTCCTTGGGGTATTGGTTGTCCTACATGTCCAGGATCTTGTACAGGAGCACGGTCTCAGCGGTTATGGACGCGTTGCTCTCCAGTTCTGCCCACCAGTAGTCTTCCAGGTACTGCAGGGACAGTATAAAGTCTTGACTGTAGGGCGTCTGCATGGCTGCTCATGAACTTTCTTGCTGGTGAATATAATTGCTGATAAAAAAAGGACAATGAGCTGCTGCGCCTACTGTGTACTTCTGTTCTGGGTTGTCACGAGTCCGAAGCAGTTGCATACAAAAGGATTTTGCATAGAAATTAATGGATCTATCCAAATCTCCAACTCTGAGCATGATTTGGTAGAGAGGCTCTGGAGTGGGTCCTCGCTCATTCTCAGCATCTAACGGCAGCAGTAGCGTGGTGAAAAATTTACAGTCACCCAATTGCCCCATCTGTCAGGAAAGGGTTCTGAAGCTCTTTAACTTGGAGCTTATAACTGGTTTGCTCTGCACCAGGGCTGAAGCTTAGATCAAGGCTTCAGAAGTATTTAACAATACATATACCACAATAGCCTCTCGAGATCAAAGAAATCACAAAGATTGCTATTGAAGATATGGTATTTATCTGAATAGAAGACATGTTTGTTGCCAAAATAGAGGCTGATGCTATTATTTCCCCTTTGATGTTACCATTGACTGGGATCCACATTTTTCAGCTCTTCTGAAATAATAAACATAGCAAGAGGAGCAAGACTTGACAACTTAAAACAGAGGTAACTTGAGGTAGCACTCTGAATTGCAGAAGCAGCACATTGTTGCTACACAAACATATGACAAGTTCACGGGTTATTCAAAAGCACTTGTAAACAGGTGCTAGGGCACAATAGAGAAATGTAGAGCAAGAAAGAATTGCAGTTTTTTTCTCATGGTTCTCAGTGCACACTTGAAATATACATGTCATGTATGCTTGGCTGAATAGTGCTCAGTCTGGCACTTCAAATAGGATACTTGCAAATCTGCCACAGTGGGTAATATCTGCAGGTGCAGTGGCTACAAACCCATTGTTGATGCATGTAAGAGCCTTGTTGGAGACAAATTTTGCAGCAACAGTGAATGTATCAAGTGAAACTTTAATATCTGTACTTGATGTTCTCTTATGCAAAGTTGTTGATGCATTGTAACTGCAGTTGAATGGAAACAGAAGCACATGCATTTTTACATTAAAAACTGGTTGCACTACAAGTTATTGAAGTATATTGCCTATGGCATTTTGGAAAATTGACTGGTTTTACAAAGCTTAAGGCTTTAAAATGGCAAACACAGGAGAGAAGGATACTATCACTCAGATAGTTGGTGAGAAGCTGGACTGTATAACAATTTCGTTCTATGGAAATTCAGAATGCCTAATTTTTTAATTGGAAGAGGCTATTGGGACCTAGTCACAGGTCTTGAAGATGAGCCCAAGCTACCGGAAGATAGACCTCCAACACAGGATCAGTTGAAGGCACACAGAACTTGGTTGGAAAAGGCCAGCAAGGTCTTGCATTGGTTGTCACTATGTGTGTCAGACACAAAGGCTATGCAAATTGCAAATTGTACTTCCCCAAAAGCTGCTTGGGACTTATTGATGAAGAATTATGGGCACGTTACTCATGCAAGAAAGACACAACTGAAGCAAAAGTTCAGCCACATATCCAGGAATGGAAGGTCTATTGAGGACTATGTCAGTGAGATCAGATCCATTGCAGAACAACTAGGATCAATTGGAGCTAAAGTTGAGGATGATGATTTGGTAGCAACTACCCTCCATGGACTTGGACATGAATATAAGTAGTTTGATACTTCCATTTCAGTGCGTCAGGAGCAGCCTGACTTTGATGAACTTGTAGCACTTCTTTTGCATGAAGAAGTGAAACTTGGACTTAATACAAGTTCCAGTGGGTCTAAAAACAGTAGGGACAATGTCTTCTACTCAAATCAAAGGGGTAGAGGTGGAAGAGGAAGATCAATTTTTTGAGGAAGAGGTGCTGGAAATGCATATGCAGCCCGTGGTGGACAGCAAGCTACTGGATGGCAAAATAGGCAGCCTCAAGCAAATAGAGGTGCCTCAAATACTCGTGGAAGAGGAGGTTATTCACCTAGAGGAAGAGGCACTTGGCAGCAGCCTCAAATGAGTTATGGACAGCAATCAAATGCAAATAAGGATTGCCATTATTGTGGCAAATACGGGCATGTAGCTAAGGATTGCTACAAAAAGCAGAATGATCAGAGAGCAAGAGGAAAGCAACATGGTAATTATGCTTCTTCTAGTGGTATGCAGGAGGATGACAGGCTGTTTGCAATGCAACATGTGAAGAAAGGGTTGCCTGTACACGACAAAGCAGATGATGTATGGTATATAGACCCAGGGGCGTCTAACCACATGGCTCCTCATGGAGAGTGGTTTGACACATTGGTAGAAGGTGCTCATGGATATGTTTGCACAGGGGATGATACGCAACATGACATTATGCATACAGGTACTGTTCCCTTGATGATGCATGGTGACAGGAAAAAGAGTCTTTATGATGTATTGCATGTATCCTCCATAACCAAAAACTTGCTTTCTGTGGGACAAATGACTGAACAAAATCTACAAGTTAGATTCAATAGAGATGGATGCTACATTGAAGAGTATGGTCAAGGATGCCAACTCATTGCTAAAGGCAAAAGAAATGGTAGGATGTTTACATTGGATACGAAAATTCCAGCATTGAATGCTGCTATGTACTCACATAAAAATGCTGCAATAAGGGACATTGAGATATGGCATAAAAGGATTGGACATGTAAATGTTCAAAAGTTGAAAAATATGCAGCATAAACAAGTTGTACTTGAACTTTCTAAGTTCAAGCATGCGGAATTGGGACATGTATGTCAGTCTTGTCAATTTGGAAAGCAATCAAGGCTTCCATTTATGAAGCATGTAAGCACTATTACTAGACCATTACAGCTTGTACATTTTGATGTATGGGGACCCTCACAGAATGTATCTCTTGGGGGATCACGTTACTATGTGTCATTCATAGATGACTATAGTAGGTACACATGGTTGTATGTGCTAAAGCACAAGAGTGATGTCATGGATGTTTTTCAGGATTTTAAGAGACATGTGGAGAAAGAATTGGCTTGTTATATCTCATGCTTGAGATCTGATAGTGGTGGCGAATATGTTTCTAAAGACTTTCATCACTTCTTGGCAGCTCATGGAATCAAAAGGCAACTGACATGCAGGTACACACCACAACAAAATGGTGTAGCCGAAAGGAAAAACAAGGTGATCATGGAATCGGCTAGAGCCATGTTGAATGAGAAAAGCCTACCAAATGCATATTGGGCAGAGGCTGTAATGACTGCAGTGTATGTCATGAATCGTACACCAACAACAGGTATACATGAGGTGACTCCTTATGAGAGGCTTTATGGGATAAAGCCAGACATCAGCCATCTTAAGGTTTTTGGATGCTTGGCATATGTACATGTTCCAGATGAAAAGAGGAAAAAGCTCGATCCAAAGGCAGAAAATGCCATCTTTATTGGGTATGCACAAGATAGGAAAGCGTACAAATGCTACAATCCTTCCACTCATGAGACATTGGTCTCAAGAGATGTGGTATTTGATGAGCTGAAATCATGGCATGAGAAGAAGATCACTGTGATGAATGATGAGGATGGCTATCACGAGCCTTATATACATGCAGGTACTAATGAAAGTGTAGAAATTTATGGGCCTTCTAAAGATGCTACTACATCAGTTAGTCCTTGGACAGGCAGATTGAGGACTTCAGCATCTTTGTCCACTGACACGGGTATGTCAGTGAGGGGGAGAGATGTGGATAAAGGCAAAGGAAAACTTGATGATGTTACAGGGCCACTCACTTGTGGTTATGATTCACCTGGTACTGACAGCTTGGATAGTGAGTTTGGTATTCCATCGGTTGTGACTCCTGGTGTGAGACATAGATATATACCACCTCATGAGAGAGGAGAGTCTCATACTGCACCTCAGTTGAGGATATCAGAAAGAGTCAGGAAGCCTATGGATAGGCTTACATACAGTGGTTACACAGTAAGACACTATGCATATATGGCAAAAGTCACTAGCTTCAAGGAACCCACAAAGTTTCCTGAAGCTATTTTGGATGATCATTGGTGTAAGGCAATGGATGAGGAATATTCAGCATTGGCTGAAAATGACACTTGGGATTTGGTTGAATTGCCTGAAGGAAAAATGGCTATTGGTTGCAAATGGGTATACAAAGTGAAATGCAAATCAGATGGCACATTGGAAAGGTACAAGGCAAGACTTGTGGCAAAAGGGTATGCACAACAATATGGTCTTGATTATGAGGAAGCATTTAGTCCTGTTGCTAAAATGGCAACCGTGATGACAGTGATTACGTTGGCAGCATCTAAAGGATGGAGTATGTATCAGATGGATGTGAAGAATGCTTTTCTCAATGGTGATTTGGTTGAGGAA